>NC_064578.1:26352333-26662291 GCF_937001465.1 Orcinus orca | reverse complement strand
CGTCATTATTGTTGTTGTTGTAGGGATGTGATAGGGAAAGGTATTTCAGGCAGAAGGAACGGCATGAACAAAGGCACGTGCTTCCTGTGGGTAGAATGGACCTACTGTGCTGTCCCAACCCTCTGAGGTAAGGGTCGGGACAGAGAGAATGATATGAGGGGCCAGCTACCCGGAGGCTCGCAACCCTCTACATAGCACAGTTGGAAGTTGAGTTTCTGATTTCTGGGGTCCCTGAGTTCTGGGGCTTCTTTTCAAACCACAGGGCTGGCGTGGTGTGGGTGGAAGGACCTCAGGTGCTCAGGCTTGAATGTGAGTCGTCTGCCTGCCTTTAGCGACATCGTTCTTAATCTGTGGCGCAGACCCCTCCCCCAGGGCAGAGCTGGCCAAGCCAGGTTGGCTCTGCTCCCTGTTCCATTTGCTTGCGGCTTTTCTTGTAATAACGGGACCTTATAATCAGGACTTTCAGGAGTGCACCATCCATAGGGCATCTTGGACCAAGACCTTGACCATGACCTGCCAAGAGGCCCCCTCACTCCTGTGGTTAAAAAAAAAAAAAGCCATTCCACAGCCCTTCCGCTTTTACAGTTTGGTTTCTCCCTGTCCCACAAGGTCTGGTTCGCCTGCATGTGCTAACTTTACCCTGTTGATGTCTGGCCTTCCTTCACCTTCAGCTCTTGCATTTCTTGGTGGGACAGGTCTGGGTGTTTTGGGGTGGGGAGCAATGCTTGGCTGGGCAGCACTGTCCTCACACAACCTTCCACGCCTCTGGCTCCCGGGTACTAAATGCTGTAGGAGCCCCCAGTGGCTGAGACAACCCAAAATCCCCACGTGTGTTTCCAAACGCCCCCTACTACTGCTGCGCCGCGCTCCCACTCAGCAGTTGCTTTATTCCATAGGTTGTGTAACTGCCGCTGATCAATTGAATTGAAGCACTTATGGACAAGGCTCAGGAATGATCATAGTAATTGTTTATAGTTTTAACCCTAATAAGTGTGAGGGTTCACGTGGCCCAGGATAGAATCACATTTAAAGAAGCACGAATCAGCAACCAAAAGTAATTGAAAAGAAATGCAGTTCCCCATAAAGAATCCACCCACATTCACGCTGCTCGGGAGCTCCTTTCTGTCCCCCAGCCAAAGAGCCCGGGCTTTCTCTCCCTCATCCCTTTCCCGTCCATTTATTGAAATATCAGCGGAGCCTCCCTGCCAGCAGGTATGAACCCTTCCTTAAATAGGAGACAAGAGAAAAAGAAACTGCAGAGTTGTCTTAAGTAGGCAAAGGAAGGTTAGGAGGACCCCAGTCACTTACATTATTTTTGTCCCATCCAAATGGGTCCAGAAATCTTCCATTTAAAAAGCATGTTTCTATCTGTTGTCTCTGTTGTACCTCAAAGCTCTCTGAGGTGGGCAGAGGAAGGCTACTGCTCCCATTTTGCAGGTAAGCAATCCTCTTAGTGATCTGCCCAAAATAAAGCTAGGCAGTGAGTGATACAGAAGAGATTCCAGGGACTCTAGGCCGGACCACCGAGAAGCTGAGGGCTGGAATTCACCCCAGGCCCATTTGGTTCTAACACTCTGTGTTGCCCTTAGAGAATCTGGGATCAAGAGGGAAAAAAAGGCAAAGTGAAAAGGTCCCTTGCTATTGCTTCACAGACCCCTGGGATCTCGCACCCCATTTGCCTTTTGCTCCCTGATTCCTGACACACCTGACTCAGGCTTCCTTGTGGGCGGTTGATAGGAATCTCACGCTCTCTTTTATTTATTATTTTTGATTTTTCTGAACTTTATTTTATAGCAGTTGTCATGATTAGAGAAGTAAATAACACATTAAAAAACCTTCTCAGGGGGCTTCCCTGGTGGCGCAGTGGTTGAGAGTCCGCCTGCCGATGTAGGGGACACAGTGTCGTGCCCCGGTCCAGGAAGATCCCACATGCCGCGCAGCGGCTGGGCCCGTGAGCCATGGCCGCTGAGCCTGCGCGTCCGGAGCCTGCGCTCCGCAACGGGAGAGGCCACAACAGTGAGAGGCCCGTGTACCGCAAAAAAAACAAAACAAAACAAAAAACACCTTCTCAGGGCCAAGGGATGCCAGAATATTTACAAACACATTCACGCTCTTTTTCTGAAAAATTTTTTCCGGCTTTATTGAGATACAGTTGACATATAACATTGTATAAGTTTCAGGCATACAATATACTGATCTGATGGGAATCTCATTTTCTTGTAACATCATCTAGCTGCTTTTTTTAAAATTATAACTTTCTTAGGAAGAAACTCGTCTGCCACCACCCTGTGGGAATGTCCCCTCCGGCCTCTGTTCCCGAGCCCCACATCACCTGCTGGGCCCTGGGCTGTCCCTGTTTTCCACAGGCTGACACATCCCCAGTTCTCTGGATTATGAGGTTTCTCTCTGCAGCCCCCTTCCCCGCCACCCCCTCATCACAGCCCATCTGTCCCTGCGCTGCCCACTCTCAGCCCTTTTAATAGAACCGTCCTTGGGGAGGATGGTCTCCACTGTGGTTTCATAACAGGCCTGGGAGAGGGCGGGGACACCCCAGTGCTGCCAAAGCTTTTAATTGAATTCAGTATTCAGGGGGGTTGGCGGCTAAAAAGGCCCTAATGGGAGAAGAGTTTTCCAGGGTGGCCCTTCTTTCATCTCCCCACCCGGATGGATGGATGAGTGTGCATATGTCAGAAAGGGTGGAAGAGAAAATGGGGGAGAGGGGAGAGGACGCCTTTCTAAAAATACAGCCCGTCTGCGTTGTGTTAGCTGGTTTCCCCAGAAGCCGCTGGGAACCGAGAGCTCCAGCATGGCAGGGACCTGGGTATCTGGGTGGGCAGGGGCCTCCCTGCCTGGCCTTTTCATGCTGGGGACAAGGCTCTCCCAGGGGGGCTGCACGGCTCTGGATTAACCTTCCAGGAGGCCTGAGTGGCCAGCGGCTCCCAGCCCAGCCCCAGCACGTCTCAACCCAGACTAGACTCAGGAGAGGAACCCCATGCGATTACAAGGCACTGTCTATGTTAGCATTCTGGAGGACTGGTGCTCCCTGCTTCTGACAGGATGGAAGGAAGCCCAGGCAGGGTCTGGAGCTACGACCTGGTCTCAGGACCTCCCTGCCACAGCAATGGGTTCCATCCAAGGCCATGTGCCGTTGGGTCCCAGGAAGCCACTGCGCTGACTCCCCAGTCACTAGGGCTTCCACGGGGAGAAGCCAAAGGAGCAGGGGTGGGCAGGGCGGGGGGGCATCTTCTGACCAACCAGCTAGTGGGACTGTCAGCCTTTCAGGGCAGAAGGGAAAGTCTGAGGGCTTCACTCTTGAGAAAGACTAAAAATAGAATTGGGAAGGAAGGGAAGAGGGGTGGGAGGGAGGATGGGAGGAAGGATAGGAAGTCATCCTTCCATCCTTCCAGGTCAGGCCGCACTTCCCATCAGGGTGAAATCTAATAGTACAGGAAAGTACCTTGGGAGATGTGAAGTGCTTTGCAAGAATAAAGAATTGTTAGTGATCTACAAACAGTCTTTCTTAAATATTGTTTTTCCCTGATTTCAGACTGTCGACCCTAATTTTCAGTCCTTCACCCAGGGATAATGGCTGTTAACTTCGTGAAAAGCCTCCCAGGTTTTTTTATGGAACTATTCATATTTCTCATAATTTGGATAATACTGTATGTTTTATAACTGCTTTTTAAAAAAAATCTATTACAACACAAGCATTTTACCATGTTATTAAATAATCTTTTACAAGTTATTTACCCATAGTTTGTCTAGTGCCCTACTTATGGACATTTCGCTTTTTTAGCTTGTTTTGGGTTTTTTTTTTTTTGGATTATAAATGGCACTGTGGTGAACATTCTTACAGATAAATCATTAGGTGCCGTCTCTGGTTTCCTTAGGAAATATCTCCCAGGGAGAAGATTGCTGAGTCCAAGAGTAAGAACCTTTTAAATGATCTTAATTCATTCTGTAAAACTGCCCTCCAGAAAGACGTACCGATTTATACGCTCACAAGTGGTGTAAGAAAAGTGCCAGTTGGGGTGCATCTTTGCCAGCACTGCAAATGTTGCCAATTCCATTGGCAAAAAAAAAAAGAAAGAATATCTTTGACTTCTGGTGAGCTTGAACATTGTCCCGTGTATTTACTGGCCAGTTGTAATTCTGTGAATTTCCAGCTCATCTCCTTGCCTAGTGTTTCTCTTGGTGCACTATGATTTGTGCCATCCTGAAATCCAAGTGAGGAATGGCAGTGCCAGGCTAGACAGACAGATTGTGGGGTCCTGGCACCCTCTGTCTGCCTTCCCCCACCACTGGATCCTCCAAGCACACACGTGCACATATGACCCCTTCCTCTCCTGAGGTTCAGAGGCCCGGGGTCTCCCACGAACACGCAGCCATTAGGGTCTGGGCCCCTCTGCCTGGAGGCTGTGGGTTGAGTGGTCACTGTGTCATCCCTCCCTGCTGGTGGTACATCATGACCAGCACCTTCAATGTCACTCTGCCTGCCACACTGCCAGGCCTGCCCTTCTGCCCTCTCAGAGCCATCCTCACCCAGGCCTGTCCTTCTAGGCACTCAGGACAGCCCTCAGCTCTCTTCCTCTGTGTCCTCCCAGAGCCCACTGTCCACTTCTGACCACAGGGCGCTTCCGACCCTGTGTTTGGCTTCCCCACACTTGTCCCTCTGTTTCTTAATAAATGCAGTTTACTTGAACTTATTCAAGGGTCATCCTGTATTGTGTCGCCTTGCTTTTCTTTTCCTCTTTTTCTTTCTTCCTTCCCTCCATCCTTCCTCCCTCCCTCCCTTCCTTTCTTCCTCCCCCCCCCTTCCTTCTTTCTTCCTTTTCTTTTGTGGGTGGCAGGGAACATGTTTTAACTTTTAAGACCAAATAATACAATGACCTTCCCTGAGCCAAGCAGGCGAGTCTTGCAGACGGAGCCTTGCTGCCCGGGTGAAGCGCCGCGCTGGGCCTGCGCTTGGGAACCGGGGGTCCGGGGATGGAGGGGTCGGTGTGGTCCCCGGTGCCCCTGCCCCAGCCCGGGCTTGCGCTGTCCCCTCCGCCCGCCGAGAGAGTCCGAGCAGGGCCCAGGCGTGCCTGTTGCAGCAGGGCCCAACCCTCGTCCTCGCCTTCCCTCGCTAGGGCTCCTGCTCCACGACGGGACCATGGCCGGCCTGCAGGAGCTGCGATTCCCCGAGGAGAAACCACTGCTCCGGGGCCAGGACGCCACTGAGCTGGTGAGTCGCCCCTTCGCGGTCCTGAGGGCGGAGGGCGCCACCTCGTGACCGAGAAGGAAACCGCGCGCCTTCCCTTTAGTCTATTTTTTTTAATTTATTTTTTTTAACATCTTTATTGGAGTATAATTGCTTTACAATGGTGTGTTAGTTTCTGCTTTATAACAAAGTGAATCAGTTATACATATACATATGTTCCCATATCTCTTCCCTCTTGCGTCTCCCTCCCTCACACCCTCCGTATCCCAGCCCTCTAGGTGGTCACAAGGCACCGAGCTGATCTCCCTGTGCTATGCGGCTGCTTCCCACTAGCTATCTGTTTTACGTTTGGTAGTGTATATATGTCCATGCCACTCTCTCACTTTGTCCCAGCTTACCCTTCCCCCTCCCCGTGTCCTCAAGTCCATTCTCTAGTAGGTCTGTGTCTTTATTCCCGTCTTACCCCTAGGTTCTTCATGATCTTCTTTTTTTTTCTTAGACTCCATGTATATGTGTTAGCATACAGTGTTTTTCTCTTTCTGACTTACTTCACTCTGTATGACAGACTCTAGGTCCATCTACCTCACTACAAATAGTCTTGCTGATGGCTAGGAGATGGCCCTCCATCCCGTGAGCCACCCTGAGAAGCCTTGTCCCTGCCTTGGGAGAGTTCCTGGTGGGCTGAACGCCCACACAGCTAAAACCCAGCCAACCTCGCTGTGGCTTTGGCTGTCTTTGAGGCTGGGAGGCTCTGTAGAAGAGTTATTCCCATTTTAGTGATGAGAAAACCGAGGCACAGAAAGGTTGACTCACTTGGCCAGGGTCACACAGCTCTCGGGGAATGAGGCCCGTATTCAACCCCTGGTTGTGGGCGGCTGTTGAGCCCCAAGAGGGTCCCCGCTGGGCAGTGCTGCCTCCAGTGGGGTCACGATGCTTCCCCAACTACCTGGGCCTTTCATGTCTGCAGCCTCTCTTTTTTCCTCATAAGCCCCTGAGGTATGAGGCAAAGTATTACCAGCAGTGTTTCCAGGAGCAGTGGCATCAAGGCATCTGAGGTTGTTATTTTATCCCAAAGGGCCCTCGTCTGAACACCAGGCGTTAGATTTCAGAATTAGCTCTACCCACGTTTTCTTTTTTTTTTAATAGCATTTTTTAAAAATGTTCTTAATTTTATTTATTTGGCTCCGTTGGGTTTTCGTTAATGTGAGCAGGCTTTCTCTAGTTGCGGTGAGCAGGGGCTGCTCTTCATTGCGGTGCTCGGGCTTCTCATTGCGGTGGCCTCTCTTGTTGCGGAGCACGGGCTCTAGGCGCGAGAGCTTCAGTAGTTGTGGCTCGCGGGCTCTAGAGCGCAGGCTCAGTAATTGCGGCGCACAGGCTTGGTTTCTCCGCAGCATGTGGGATCTTCCTGGACCAGGGCTCGAACCTGTGTCCCCTGCGTTGGCAGGCGAATTCTTACGTTTTCTTGTTGTGGTGACACCCAGCACAGCTTCCCTTTCCCTCCTGCAAGGAAAAGCTATGGGTCCATTGCTCATAGAATTCTGGGGCATCACGGCTGTAGGTCCCTGCTGGTTGTGCCGCCCAGCCCCCCTCACTTTACAGGTGGGGAAGCCAGGGGCCCAGTCCCTGGATCCTCGGCACACCTTTCTTTGCTCTGCCCCAGCCTCCCAGATCCTCCCTCCAGAAGGAGATAAGCCCAAGAGCTGCTGAGTTCCACATGTTGGGACAGAGTGGCTGTCCAGGTGCCAGGGGCCCAACCACATGAGGCCAGCAGTCTTGTCCCCAAGAAGGGTACAGTCTTCTTTTTTTTTCTTTTGCCCCGCCACTTGCAGGATCGTAGTTCCGCCCCCCCCCCCCACCGCCCCCGACCAGGGATTGAACCTGGGCCCTCAGCAGTGTGAGCGCGGGGTCCTAACCACTGGACCACCAGAGAATTCCTCGGGTGCAGTTTTACTTTTAAAACAGAACCTCAAGTTAACTTATGAGACCTGATTACCTGAGGGCAACCCCCAGGAATGGTCAGGGAGCAGCTGGTGACCTGGACACTTGGTAGACTTTTGATTCTAATTCTACTTCCTCCCTGTTCCAAGCCCCCATCATCTCTTGCCCAGGTGCTCCCCGCTGGTACGGGTGTGCATCTGTGGGCGGCACAGAAAGCTGAGGGCACCTTGGCCTCGCACGTTCTCTTCCACTCTTCGCCTCGGCACGGCAGCCCCACCCGCCTTCCTTCTGCTTGAAGGAGCCTCCCCACTGGTCTCCTTGCTCTGTACAACCTTGTAAAATACATCGTGTCATTCCTGGCTTTCTGATGTGTTCCGTTCACTTGTTCCAGCCCTTCCTGAGTCCTGCCCTCGGCTTGGTAAGGCACCCTTGTATCCTAATTATAGATTTCCCTTTTTTGCTTAGACTGACCAGATTTGATTTCTATTACTGGCCACCATCCCTCCTGAGGCCTGTTTTTAACTATTGTTCTTGGCTTTGGTAAGGTACCCCCGTAATTTTATCCTTTTTGCGTAAACTAAAAATTCCACACATCATGTCACTTTTCTGCTTACAGCTGGCCAGTGGCTGCCGTAGCACTCGGAGTTGCAGCCACAGTCCTTCCCGGGGCCCAGGGTGTGCTCTGCACCCCCGCCCCCTGCTGGCTCCTGTCCTGTCTCCCAGGCTCACTGCTCTTCCTTGAACAGGCTGATCATATTCCCGGCTCTTTCCTCTGCCTGGGACACGCTAGCTGCAGGACTCTTCAGGGCTGGCCCTTCATTTTGTTCAGGCTCTGCTCAGATGCCCCCTCCTCAGGAAGGCCTTCTCCGACCACCGGCTCTAATATTGACACCCGCACACCCTCCGGTGATTAGGGCTCTCGGGCTCTGCCCCACAGGCTCCTGGAGCAGAGACCCTATCCGTTTGGTTCCCTGATCTCCCCAGTTCCTAGCACAGTGCCTGGTACACAGTAGGCTCTCAGTAAAGACTTGGGTCGGGTGGAAGCTATAGATTGTGATGCAGCTCAGAAGAAAGAAGTTTTTCAGAACTCTCTGAAAAGTCCCTCCTCCCCACAAACAGCCCATCTTTCGAGGCATGCGAGCAGACACTAGCCTTCTTGTGAGGGCGTGGTGGGCCGGATGGTGGCTCTCAGGGACCCCTGCACTCATCACCAGGGCTCAGGGGTAGGGGGCTGCCTGCTGGTACGGGGTGCGCAGCTGTGGGTGGCACAGAGCGTGCAGGGCACCTTGGCCTCACACGTTCTATGCCTGTCTCTTCCACCCCCCACTTTGGCAGGGCCCCTCGCACCCCTTCTCTGCCCAGCCTGGCCCAGCACCTTGCTGCCCCTCCCTCCCTGAGCCCCTTTGACCAGCCCCCGGGCTCTGCCTTCTTCCTGCTGCATTTGGTGTCTCTCACCTCATCCCACCTGGACCAGAGTTGGCTCCCCTGCACGATGGTCTGCGTCTCAGTCCTCCACGGAGGCTGCAAATCCCCAGCCGAGTTTCTCTCCTTTCTCGGGTCAGCACAAGCCCTGTAGACCTGGTCACTGGTCACATCTGCTTTTCCCAAGGCGTACTAATGGCCCCATCCTCAACCCCGCAAAATCCTCCTAGGGGCTCCCAGTGTGGCCTTTCCAGATTTCAGTGACAACTGGTGCAGTCCTGTCTTGAAGCTCTGCCTCGCTCTCTGCCTCTCTCTCCCAGGCGGTTACACCCACAGACAGATTCCCCTGTCCAGCTGCACGGGACAGAAGTGCCAGTCCTTTTCACTTTTTAAATCTTCCTCAACCTTCCAGGTGCAAATTCCCTGAATGCACTGAGGAGCAAGTACTTCCACACGGTTACCCACCGTCCCTCCGCCATTGCAGACTCGCTTGCTTCTGAAGTCTTTGCCTGGTGTGTCCAGGGCTCCGTGGAAGAATTGTTGATTCTCCCCATGCCTGCATCCCCACCTGGGTCTCCTTAGGCCGCTCCTGGGCCTGCTCCCCTCCTCTCAGCTGGGCCCTCTCGCCCACCGGTTTTCCTTGGAATGTCCATGTGGTTCCTCCCAGGCCTCCAGTGTCTCTGGATTGGCTTGTATTATGCCTGCTGTTTCTTGGTTTGGGGTCCTGCCCATCTGAAGCTTCCCATCCCCTTGAAAATGTCCTGCATCTCTTTCCCTGGCCCCCCCCCTCGGGCAAGGTCTTCCAAGGTAAGAGGATTCATTGATAACCAGCCTTGACCCTTTCCCCCAGACCCCTGCTCCCTTCCTTGGAGGGTCCAGGAGTGGCCACCATGCTCTCCTCCCCTCCCCAGGCAGAGCCCCCAGGCCCTGGAGGAACCAGGAGGGGAGGAGAGCCATTGTTGATTTCATCTGAGAGCTGGCTTTCCTTTTTCGTGCGAGAGCCTCTAGTGCTGTCTGATTTTTTCCATCACCCCGCCCACTCCAACTGCCAGAATGCAGGTGGGTGAAAACATCAGGTTCTCTGCTTTTCAATGTTTTCCTCCCTGCTCCTGTGACTTGGGTTCATTTTCCTCCTTGTTGCACCTAGTAGCCCTGCCCTTCGCTCGCTGTCCTCCCATAATATCCTGGTTCTCGTCTGTCTCATTTATCCACATATGTATTCAGTAGCATCTGTAGCACGCAGAGTCCAGTGCAGCAGTGCCAAGGAGAGAGTGACTGCTCTCTGTGCCCCTTGTTTAATCCTCACAGACACTGAGGCTTGGAAGCTAAGTGATCTGCCCACAGTGAGCAGAGGAGAGCAGAGAGGGTTCTAGACAGACACAGTAGAAGGCAGGGCAGAGGTCCCAGATCTCTGCTCTTCCTGGATATGTGGGATCCCCCCATGAGGTTCCTTCCCCAGACAGGGACCCAGGGCGGGTGTAGAGTGTCTGAGGGCCGCCGGGCTGCATCGGGGAGAGCCTGGCAACGCAGACACGTGGGGTTCAGGCCCCCATTCCTCCACTCTCCATTTCTGCCACCTTATAAACAGTGGGTATATGTAAACCGTGCTCCCCTCACTCATGAAGTTAGACTTGTTCATCCAGACCTGTTTGTGTTTGAGGAGCCTGGTCCATGCCAGGCTTTATGCTGAGAGCTGAGCCAAACGTGGTCCATACCCTCCCGGTGCCTGCAGTCCAGTGGGAGGGATGGGCACCAATCAGAGACTCACACCAGTCACCATAAATGAGCCTAAAAGCAGGGGATTTTGGTGCTTTGAGAGCATGAAGCAGGCAGGTCTGGAAAGGTGGGAGCAGCTACTGCAGAGGCCCAGACAGCGCCTTTGTGCAGGTCAGAAAAGCCCCCTTCTCCCTCAGCTTCTCCATCCCTAAAGTGGGTGTGATAGGCCCGCCTCTGCGCTTGTGCCCTGATGGGCGACCTCAAAAGTCATCTGTGGGGACAGCGGGCAAAGTGCTGAACAGCAAGAATTTGGGGTCAGAGATTATTCCATCACTTTCTAGCCATGTGCTTCCATCTCTCTGAGCCTCACCCTTCTCACCTGCAAAGTGGAAATCTTTGCGTTTTCAATTAATAGGTAAAAAAAAATTAACAGGTAAAATCAATGTGTGTAGCTGCTCGTAGCCTCATCTGTCAGGTACTAAATGGCCTGATGCCCGGCGCTTGGGAAGCCCTCTGTCACTTTTGTTAACATTAAGATAGACTGGGGAGGGAATTCCCTGGCGGTCCAGTGGTTAAGACTCCGTGCTTCCACTGCAGGGGGCCGGCTTTGATCCCTCTCCTGGGAACTAAGATCCCACATGTTGCATGGTGTGGCCAAAATAAAAAAAAGATAGCCTGGGGAACAGCAAGCGAGTCTGCTCAAGGCAGAGCCCCTGTGGCCGCCTGCCTTTCCTGCCTGGCCCAGCTGGGGCCTAACGAGCCACCCCCTCTGTTTGCCTTGCTTTAGGAGAATTCCGACACCTTCCTCTTGGCTGTGGACACAGACTGGAAGGTAGGTCTCTGCTCAGCCTCCCCAGATGGGGACCAGCTGCTGGCTGGCCCCTCCCCCACCCAGCCTGTTTCAGAGGAGGGTCACAGCCCTTCCACGTGCCCCCAGCCTGAAGCCACAGGGACTGGGCACTTGGAAGCCTCCAGGACCACCCCCACTGCTCACAGTGGCTTTGCCTCCCCTCTGTCCCTCTCTCCTTGAACAGGACAGGGAAAGGAGGAGAGGTCTGGGGGAGTGAGGATGCTGTCATCTGAATCAGCACTTTCCTCCTATGAAAGCCAGGTTGATGCTCCGAAATAGCTCCTGTTTCCATGGCAACAGTTGCCCAGGACAACCATGTCCTCTTTAGTTTGATGCCAGATTCCCTGTGAAACTGAAATCATTCTTTGTTTTTATTTCTCTGCATGATGATTTCTGATTTTGCTCACTTGGCCAACCATTCCTCCCCTGTGAGTCCCATAGTGGCTGTTTATTTCCGGGTCTCAGAAAAGGCATGACAGCAGACACAATGGGAGCCTCACAGGGCTCCAGGGCCCCGCTGGCCATCATAACCTACTGAACAAAGTCAGACTTTCCTGGGACCTTCCTCCTGGCTGGCAGGAGCTAGCCCCCAGGCCACCATCCAATTTGGGTCAGTCTCCCAGCCCCGTGACAGCCTCAGCCTCGTGGTCTGGACGCAGGGGTGACGTGGAAGGAGGGGTGGCCCGCCAGCTCCTCTCCCAGGCGCATGGAGCTGCAGCCAGGATCTGAGGATCTGGATATGAACTGTGCTTTTGACCCTGGGTCACCCGTCCTTCAAGGACGCAAGCAGAGGCATCAGAGTGGCCCTTGGGCACATGCTCTGGTCTCCTGGGAGCACCAGCTCCAAACACAAAGGCCTCTGGAGCTCGAGAAGACAGGATGAGGCCTGGGAGAGTGGGGAACTAGAGGCCGGGGAGGTGTCCACAAGGTGTCCCAGGCCCAGCCAGAGTTCCCTTTGTCCTCCCTGCTCCAAATGAGGGCTGGAATGTGTGAACAGACCCTCCTCCACAGGAGGGGGCTGCTGAAATAAAATCCAGAGCAATCAGCCCCTGCCCGACACTGAGTGGGACTCACTGGACGCCAACGGTGCTGACTGCCAGCCCCCAAAACACACGCACCCTGGGGGGCAGTTTGGAGGGTGAAATAGGTGATGAGAATCCTGGGGTCCTCTGCACCCATCTGCCGGGCCCAGACTAGGGTGGTCACCCCATGTGTGTGGGACCTTGGTTCTCAAGATCCTTTGCTTGGTAAAGTGCAGCATGTGTTGAAAGGTGCCTTACTGTGTACTCTGGGTACACCACACAGCGGCTGCTTTTTCTTTTAATTGTTTTTTCAGTAAAGCAGCTGCCAGGATGGCCCTTGTCTGGGCCAAGGCCTGGCAGGGATTTTATCCTGCTCAGTCCCTTGCCTCAGTGGGCCCAGCCAGTGGGGGAGGCAGAAGGACAAACTAGAACTAGGAAGACCTGCGTCCAGGTCCTGGCCCTGCCACCTGACCTCCAGTACAGGTCACTACCTCATTTGTAGAGTGAGGCAGGCAGCTCAGCCCTCCCCGGGTGTCTGCAGGGTCAGGGTTGGTGCCCTTGGGCTGGGCACTCAGACCCTGGGCTGTGACTAGTGGCCACTAGAGCCAGACTGCCTGCGTGTGGTTCCTGGCTCTGTACCCACTGGCTGTGTGATGTTGGGCAGGTTACAGAACCTCTCTGTGCTTCATTTTCCTTGTTTGTAAAGTGGGTGTTCAGAGGATAAAATAAAGTAACATGTGCAAAGCATCTGGATGGAGTATGGCACGTGGGAGATACGGTACTAAGCATTTCCTACTCTTAATGTGACCTCAGGCCCGGGGTGCTGAGCTCCACTGCTTACCAGCTGAGTGGGAGAATTTACTTCTCTGTGCTTCAGCACTTCATCCTGTCTCATAGGTTTGTGAAGATTATGTGTTACCCTTGCTCCCTAAGGCTACCTGTGCAAGCAGCTACACTGCTTTTCTACCATTTACAGATGTGGAGGCTCAGAGTTGTTGACTGACTTGCCTGAGGTCACACAGCAAAGACTAGCAGGGTTTGGCTAGCAGGACCTGAGCCTGCCTTATTCAGCCACAACTGTACAACCTCCAGGGAGGAGGCCAACAGGTTGGAGAGACACACAGATTATCCCATCTCTCCCCTGGGCAGCCCTGGGAGAGGCCTACATGTAGGCCTGCATACAGGCCACTACATGTAGTGATGTATGAGTCTTTTCTTCATCCTAGCAGCTCTGTGAGGAAGGCACACTTCCTATTTGACAGTTGAGACTAAGGCACAGAGGAGTTTAAAAATCTTGTCCAAGGTCACCCAGCTAGTGGGTGGGGAAGCTGGAATTTAAACTCAGGTCTGTGGATTTGAAACCACTGAGCTGAGCAGAATTGGGAGGCCGTGGCTGGGGTGGGCAGTGTCTGAGATCTCCCAGGTCCAAGGGTGGGAAAGGCTACTCAGAGGTTCAGGTGGGCATAAGGTTGGATGGGGACCATGAAGGGGCAGGGCTTTAGTGGCAGAAAGGGTGGGAGGCCACCCCACCCTGCCCCTCTTCCAGAAGCATATGGGAGGATTTTGTGGGCCTGTCTGCAGACAGGGCTGTGCTCTTGCACACCACCTCAATTGCCAGAGCCTCTGCCTGTGCCAAAGTGGCTGCAGGGAACAGGGAACATGGACAGAACAGGAGGGGCTGGGGGATAGCCCATTCCACACCCCGGCTGCCCTGGGAGACCACAGGCCCCCAGCACTCTGCACTAGGCCCGCAGTGCGAGAGGTCAGAGAGGGGCAAGGAAAGTTATTGATGCCCCCCAGGCAGAGGACATGGCCAGGAATAGCATACGTGGCAGGTGCTGGCCAGGTCACTAGGCACCCAGAGATGGGGAGGTGACCACCTTCCCCCAGGGCAGCCAGCCAGCGTGCAGGGCTGTCGGCACAGGCTGGGACGAGTGGCGTGTTCCCTCACCAAAGAGACAGAATGGGGGCACAGGGGCCCACACCCCTCCCTCTCTCTGTTGCTCTTGCTTCTCAGCCCTTGGGCTCCCTCCTCTGCTCCCTTCCCTGGCCTATTTCCTCTCCTCCTCTGCTCTCCTTTCCCTGCCCCTTCTAATCTCTTTACTCTGCCTGCATGTCTCTGGCCAGCTCCACCCCCAAATCTTGAGCCACGTGACCTCCAGCACCTGTCCTGCTGCTCAGGACAGCGGGAGGCGGGAGGCGGCTTGAGCATCCTGCTCCCCAGAGACTCGAGAGCCAAGCCCCAGGCTGGGTGCCCCAGGAAAGAGGGCTGGGTGTGTCTGCGGCAGGTGGGCATGCCCACATGGACAAGCTGCCTCCCGTCCCTCCTCCTGTCTCTAGTGGCCTCCAGCCCCTTTTGCAGGGTGGGGGTGGGGGAGGGCAGAGCTGGTGTGTGCCCACCATCTCCCTGGTCCTGCAATCTGCCCAGGCCCCCTGGCCCCAGAACCCCCATTTCCCCAGCATGAGCAGGTGCTGGGTATACATGTGGGCAAAGTGGGGGCTGCCCAAGGGGAGACCCTGGGGGTGGAGAAGGAGCAGTCCCCTGGAGTAGGGTCATGACCCAGGTTGCCCCAGGCAGCAGTGACTCCCCGTATCCCCTCAAGGTTAAGGGATCTAGGCCTTTCTGACGTGGAGGCTGGGCTTGGGGCGCTCTCGGGCCCTCCCTGCTCCCAGGGTATGGGTCAAGGGCTCTGCTGTCTAGGGCATGCCTGTGTGGTCCACCCTGCCCTGCTTCGGTGTGCTCGTCTTTGAGAGGCTCCTGTGTGCCTGTCACAGGGCACACCTGTACACGTGGCCTCTTGTCTTCCTAGGACCCGTGTGCAGCTGCTGCTGTGAGCCTCTGTGCTGGGGGTGGGCCGGACGCAGGGGCTGGGGACCATCAAGACTGATGTCTTGCTGGGGGCGGGAGGAGCAGGGGATGGGGTGAGTGAGAACCTTGGAAGCCAATCAGAGCCAAGTTTGTCTCCTGAAAGCCAATCTGGGAGCAGGGGCTCCGGGTGAGCAAGTGGCTGCTCAGAAACCCCACAGGGAGGAGGGGCCAGCCCAGGGCCCCACCCCCCACCCCCTGGCTCTACATATAAATGGCCCGGGAGCTGTGCCCCGTCATAGAGCCGCTGGTCTCCTACTTGCGTTGCCCCGTCCCTCTGGACTCTGGTGACTCAGGCCTTTGTTTGCCCTTCCTAGTCGAGGCCGGTCGCCTCCCTCAGCAAGATGCCGGAGTGCTGGGATGGGGTAAGTGCGGAGTCTGGCGGTGGCGAGGCGGGCGGGGAGGGAGGGGATCCCTCTACCTCTGTCTGGTGGTGGTTCTGCCTTCAGTCGCCTCACCTTGGGGGTCACTGGGCAAGGCCAGCAGGTTCCAGGCACCCTGGTCTGCTGCAGCGGTTGTGGGTAGCTGCTGGTCAGGGTCCGCACGGGAGGGCGGGGAAGGCTGAAATCTCTGCACAAACTGGAACGGGCTGTGACTTGTTTGTAAGCCTGTATGGATCGGTGTGTAGGCATGTGTATATCCCACTGACGGTGTGCCCTCCGCCTGGCATGTGCCCACCTGGCTCGCCTGGCGCCTGTGACCACCTCAGCCCTGTGGAAGCTGTTCCCTGCGTGTCTGTGCCAGCAGACACCTCCTGACCCTGCGCGGGTTGTCTTGGTTGGTTGGGGGACTGCAGGGTGCTAGTCAGGCAGAAGTAGGGAAGTCTGGGTTATGGTGTTAACTGGTCCGTCAGGCTGGGGTCCCTGAAGGGAGAAGGGGGTCGCTGCGCCTTATTTTCTGGGCGTAGGAAGGCAATGATGGAGGGATGAACCTGCAGGGCTAGGGGCCCCGGGGGGACCAGGGTGCCTCCTTCTGCCTGGGGGCAGCAGGTGCCCAGGCTCGGTGCTGTTCTAACTCCAGGAGGGAGAGGCAGGGGCACACATACCCCTCTACCCCGTAGCCTGCCCTGCCGGGTCCGGAGGCCATGGGGCCGACCTCTACCCAGGCAACGACGTCAGCGCCTACCCGCCGCTGCAGACCCGGTCCTTGAATTATTGATGCGGTTGATGGGAGGACTCCAAGCAGCCCTGCGCGCGCTCGGAAGGCCCCACCCCACCCCCGCAGCGCTCAAGGTCACGGATGAGGGGAGCCGGACAGGCAGAGAGAGAGGACATTAGAGCCCCCTCCCTTGCTGCCGCAGTGCCTCGCGCTGGCGCCCACCTGGAGGCGGGGACGGGCTCTGACGTCACCAAGAGCCAATGAGAGCCCTCGGCCCTGGGGATCGGGGGACTCAAAGCGCGTCTGGCTGCGGCCTTTGGGGCGCCCCTCTTGGGGACCTTTGGCCTCTATCAGGATTACCTGGATCTGCACTCCTGGGTCGAGAGGGTGCAGGGAGGTCGGTGGACGGTTGAGCCAAGGTCAGTGGGCAACCGGGCTGGTGCTCCCGATGGCCTGTCCAGGCCCGGCCCAGCCCATCCCCGGGGGCCTGAGCCTTAGTGGTGCAAGCACTGCGACTTAGTCCCGCTGCCCCTGGTGGGGCATGGGGACCTGGGCGGCCATACCGGGACTGGGAGGGGCAGACACTGCCCTCACACACACGCCCACGGGGCGGTGGAGATCTGGGAGGACCACGCCCTGGGCCCTGACTTGCGCTCTGCTGGCTAGAGCTGACCCCGCTCCGAGAACTATGCCGCAGGAAGCGCACTGCAGCTCTTGTGCTGTGGACGCCCTCTCCTGCCCCCAGCCCACCCTCCATAACACCGTGTGCCCCTCCTGCCCCATCCCACCTTCCTTAGCACTGTGCACTCTTCCTGCCCCAGGCCCTGCCCTCCAGCGCCAACAGAGCATGGGGGGTGGGGATGAGGCAGGGCCCCAGCAGGGACACGCACCCTGTAGAGAGGCTGCTTGCTCAGAAGTCTCTTGCATGGAGCCTGATGTCTTCCTCAGAAAAAAGCAGCCTGAGGCTGGCACCTGGCAAGGTCCCCCTCTGCCTTCTCGGAACTTGGTCTTGGGCAAGTCAGTTCTTTCCTAGCCTCAGTTTCCTCCTCTGTGAGGATAAATAAGAAGATACATGAAAAGCATCTGGTCAGTGGTCAGTGAGCAGGAATTGTTCCTTGTTTTGATAGCCCTGAGGGAGGACAGGCCTGGGCCGTGGGGAGGCTGTGGCGGGCTCAGGCCTGCCTGGAGGACTCCCAGAAGTGTGGCTCCCGGGGTGCAGCCTCGAGCCACAGGGTTGGCACTGCCTTGTCTCTCCCCACTGGAGACAGGCCTCGACAGTGGTCCTCTGAGCCCAGACCCAACAGGGCCAGTCTCCAAGAAGATGTTCCCTGCCTGAGTCTCCACTCTCCTGTCGGAGGCAAGAACTTAGGTTGTCTCTGAATCTGAGCATCCTAGTGTCCTCCACTTGAAAGATGGGGAAACGAGCTCCTTCTCTCTTGCATAACACCTGGCACACAGTAGGTGCTCAGTCACATCTGACTGTCCTTGACCCTAGCCCCACCTCCAACTCCCTGGGGCCACCCCGCTGTAGTGCCCAGGACTCCCCCTGGTGCCAGCAGGGCTGTTTATTCAGCTTTGACAGACCGTCTTGGAGCCTCCCCATGAGTGGCCAAGAGGGAATAGTTTGCAGAAGGACCAGCCAGCAGGGCGCCTCCCCAGGGCTTAGAGATGCCCACCCACGGCAGCCCCCTTTCTGGGCCCCTTTCCAAGTGCTAAACACTCGGCAGATACCAGCTTGTTTAGTTCTCACAGAGTCCTGATGAGGTGGCTTAGGCAGCGGTGGCTGGGGCACAGAGAAGTGCATGCCCTGCTCAGAGTTACACAGTAGGGCCCGGAGCAGGTCTTGAACCTGCGGCATCCAGCTCCTGCTTCCTGGAGAACTGACGACCCTGAGCAGCAAAAGCAAAGGCGTGAACACGAGAGGACCTCAGAGTGGCCGCTGCAGAAGGCCTTTGGGGAGGGGGTGGGAGTCTAGCCTGAGGGAGGCCTTGGGGATCACGGAGAGGCAGGAGCAAGAGCCTGGAGGTGGAACCAGGGGCGGGTGTCGGGGTGGGAGGCTGGGCTGGCTAGCAAGGGGTCTTTGCCGTGGATTCTAGGTGAGCTGTTGAGGCCAGTCCCCTTCAGGAGCTGCGGCCCTTTTGAAGGCTTCTGAGTCGAGGGGGAACGTGGTGGGGGTGGGACTCAGTGGGGACGGCAGAGCTGTCCTGGAGGGGCTGCAATGAGATGGGGAAAATGGGCTTCACTGGACCCTGGAGGCCTGAGCGCAGCAGGGCCTGAGCCGGGGCCTGGGCAGTGGCAGCTCGTCCCACTGGCTGGTTTGCAGAGGAGACCAGAACTTTCACATGCAGACCAGTTCACGTTGCCCCTGTGCTGAACAGCCTTGGGAAGGGGTGCTCCCTCTGGTCTGTCCTGGCTGGGGGTGGTGAGAAGGGGACGCCCCACCCTATGGGGGTGAAAGTCCCGCCAGAGGCCCAGCAGCCCCCAGGCTGCCCCACAGCATCATTTCCCGAAAGACCCAGGACTGGGGGCTGCCCGGAGTGTCCAGCGCTGTCTCTCCCCTCCAGGAGCACGACATCGAGACGCCTTACGGCCTTCTGCACGTGGTGATCCGGGGCTCCCCCAAGGGGAACCGCCCGGCCATCCTCACCTACCATGACGTGGGTCTCAACCGTAAGTGCGCCTCAGCGTCGTTTGGCCCTCCACTGCCTCGTATCTCCCGGAACAGTGAGGCACCCCTCCCTCCCCACAGAGCCCCATAGATCCCCACTCACACTTAGCTCTGTGCCCCTAGCCATTGGGGTCTCGGTTTCCCCGCTGAACCATGAGGCTGATCACCTCTGCCTCGACCTCCCTTTCAGCATCCATGGGCCTCCCTGCCCGCCTCTCCCGGCTCAGCCACAGCTGAGAGCTTTGTCTTTGCAGACAAGCTGTGCTTCAATACCTTCTTCAACTTCGAGGACATGCAGGAGATCACCAAGCACTTCGTGGTGTGCCACGTGGATGCCCCCGGTCAGCAGGTGGGGGCCTCGCAGTTTCCTCAGGGGTAGGTACCCGGAGCGACCCACTCCCCAGCTTTCCCCAGCCCTGTACCCCCGGCTGCCCTGGGCCTGACCTGGTGCTCTACCTGCAGGTACCAGTTCCCCTCCATGGAGCAGCTAGCCGCCATGCTCCCCAGTGTGGTGCAGCACTTTGGGTGAGTCCTCGCCCTGCCCTGCCCCTGTGCTGGGGGCCAGGGGGCGCCCACCATCTCCGCAGAGCCAGCAGGCTCCAGCTGAGCGCTGAGGGCTATGGGTGGGTCTGCTGTGGATGGCAATCATGGGAAACCCCTAGAGTGACCAGCCATGCTCTCTATCAGGTTCAAGTACGTGATTGGCATTGGCGTGGGAGCCGGAGCCTACGTGCTGGCCAAGTTTGCAGTGAGTCTCTCCACCCGCCCCTGTAACTAATCCCAGGACTGGTCTCTCCCAGGGGCAACCCCACAGGAACTTTCCTTCCTGTCTTCCTTTCCTCCTCCCCCTACTTCCTCTTCACTTAGGAAAAGTCCTTTTTTCTTTTTTTCCTCCAAGGAAATTAACTTTAAAAAAAAAACAAGGTTACTTTTTCTATACAATTCCTTAAAACACTATGAGCCATCAGTTGCTTCAACCATTATCCAAAACCAAACTTTCTCTTAGCAACAAACTATACAACTAATTACTCCAGCCACTAAATAAGGATTATCCTAATCGCTCATTCACTAATTAGGGTAATACTTAAACATGAATCATTTTTTAATCTAAAATTACACTTATGATAAGTTTGCGAGGTTTAAAGAAATTCAGGTTTCAGAAACATCATGTCGGGTAGGAGCTCACAAGCTTTCCATCTCTAAAAGCAAAAACTCAATTTTTAGGATTCAAAGTATTTCTTTCTTCAAAAAAAAAAAAAAGAATAAAACAAAAAAACTAAGAATTTTCAACTCCAATTTCCACTGCAGTACTTAACCACTTTGTTAACTGTCAACTATTCCCAGCCACCCCAGACAACCTTGACATGACCTCAGTATTGTATATATATCACCATTTTCCCCTAACACAGGCAGACAGTCGAACAGAAAACTCGAATCTCTTTTACAATGTCTAACACAAAACAGGCTTTGGGAAGGTCAGTTTCTTAATATCACTAGGGTTTTTTCTATGAAAGCAAAGAAACAAAATATTGCATTGAAGATGTTTAATCCTTAGTGTTGCAATAGTAGCCTCTTCAAAGGTATATTAAAGGGGCTGAAAAACAGTGAAATAGGCATAGATAGATTCCAAATAAAAGGGTTTTGAAAGGTTCCAGTTGGGGAGGAGAATGGGCAGGGGCCCCCAGGCAAGTTCCCAGCTGGAGGCACTTGGTTATCAGTGGTACCTTGAGGCCCTTACAGAGCGCGGCCTTCTCTTCAGATCCTAGCAACCGCCTGTGAGACGGGCAGGGCCAGAATTTTACAGTCCGTTTTCCAGGTGGGAAGACTGGGCTCCCTGCCCCGCCCCCCAAGCCCTGTCTCCCTGTCCCGGCAGCTCATCTTCCCCGACCTGGTGGAGGGGCTGGTGCTGATAAACATCGACCCCAACGGCAAAGGCTGGATCGACTGGGCGGCCACCAAGGTGAGCGCGGTCCTCCTGGAATGGGTGGGGTGGGGCGGGGTGGGGCGGGGCGGGGCGTCCCGTCCCTCACGCTGGCTCCGCCTCGGCCCGCAGCTCTCCAGCCTGACCAGCACTTTACCCGACACGGTGCTCTCCCACCTCTTCAGGCAGGTAAGGGGACGGAGCCGTCCTCACGCGGGAGCCGGAGTGGCGGGTTGGGACTCTCCCGAGGGCCTGGTTCTGCCCCCCCTCCCGGCCGGGCAGGAGGAAGAGGGTGGCGGGGTGATGGGGCATCAGACATGCCTCACCCCTACCCCGGGATCAGCCGCGAGACTGCAGCACCCGAGACGGACTGGGGAGACGGATGGGGCGGGGTCCCCTCCCCTCCCCTCCCCTCCCCTCCCCTCCCCTCCCCTCCCCTCCCCTCCCCTCCTCTCCCCTCCCCTCCCCTCCCCAGGCCGTGGGCTCCCCCCACACACCCTTCCCCCTCCCCCCCTCCCTCCACACCTCTGGGGCTGGGGCAGGGGCCACTCCGGCCAGAGATGCCCCCTCTGAGCTAGTCCCGGTCTGTGGCTCCACACTGCCCTGCCGCGCGTGCGCTCATCCCCCGTCCCCGGGGCCCAGGAGGAGCTGGTGAGCAACACAGAGTTGGTGCAGAGCTACCGGCAGCAGATCGGGAATGTGGTGAACCAGGCCAACCTGCAGCTCTTCTGGAACATGTACAACAGGTGTGGGCGGCTCGGGTCCCAGCTGGCGGCACCAGGACGGGAGCGCTCACGCAGTTGGGGGACGCCCCCCTCCCCGGTACAGCTGCCCACGGCTGGCAACACACTCCCAGTTCGTAGATGAGTGGACCGATGAGCCTCCGAGAGGGGTGACCTCTTGCCCAGGGTCACACCCCGCGAGGGGCAGAGGGGGAGCAGAGCTCTTCTACTCCTCCCCCTCCCTTGGGCGTTGCCAGTGGGAGCAGTGGGGGATGTGGGCGCCACCTGCTGCCCCCACTGCCCTGAGCCTCAGTGCTGATATCCCTAAGTTAAGAGGAGGTTGGATTAAGTGCTCCTTGGAGCCCCTTAGGGGTTGCCCTGCAGGGGAGTGGCTGGGGCCCCCCCTCTGGCCTGCCCCTCCTTCTCTTTCTCCTACAAATATTTATTGAATGCCTGCTGTGTGCATGGTGCTGGAGAAACTGGAGAAGGAGGGAAGCCCTGGCCTGCCTGCCTCTAAGGCAGGGGACTCCCAGCACAGGTGGTGGTGCACAGCCCGTAATGAGAGCCAAATGTGAGGGCCCACCTGGCATGGCTTGGGGGGTCCCGGAAGAAGTCACGTGAGGGGAGCCCTCAGGCCCCTACTTGTGCAGAACAGGTCTCTGTCTCCCCATTTTACCAATGGCACGTGTGAGGCTTTGTCTCACTGTTGAGACGCTAGAGCGTAAGCCCCCAGTCTGGGGCCAGCCCAGCACCTCCAGGGATGTTGGGCCATGATTGCCATGTGGAGGGATGGGGTTGAAATACGGCAGTGTCAGGCTTGGGGACATTCCCCAAAGCCCCGCCCCGGGATCCAGTCCTGGGATGCCCACCTACGCCTCTCCCTGCAGCCGCAGAGACCTGGACATTAACCGGCCTGGAACAGTGCCCAACGCCAAGACGCTCCGGTGAGTGCCCTGCCCCCTCCAGCCTGCCAGGCCTATGTAACCCCCTCTCCAGTGCCCAGGCCAGACAGCCCTTCTCCTCTGTGTCTGCAGCTGCCCTGTGATGCTGGTGGTCGGGGATAACGCACCTGCCGAGGAGGGGGTGGTGAGTGAGGGATTGTGCCCTGGTGCCAGTGGGTGGCAGGGGCAAAGGGGTCACTGGCTCCTGGCCAATGGGGCCAATTCCTGACCCTGCCCCGGGAAGCCTCGGGGGGACGCCGGATGGTGGGCTTCTCATCCCACTTCCCCACCATCTTGCCAGGTACCAGTGCCTGAGACAGCCCCCATCCTTCAGGTGAGGGAGGCTTGGAGACAGGAGGGGCCTGGGGCCAGGACCGGGCCACCTGATTTCCCCACCCTACCCCTCCCTGCAGCACGGCAGCCTCTCCACACTCTCCACCCATTTTAGGCCCAGAGACTAAGATCTCTCTTTTCTCTAAAATTGATTCACTTGTTATGAAATAAGCAATTCATGAGCACAGCAATGGTCCCTCTTTGACCATCACATGCATCCATTATGTTTGGGGATCATGTGTCACCTCTCCTGTTGGAACTCTGAGGGCAGGCAGCCCGGGGTGTTCATGTCCCCCCAGAGGGTCAGGGGTCCAGGAGTGCCCAGAGAAGACCCCAGTGTGCACCCAAACTACGACACCCTCCATGTGCCTGAGGTCTTCGGGGAGCAGGGCTGTGGGCTGCGCCTGCCATCTCGACCCCGGCAGGGTCAGGGCTTCAGAGTCTCCTGCTGACCCTTGGCCCTCCTTCACCTCTGACGCCCGACTTCTGGGGTGCCTTGCGCTTTCCCAGCCTCCCCCGCCAAGGTGGCCCTGGCTCGCTGTGAGGCCGCTGCCCAGCCCCTGCCCCCAGCCCAGCAGCAGTTGTGAGTGCAGTAGAGGGTCTCAGGCCCTCAGGGGGCTGCTTCCTGATCCCCAGGGCCTTGGCCTTGCCAAGGTGCCTGTGTCTGCCCCCTGCACTCCCTCCCTCACCTGTAGAGCCTCGCAACTCTGGGGATAGACCCTCCCTTAGCATCTGGGGCAGGGGGACGCCTGATAGCCCTCGGGCGCCTCACTCTGTTGAAGCCTGTTCCTCGTCCCCAGGTTGAGTGCAACTCCAAACTGGATCCAACCACCACGACCTTCCTGAAGGTGAGGCCCTCCTCCCCACCCTGCGCCCAGCCACAGGGAGGGGCCTGCCTGGGGGCCCAGCCAAGGCGGGAGCAGAGCAGGACGGTGTGTCTGGTCAGGGGAGCCTGTCCGGGTGTGCCAGGGACAGGCAGGGTGTGGTGTGAGGGGGCCCCTGCTCAGCTCACCCCCCTCTCTCCCCTGCAGATGGCAGATTCCGGGGGGCTCCCCCAGGTCACACAGGTGAGACTCTTGGCCCTCTCTCCGTCCCTTACCTGGCCAGGGGTTGGGGAAGCCTCCCCTCCCCCTGAATCCCAGGCAGGCGAACAAAGCATGTACCTGTCCCTCACCCTGCAGCCCGGGAAGCTGACTGAAGCCTTCAAGTACTTCCTGCAAGGCATGGGCTACAGTAAGTATACCTCCACCCCACCCTGCCCTAGAGACTGGGGGGCAGGCAGCAAGTTGGGGCTGACGCTGTGCCTGGGGGCCTCTAGGGCATCTCCATCTAGGTTGTAATTTGATTGTCCCAGGCCAGGCCCTGCCCTTGGGGAGGCTTTGGGGCACTGTTCTCCTGACAGGGCTGGGCCTTTTGGGGTCGGGGACTCTTCTCCCAGCTCTGGGGAGGAGGGCCCGGGGCTGAGTCCTGCCGGGGAAGCCTGCCTAGGGGTGAGTCACCCACCCCACCCAGCGCCTGCTGGGCCTACAGCACCTGAGAAGGGCTGAGAAGATGCCGGATGGTACCAGGGGCATCAGAGGAGTGGACTTGGAGTCTGGGGACTGGGGAAGGCATGTGAGGCCATCTGGGTGTTAGGAGAGCTGAAGGCAGCCAAACTGGGGGTGGCATATCTGAAGACCCCGAGGAAAGAGGGGTGGAACTGGCTCCCTGCCCGCCCCCGACTTCCCCTCGTGCGGGGGTGAGACACTGCTCATGAGCGCCACCAGCGCACATGCCCCCTTGTTGACACACGTGCATCTCCTCAGTTCCTTCCGTCTCCCCCTTGCGCCTGGCTCTCCTCCTGGAAGCAAACTTCCTCTGCCCGAATTTTTCTGCGCCCCAGACCTCAGCCTCTGGAGCTTGGGCCTTCTGGGGAGGACAGGCCTGTGGGGGAAGGCTGGGGGGCCAGCCAGGAACAGACCTCCACTCCCCGCCCCCAGGGGACCGGGGCCCCCTGCCAGCTTGTCTGTGGAGAAGTAGGGCAGCAAGAGGCCAAGACCCACAGTGAGACCCAGCAGGGGCTCTGAGGCTGGGCGCTGAGCCCAGGAAGTGCCTGGCGGACGCTGCTGGGACGGGTGGGTGAGCAGTACTTGTCACGGGGCTGGGACCCATTCTCAGGGCCCCAGGACAAATACCACCAGGCAGCCCAAGAGCTGGGAAGGATTTGGGAGGTCATACGGGCCTCCCGCGTTCTGTCCACGGGGAGAGTGAGCCCCAGCACAATGGAGAGGGTGCTGGCACTAGGTTATAGGCCTTAAAGGCTTTGTGGGCGTGAGCCCCCTGTGCTGCAGCCCAGGCTGGAGAATCGGGGGGTGAGACGAGCACTCCACCCTACTCTCCCGACTCCTAGGGCCAGACTGACATCAGTCAGTGCTGTGGTTCCTTCTGTGGCCGCTGCTTCGGTGGGTGGGCAGGAGAGGGCTTCCTGAGGCTCTGGCCCTGCCCCCAGCCTGCTCTGTGCCTTCCTCTCCTCTCTGACCCATCTCGCCGCCCTCATCTCGCCGGACCTCCTCTTCACCCGTGTTCTGTCTCCCCAACCCTGCCCCTCTGGCTCTGTCTTCTCTCTTAGTTGCATACTTGAAGGACCGAAGACTGAGTGGAGGAGCAGGTAGCCCCGCACCCCCTCCCCTAATGCATGGACCGCCCCCCAGCTCCCCCCGCCGCCACCCCAGGAGCCCCAGCTCCTTCCTCTGTGCAGTGCTGCAGCCAGGCCGCATCTTGCCATGGGAACTTCTTGTGTCCTGCTCTTCCGTGGGCTCTGTCCCATTTAGGGCTCCAGATTGGCTGGGTTTTAGATCAGCCTTGCTTCTAGGTTGCCATGGGCCCCGTGGCTTCCAGCACTCTGGCAGTTGGAACCAGAACTTCTCAGAGGTGTCGGCCCTGGGGTCAGGGGCAAGCCATGCCTGAGCTGGACAGGTGGCTAGTTGAGGTCAGGAAGGTAGAATTTGCTTCCTGCAAGTCTCGCTTGTAAAACTCTGAATAAGGGCAGAAACAGGATTTAGGGCAGTCTGGGGCCATCACACCTTGCCCTTCTTTACAGAACTGGTCTCATTCCCCCTGCCCCATCATCCTCTTGAGGGAGGCAGAGTTGGAAATAATGTCCCATCCTTGCTCCAGCTTAAGGACACCCGGTCAGCTGCCACCCCATTTTGGCCACAGCTCTGGCCAGCTCTTGTGAGGAGGGTCCTGCCGGCCTCTGTGGCCCCCTGCCCCTTTGGCTCACTCCCTGTCGCTGGCGTTGCATGCCTGGGGCTTGACAGAGCAAGTGTAGAGCCCTGGCTTGGGATGAGCCTCCATGCCTTCGTCGGAAGAACCGGTCTCGCTGGCCGCTTTGCTTGCGTAAATCCTTCTCCCGCCTGCCTGCGCCCGGCCCCGCCTGCTGGTCCTCACCCCCGGTGCCCTCTCTGTCTGCAGTGCCCTCGGCCAGCATGACCCGTCTCGCCCGCTCTCGAACCTCGTCCCTCACCAGTGCCAGCTCGGTGGACGGCAGCCGCCCGCAGGCCTGCACCCACTCAGAGAGCAGTGAGGGGCTGGGCCAGGTCAACCACACCATGGAGGTGTCCTGTTGAAGCCCTTGGTCCCACGAAGATGCTCACCTGCCCCCCAACCTGCATCGACGTCCCACTGCCATCCTTGTGCAGCTCATTTCCCCTTTAGTTTATTTTTGCGAGGGCGAAGGGGAGGAAATGGGGTTACTTTTCTTTTGTTTAAAAAGATGAGGGGATCCGTCCTAGATGCTGCAGTGGAACAGTCTCCAGATGGTTTGAGGGGCTCACTCTTCCCCTCCCCCCCTCCCCCCTCACCTCATTAACTTGGCTGACTTAGACCCTCTCTTCCAGTTTTCCAAGGCCCAGGCACAGTCAGGGCAGGGCTCCAGGGAAGAAGGAGATTAGCTAAGGGAAGACTTTGAGTCCTTCTCTGGCCAGGATCCAGGATAATATGCTGGATTAAAGAAAGCATGGGTTGACCCCCTCAAGCAGGCAGGTTTGAAGGTGGGATGGGGTTTTGAGACGGTAGGTGCTGGGACAGCAGGAACAGGGTCCAGCTCAGGCACTGGCATGAGAACCAGGAGACAGCAGCAGGGAGCACTCAGAGGCAGGAGCCCTGGAGCTCTGCAGGCCCCTTTCCCACCCCCGAGCCCCACCATCAAGCACATCTGTTTCTGATTTTAGCACCCGTGACAATCATCTGAACAGTAGCCACAAGGGGGCGCTTCAACCAGACAGCAGTTTTCCTGGTGCTCTGTGGGTGGACCTGGTGCTGTAGGGCCAGGCAGGTAGGGGCTGAAAGGGGTTTCTCTGCCCAAGGAAGACAGAACACAGAGGACCTTGAGGGCAGGAACCCCACAGACTGTCCCAGCCCACAGTCTGCCGCCTCCTGGCCCTGTCCCGTTTCTGAGCCAAGGCCCTGAGGCAGAAAATCACCTGGTCCTCTGCCTCTAGGGAGCTGACTAGGGCTGAGGTTAAAGGCTGGGGTACGCCTCTGAGAACTTCGTGGTGACTGCCTTTGGAAGCCAGCAGGCAGTGGTGGCTCAGAGTTCCTATAGAGTTCCCCCAGAGACCCCCTTTTCACCCCTAGGTTCCATGGAGGACAACTTAATCAGCAGCAGCATGGCCAAGGCCACTGGAAGCATTTCTAGGGAGAGTTCTAGTCAAGCTATGCAATGTTTCACGTAGGCATCACTGAGAGAGTTCATTTGGAGAAAACTGGCCCAAGATAGCAGGACTTGGCAGTCCCAAATCACCATCCTAGCCATTTGGAGTAGGCTCAGGCTGGGGCTTGCTGGGTCCTGGGGTGGGAGGTAACGTTTCCTGAAATGAACAAGGGCCAGGCAGAGGAGGAAGGCTCCCCACACACCCCAGCCCCTTCCAGCCAGCTGAAGCCCAGGGCTGTGCCATATACTTCCTGTTCATCCACCTTACTGGGTAGAATCTCCTGACCTAGGAACCAGAAGCCATTTGTCTCTGAGCCTAAATCAGTTGCCACAAGCCCTCAAATGAGTAAAACAGAGAAGAGGGGAGAGCAATGAAAAATGCAGGGCTGTGGAGGGTGGGTGGGTGTGGGTGGGGCTGAGGGGACACCTGCATCCACATTTCCTTGGCACACATCACCCCCTTCTGTCATCTTAAGCCATTATAGAGCCCAGTGGAGTGTCTGTTAGTTCTATTCACTCACGTGCTTCCTTTGAATATAGAATGTGACTGTTTGAAAAGCTGGTAGAATTAATCCCTTTTACTGTAGATAGCGCTGTGAATCTTGGATTTTTTTTCCCGTGTTCTTTCAGATGAGATCTATAAATATCTATACATTATATATATATGTATATTGGGTACTCCGGCGTGTGGCTTTCCATCGGACGTTGTCTTCTTTGGTCAAAGTGAACTATTAATGGAATTTGTTATTTTCTTCTCTGTACAAAGTGAAGAGCCTACTTTTGTGTATTCTGGTGCCTGATGTCATGAGACTTTGAGATGACAAAATGTAAAACAAAAACCCTTGTCAACGTAGAAAGAGTTAACTGTGCTGAAAAACTAATAAAGAAACTAAGAAGAATTTGAGTATGGTGATGCCATGCCCATCATGAGAAGCTTTGGAAGAGACAATGTTTAAACTGGTGAGGCTGGTGCTTCTTGGGTTTAGGTGGGGTTGACCGTTCTGTTGAAGACAGGCATTTCCATCTATCTCTGTATTTCCATATCTTGTCACATCATCTTACCAATCCTTACATTAATTCCATAGGGTAGATACTAATTATCTTAGTTTCACAGTTGAGGAAACTGAATTTGCCTTAATAAGAGGCCAAGCTGGGAGGTGGCCTTGACAGTATTTGACTTCAAAACCCAGACCTGTAACTTTTATATTCGTTGCCTCATTTTCTTAAATTTAACGGCATGCTATTTCCCCATGTTTAACCACCATTTCTGATTCATTTACTCAGCCATTTATCCAATAAATATTGAGTTCCTGCTGTGTGTCAGCAACTAAAGCAGCAAGTAAATAAAAATAAGCCCCTCCATGTGCTACCAGACGATGAAAAACTGAGCGGGTGTATTCTATCAATAGTTCTGGGAGCCCTGACCACACAACTCCGAAACACCTGCACAAACTGCTCTAATTGCGCACCCAGCCGGCCTCCAGCGAGGCCTTCCCTTCTCATCCAGAAATGGGATTTTGCACTTCAACCGGACTTCTACCCCCAGGGGTTTCAGCTGTCACAGACCAAGACTGGGAAGGGTTGTGCCTGGCTCAGACCAGGCTCAAGGCGGCAAGGGGACACATCTTCCTGCACCCGGCGGTTTCTTAACCCAAGTGGGGACACCGGGCCTCAAGGATGTTTTCAGCAGGGGTTGTACGACCAGGTGCAAACCCTCACTCTTCTTCCGCGTGGAAGTCGAAACGAACATCACGTGGTTCCGGGGCGGGAACATAGGCCCCGCCCCTGAGAGTCCTGCCCCCAGACGCCGGAAGCGCCTGCGCTGGGCTGCGGAGTCGCGGGGCTGCGCGCCCTTGGACCATGGCGACCCAGGCGAAGCGCCGGCGGGTGAGTTGTGGCGGCAGACGCAGGAGCACCCCTCTCCGCCGCGCCTCGCCGCTTCCCCGTCCGCAGCGCCGTCCCGCACGCGGCTGCGCGGCCTGCCGCGGGTCATTTGCCGCACTCCACATCCCCTCCCCCAACCCCGGCCCTTCCTCCGCGCGCGCCGCCGTCTTCTCCGCCCCCAGCGAGCTCTTCCGGGCGGGGCAACGCCACTGCGCTTGCTTATCTCAGGTGGCAGGGCTTGCGGGCAGCGAGGACCCGGCCCCGGTGGCCAGCTTCCTGAGCTGGTGCCGGCGGGTAGGACTGGAGCTGAGTCCCAAGGTGAGTGGGGGGCGGGGTGGAGGCGGGCGCGGCGGGGAAGCGGGCGCGGTGTAGCTCTGACCGGCCGCTCTCCCTGCTCAGGTGGCGGTGAGCCGGCAGGGCACGGTGGCCGGCTACGGCATGGTGGCCCGGGAGAGCGTGCAGCCCGGGGAGCTGCTGTTCGCGGTGCCGCGGGCCGCACTTCTGTCGCAGCACACCTGCTCAATCAGCGGCCTGCTGGAGCGAGGTGGTTACGCCGGCGGGGGTGGGACGCCGAGGCGGGCCTGCGGGGCCGGCCGGGGCCCTAACCTCTTCGTCTCCCTCAGAGCGAGGCGCGCTGCAGAGCCAGTCGGGATGGGTGCCGCTGCTGCTGGCGCTGCTGCACGAGCTGCAGGCCCCGGCCTCGCCCTGGAGCCCCTACTTTGCGCTGTGGCCCGAGCTGGGCCGCTTGGAGCACCCCATGTTCTGGTGAGAGCCGTAGGAGGGGCAGCACCGTAGGTAGCCTGGCTCGAACCGCCCTGCCCTTGGGACACGGGTTCCAAGCGCTAGTCTCGGTAGGTGGTGTGAAGAACTTGGGTGGGGGTGTCACTGCAGGCCAGAGGAGGAGCGCTGGCGATTGCTGCAGGGCACCGGCGTACCCGAGGCTGTGGAGAAGGATTTGGCCAACATCCGCAGCGAGTATTATTCCATCGTGCTGCCCTTCATGGAAGCCCACCCCGATCTTTTCAGCCCCAGGGTTCGCTCTCTGGAACTCTACCGCCAGCTCGTGGCTCTTGTGATGGCCTACAGGTCAGTGAGCGGAGCCTTAAAAAGGACCCTTTTTTTTAGAACTCTATTGAGGGACTAGAAGGGAAAGAACAGTGAACCCCACTCGTCTCTCACCCTGCACTGGGCTTTAGCAAAGTTCTCTCTGTGGCAGCTTTCAGGAACCACTGGAGGAAGAGGATGATGAAAAGGAGCCAAACTCCCCTTTGATGGTGCCTGCTGCAGACGTACTAAACCACTTAGCCAATCACAATGCCAATCTAGAATACTCTCCAGTGAGTGGATCTGTCCCAGTTCTTGTTCTTATGTGCTTGGATGATTGGGCATGTGATTCAAACCGGTGTGTTATTTATGCTGGCCTGGCAGTTGAGCTAAACACTCCATTCTCCTCATACTAAAAATGTGTAGGTGGAATTATCTCCTCCTCTGTGTACTTTGCGTATTCCACTGAAATCGCCTGAACTGAAAACATCTCAAAACCTTACAAGAAGGCTGGGGTTAATCCTCTGATAAACCTTGCACCCTCACTGATTTGGTTCTATAGGTTGGTTGTTCTGTGCAGTGCTAGTGAGCCAAGATTGTTTCCGGGCCCTGTGGACAGCAATCTGGAACAGCCATAGTGTCAATACTTTTCACAAGAGGGGATGTTCATAAGACCGGTTTAAGATGATACCAAGGCTGTGTTTGTATCAATTCTATTTGCTAAGTGGAAAGTTGCAAAAAAAGATCTAAGTTTATGGGATTAAAAATTAGGAAATGGCTGTTTAAAATAAATTTATTTTTGGCTGTGTTGGGTCTGTTGCTGCATGCAGGCTTTCTCTAAGTTGCAGCATGCGGGAGGCTACTGTTCGTTGTGGTGTGTGGGCGTCTCATTGCGGAAGACGGGCTCTAGGCACACGGGCTCAGTAGTTGTGGTGCACGGGCTTAGTTGCTCCGTGGCATGTAGGATCTTCCTGGACCAGGGATCGAACCCGTGTCCCCTGCATTGGCAGGCAGATTCTTAACCACTGTGCCACCAGGGAAGTCCCTGGCTATTACCTTTAAAAGCTTGTGTCCATTTGCTGTTCCTACTTTGATCTTGGTTTTTTGGGTTTTGTTTCTGATTTTTTGCCACACTGCACAGAGCCTAGTTCCCCCCGCCCAGGGACTGAACCTGGGCCCCAGCAGTCTTAACCACTGGACTGCAAGGGAAGTGCCTAATTCTTCATTTTTGTAAAGCTAGCAACTTTTTGGGGGGGCTGTGTCGGGTCTTAGTTGTGTCACGCACGCTCTTTGTTGCTATGCACAGGCTTCTCTCTAGTTGTGGTGTGCAGGCTTTGTTGCCCCGTGGCATGTGGGATCTTAGTTCCCTCACCAGGGATTGAACCTGCGTCCCCTGCATTGGAAGGCGGATTCTTAACCACTGGACCACCAGAGAAGTCTCCAAAGCTAGCAACTTTTTTTTCTTTTTTGCGGTACGCGGGCCTCTCACTGCTGTGGCCTCTCACTGCTGTGGCCTCTCCCGCCGCGGAGCACAGGCTCCGGACGCGCAGGCTCAGCGGCCATGGCTCACGAGCCCAGCCGCTCCGCGGCACACGGGATCCTCCCGGACCAGGGCACGGAACCCGTGTCCCCTGCATTGGCAGGCAGACTCTCAACCACTGTGCCACCAGGGAAGCCAGCTAGCAACTTTTTAAGTGTTTGTGAGATGACTGAGCAAAGATTACCTACTAAACCATGGGGATGACCTTTGACCTTTTAAGTCTCACCACTTTTATTCTACAGTACAGGATCTTAACAAGAACTAAAGGTAGAATGTTGGTAGGCATAGTGTCAGTCCCACCATCACTGAACTATACCTGCTGGAGGGAACTGTACCCTCCTAGGAGGGAAGTAATCTTCATGAGGCTGGCCTGGGAAGGGCCTGGCCCCAGCTTCTCCCTTCGGCCCCAGCTTCTCCCTTCCACCCCAGAATTGTCTTCGGATGGTGGCCACTCAGCCCATTCCTAAAGGCCATGAGATTTTCAACACTTATGGGCAAATGGCTAACTGGCAGTTGATTCACATGTATGGCTTTACTGAACCGTATCCTGACAACACGGATGACACGGCTGACATTCAGATGGTGACGGTTCGTGAAGCAGCGTTACAGGGTGAGTGATTAAACCTTGGACACTGGTGTATGTCTCCATCCCTGCCCCAGGTGCTCTGCCAATAGTAGTTGTTCCCTTTTTGTAGACTAAGGAGAAATGAGCTCTTGGGTATACTGACTTTCACACCAGTACTTTGTCTACAGGAACAAAAGTTGAAGCTGAAAGGCTCCTACTGTATGAACGCTGGGATTTCTTATGCAAACTGGAGATGGTAGGGGAAGAGGGAGCCTTTGTGATTGGGCGGGAAGAAGTGCTGACAGAAGAGGAACTGGCCATGACACTCAAGGTAAATGCTCAAAATAAGTATTTTAGATCTAGGTGCGAGGAAAGGTGGCATGGATGGAGAGGACACTTAAATGCTGTCACGGCAGGTTGGCTTCTCTAAATCAATTTCGGAAATACCCAAGTAAAGGGCCCCATGGTTGCTTCTAGGTACTGTGCATGCCTGCTGAGGAGTTCAGAGAATTTAAAGACCAGGATGGATGGGGAGATGATAAAAGGGAAGAGGACAGCCTGACAATCACAAATATCCCCAAACTCAAAGCATCATGGAGACAGCTTCTTCGGGACAGTGTTTTATTGACCCTGCAAACTTATGCCACAGACTTAAAAACCGAGCAAGATTTACTCAGTAGTAAGGAGGTCTACGCCACACTCAGCTGGAGGGAACAGCAAGCCTTACAGGTTCGTTATGGTCAGAAGATGATCTTACACCAATTGTTGGAACTGACTAACTAGCAGGTTCCCTTTTTCCTGAAGGAATGTCCAGGAGAAGAACTTTCTGCTAAGCTGGTACACATTGATGCTTGAAAAGAAGGATAATTTGGACCTTTTGTTTTGCATTTCATACTAAATACCAAAAGGAAAAGTAGCAAAACTGTTGTCTAGGATGAATTCCAAGGTAAGAGTGACATGCTGAAGGATTTGGGAACAGTAGATGTGGGAACTGCTGCTTATTGTTATGAACACTAATAAATTTTGTAGCTGTTTGGTTCTCAGCTTGATCCAAAGTTAGCAGAAATGTGATAGTGATAACATTTTGTTGTAGTCTGGCATTTAATAACATGGACTTTGAAAGTAGACCTGGTTCAAATCCAGGTCTATTTTGAAGAAGTCACTTTCCCTTAGTTAACAACTGTTTCCTGTTGGAAGATTTAATAAGCTGTGTCACTGGGACTCTGAGCAATTGTTTAAATTCCTTAAGCAGCCTAGATGGCACAACTCACCCTTAAGAGACACCAATGACATTCAAGTCCCCATGTAAGATTTCTATTTAATCTTGAACCTTTTTGTCCTCTCTGGCCATAAAACTTGACAGTCATGAAAGGTAAGGTATATATTAGGTAAGTTTTAAATACATACCTACTCCTTTTCTTTTAGAAATTATATCTAATGTTGTAAAGCAATTATACTCCAATAAAGATGTTAATACTGAAACACCATGAGGGTAAAGGACGTTTTTAAATGGGCATTTTGAAACTGTTTAATCATAGAAACCTGCTCCAATAATTTTTCACTGTTGGAAAGGAAAAGGCAAACAACACTACACAAAAATCACTTCCTTGTTTAAAGATGCCAGATTGGTAGTGGGAAAACCTACCATTCAGCAAAAGTTGGTGTTCCCCAGTGGCCCCAATGGGAAGGCTGCGTGGTCCACTTTCCTCCTCACCACCAGCACTGGCCGCTACTGAGAAAGGCACAGTGGACTCGTGTGTGTGTCATGACTTTAATGTTCGACTACAGTATGCATACACATACAAGAAGTAGGGAAGCTAAAGCCCAGGAACTAGGAAGGCTACAAAATACAACACATGGACCAATACATTTACAAAACATTCAAAATCCTTACAAAAGGGGCTGTATTGGTCCTTTTGACTTTGTTGTTCAGCTTAGTCTGTATGGCCATTCATTGGGATAATGGGGAAGGGCAATTCATAATATTTGGTTCCTTTCCGCACAGTTTACAAGTTACCCAGGAGAGAGATGGGGGAACTTTAGGCCTGGTTTGGCTTCCCTTTATAAAAAGAAGTGTCTCACAGGGCCCAAGGGGATGTGTTCTCCAGCAGAAAAGAGAAAATGGTGCTCTGCCAACAGCCAGCTTTAGATTTGGGGAAGAGGCAAAATAAAAATCCACAGGATCTCGATTGTGAACTCTTCCCATGTTTCCTGGCATACCAAATTCTACACATCCACATTTTTTAACAACTTTGTGATTTTCAAGGTCCCCATCCGTATTTTAAAAAAATAAGTCACATAGTATTTAAACTGGCTTTCCTGCTATTCTTTGGGACACCAGGAATGTCAGATGACATGGAGCTATGCCCAACCCCCGCCCCAACAAGTGCACGGCATCAGCAGCCTCTTCAATTTATAAGCTGGGAAGTAGGTACCACCAGTTTATCTACTTGCCTTGGACACATTTTGCACAAACCCAAGAAGTTCCAGACAAAGGTTTTCTCTTTCATATATTTACACAAGTTCAAAATGATATTCACAGCATCTTCTAAATGTTGGCCAGGAGTCCAAAAAATGCATTTAAATTTGGAACGTGTCCAAGTAGACAGGAAGCTGACCCAAACAGTAATTGGGGCAGATACCCGAGACCAAAGGGCCGGAAAGGTCAGGAAAAGCTGAAAGGATCTTCAGCCAGTTTATGAACTTGGTACAGTGGGACCTCCAGGCTGACAAATTTACAACAGAGATGTGGTTCCATCTAACTGGCACCTGTCCCTTCCATTACTTGCTGAGCCTGCTTTTGTCCCATGCAGCACTGTGCGACAGACTGGAATAACCTGAAGAATGGAGACAGTTAACAAGTTTGTGAGAAAACTTCAGGCCTGACTAAAACCTTGTGTCTTATTAATTTTGGTTACTATGACCTTCTTAATCACCCACCCAAGCTGGAGCCATCAAATGATTCTCATTCTTCTGTCTTAAGAATGTAACAATTTAAAAATTACTTTAACTCACTTTTCAATTTCTGGGGCACAGTGTACAAACTCGTGGTTCCAGAACTTAAACGCTGGATTTTTAATCAGCTCAATGAAGGTAATAAGAAGACCCCAAGGATGTGGCCTATTTACAATCAACCGTTCCAAAAGAACCCTGGAGAAGGGAAGAAAAAGTTAGTCAATGCACAGAAACATACAAATTCACGACCACTTCTCCATTTGTCTTTTTTCCTAACACTTTTTCCCTGATTATTACACTACATGCAAAAACGGTTAGCTTTACAAAAGGCAGGTGGATTAAGTCTTTTCTATAGAATGGTTAAATGGATTCTAGAATTACATAACAAACGTGGGTTTGAATCCCTCCTCTTCCCATTACTGAGCCTACAAGACTAAGTTAAGGTAAAGGATAGATAATAGATTACATGACACAGAGAAGATAAGCGCTTAAAGAATACATACTCAATGAAAGTAAATAGGAAATAAGAATTTTACTACTAGTAGTACATATGTAAATTGGGTGGGATAATTCTTCACATCCCCTGATCTAACCAATTTTACTTCTAAATTTACCCTAAGGATGTAATAAAGCACAAGAACAAAGATTTAAGTTCGAGGAAGTTCACTAAAGCTTTATATAGTCCACAAAATAGGACTTTTACCGTCTAAACGTCTAATAATAAAACGCTAGTTAATTTTTAGTATATAAACCTAAGGAATACTAATGCTCAGAAACTACTATTAGGTGAAGGGGCAAGTTTAACAAGTCTGGTCCAGTTTTTAAAGTTTGTGTATATCTCTCTCACTAGGACGTACCCATTTCCTGATCTCCAATGCTGTACATAGTCCAAGCAATCTGCAACAGATTCCTAACTATTGTTAGTAGAACACACGTATGATCCTGTTATTTTTCCTGCTTAAAACCTTCCAACCCAGAGGTAATGACAAGTCTAAGTTCTTTAACATGGCCTTTAAAAGGCCTGGGTGTTTCAGGACTGGTTAAATATGCTAACCCCACCACCTGAGAAAAACTCCTGATCTATCAAAATGCTGTGCCTTTTGTCGAAAACTTTTTGTTTCAGCAGTGATTAATAATTCTCTACTTGTGATTTTTTTTGCATCCATTAGACTAATTATCAGGAGGGCAGAACCATGCCCATTTCGTTCACAACTATTTAACACATTTAAGATGCTCAGTGAACATGGAATGCATAGGGAAAAAAACACTCAGAATTCCTAATAAAGGGGAAGAGGCTCCATTTAGAACCCTCTGAAAAACAGACCTCTCTCTTACCTTGTGATCTGTTCTTGGATAGCTTCGGTGTTGGCCTCTGCAAAAAGGTAGAGCATGGTGCAGCTGAAGTAGTGAGTGTGGCTATTTGGGTACCGCAGCTGATTTGCAATTGCATTCAAGAAGAGATACCGACCTAGATATTAAGAAAACCCAGCTTAGCGAGAATTTGCTCTGAAAGGCCAATGTGAGAAGACAAATCACATTCTGACTGGATGGATTTGCATTTCTGATATAGGTTCTCAAATTATCCTTTGGTTTCAACCAGCGGTGCTCAGGGCCCTAGAGTTCATTTCTGTGGGTTTTATTTCACTATTTTTCACATTAAAAAAATTGTAGTTAAAAAAATTAGTCTATTTAAAAATAAGAGACCTACTGCATATTAATATAACCTGTTAATAAAAAATTTAAGTATTTCCTCCCAAGAAACTTAGAGAAGAATGTCACTGTTTCACATTCTGCTGGATTCTCATTTCTGCCCTTATGTTCAATCTGTTCCAGTATGGTTATTTCATGTGGCCTCTGGAAACAGTCACTGTACACTTGTGACAACATGAGTGTGAAAAAAAGCAAATGTCTTTTTATTATTAAAATAGTTTTAACCACACAGCCCTTTTTCTTTTTTAAAAAATATTTATTATATATTTATTTTGGCTGCACTGGGCCTTAGTTGCGGCATGCATGCGGGATCTAGTTCCCCAACCCAGGATCAAACCAGGGCCCCCTGCATTGGAAGCGTGGAGTCTTACCCACTGGACCACCAAGGAAGTCCCTCACGACCCTTCTATAAGGGTCTTGGGGATAATCCACTAAGGGTTCCCAGACTATACTTGGAGAAATGCTAGTTTAAACTTTATTGGAATAAGTATTAATTGGATTTGGTTGTCTCCCTCTGCTTGATATTACTGAGGTTTGTAAGGCCATCACAGTGAGCTTTAACACTTAAAGGCTATCCACTTTTTTTGTTGGGCTCTGGACATAATGGAATTCATTTGTGTTAAATCTTGATTTTAAGCTGCCTCAAGCCCCCTCCTACAAATAGGCAAGTAGTATATACTCAAAATTAGCCTCTCAAAAATCCATAGTGAAGTTAAAAAAAGTAGGCATCCTCCTAAAGTGTATGCGTGTTAGGCTGAGCAGCACTATATCGTTGGTCACCATCTACTATACAGAACACCAAAATTGGTAGTTCAACCAAGCAAGATGCAAACCTACAACAGGATTATACTGTGAACTTTTTTGCAGAGCGGGTAGGGGAAGTTCTATTCATTAATCTTTACACATTTAATATTTAACATATTGCCTGGCAAAGAGGCATCAGTAAATGTTGGGATAAAAGGCAGGCTAACAAAAAAAGTAACATGAGCCTATTTTTAAAGAGAGGCTAGTAAAAAGAACATGTTTATTTTCACACTAAAAAAGAAAAATGCTACAATCATACATACTGAAATATTAACTGATGTGGTAAGGATTCTGGATGATTTTTTTCCTTTATGCTTTGCTGTGTCTTCTGCATTGAGCAAATACTATCGAATTCAAAATAAAATAACCAGCCAGACCCATAACCATATTGACAGAACATTCTCTATTGTGGCTTAAAGTATTTTTGGGACCAGACTGTGACAAAAAGTGCACAAATCTTGACTCTGAGAACTAGCTGGCTTCACTCACCTTCAGTGTCCAAGTCCACAGCCAGGTTCTGGAAGATGTCCATGTGAGCAGAGTGGGTGATCGTGCTCATTGAAGGTGTGCTGCCCTTGTTGTGGATGTGTGCAATTGCCTGAGTCCCTACATAGAGCACCAGTGCATTAATGAGCTGGAGGTTGTAGCGATTACCAGGCTCATTGGATACCTAAATGAACAAAACAGAAAGCTCCTGACTTACTGTCACAGAGGACTTAGGCATCGGATTTAGGCACCAATATTTCTAAGAACCCTTTTTATGCCTTTCATAGAAAAGCTGAACTGTTCCCAATATCCTCTGTGACTTAAATTTTAGAAATCTGCTTGAATTTGTGAGGTTATTTAACAAATACACACTTGCACAAGGGTAGTTGTGTCAACAGAAATGGGATTTCCCTTGGGAAACCAAAGCTTTGACAGTTACCAGCACAAAAATAAAGTTTATAAAGTCAAAATTTGCACTATCTCACTTATAAAAAAGATTTGGAGAGGGGAAAAACGTGGTTTCTTGGTATGGAAAGATAATACAGCCTCAATCAATTTGTATACAGCAAATTGAACCAGAATCCATTTACTTAGAAGAGTCTTGGAGCAGGGGATGGTTATCAGCAATCTTTTCTTACAGAAAACCAGTCCATTCCCTGGCTGCCTCTTCCAAGGCTATATAGCTTGTCACTGGTAAAATGTATAATCCAGTTAATCTCATCCAACCATTAAAAATGACAATGTGCTTTAAAACCTTTAAAGCAGGTTGAAAAGACTAACTTACAAGAGACCATGCATAGGACTGTGTGTACAAAGTGAAAGACACAACCAAGAGTTTAAGTCAAACCACTAACCTGTAGGTTGCTCCGCAGATCAGACAGAAAAGTGACAGGTGATCGAGTTTTAAGATAGGAATCCAAATCCTTTTTGAACTGGGGTGGCATCACCCCAGTAAAATTGGTGAGAATCCGGGGTGCAATGTTAATTTCACTCAACATATCCACCTGCCACAAACAAATACAAGAATCATAATCAGAAGCATCTGTAGGCCTTAACAGCAAACTGTATCTATGCTAGAAAGTAGTTGGATTGTTTTTCTAAAGTTATACACTTTACATCTTGAAGAGTAATCAATATTTTAAGAAATTTTTATTGAAGTACAGCACAATGTTGTGTTAATTTCTGCTGTACAGCAAAGTGTTATTACTCATCTTTAATTAGAAGAAATAGATTCTTCTAATTAAAGGTACCCATATACAAAATGATAGTAATCTGTCATTCTATACTATTTTCTCATTCTTAAAATAAGGCATGATAGGTACCTTTTGTAGAGAAGTCTAGTTGATACCACTAATTGTGTTTTTCCTGGAATTCGATTTCAAAACAAGAGTACAGAATGAGATTCCTTGCTCACCAAGAGCCCTAGTCTTTGAAAAGATGCCCCAAGCTGAACAAGACATTGTACTTGCTACTTTAAAAAAAAATGCATGTGAAAAGATTAAAAAAACATACATAAAAATTACAATAGCCATGTCAGGGTGGTATGATTTTTAAAACAGTCCCTTCTCTCCTGATAATTTAAACAAAACACAAGTACACAAATCCAAAACACCTGTGAAATATGACATTACAAGTGTCTATTCTGCAGTTCGGTGCCACTGGGGCCACCCAGCAAATGACTGGCCCAATACCTAGGTTGAGGTTCTGTAAATATAGCTAAATTTAATATCAAAACTGAAAACAGCAACTAGACGAATACTGTGAATCAATATTCAGCAGCAGTATCATACTTTATCAGGCTTAATAACATGACAGCTTCCCCCAAAGAGCACCCTTACCCAACAACTTGTAGGTGTGTGTGCTGGGGACAGCAAATACCCCACTTACTAGAGAAAGGACTAAAATACTAAGATGTAACTTGCTTTTCCTTGAACTGTTTAGAACTTTACCTTCAGATTAGGAGTGAATGGGTCTGGGAGCCTCATGTTTCTTGGAAAGGCACTCAGGATCAGATTTCTTAGCTGGATACAATTAGGTGGGATCACGTCACAGAATCCATAATGGTAATCACAAAGGAACTCAGGGAAATCATGCAAAAGAACCAGCAGCACTCTTAAAGTGCCCTATATTTTAAAAACAAAAACATTGGCTGTTTCTACATTAAGTAAGAAAATGGGAGTAGCATTTTTACTATTATGAATTTGAAGTAAAAAAAAAAGTTTTCTTTTTAAGTGTAAATGTAAAAGCCAGAATTAATGGCTTCTTGGGCAGGAGGCAGGCACGTGCAAAACAGAATGCAATTTGAGATGGGCAAAGATTTCTTACCCAAGACACAAAAAGCAACATATAATAAAAGAAGAAAACTGGTAATTTTGACTACATTAAATTTAAAGCTTCTATCCCTCAAAAGACACATTACTTTTAAAGGAGTGAAAAGGCAAGCCACAAGAGTAGATGTTTGAATATACATCAACAAAGGGCTTACATCCAGAATACATAAAGAATCCCTGTTAAAATAAATAAGAAAAACCCAGATAATCCAATAGGAATATGAGCACAAGGCTGGAAGAACATCACAAAAGGAGGATACCCAAATGGCCACAAAAATCTCATTAAGAAGTGAAGGAAATGCAAATTAAATCCACAATGAGATCCTACTGCACAACTGACAAAATGACTAAAACGGAAAACAATTTCAAGTATGGTAAGGATGGGAAGAAATAGTAATTCTAATGTGCTTCTGGAAGAGTTAACTGGTATACACATATATGAACGTATGAATGCCTTATGATCAAGTACTGGTTATGCAAATATGTTTGATTTTTGTACTTTTCTGAATATATGTTATACTTTAAAAGCTTAATGATAGAGACATCCCTGGTGGTGCAGTGGTTAAGAATCCGCCTGCCAATGCAGGGGACCCGGGTTTGAACCCTGGTCTGGGAAGATCCCACATGCCGCAGATCAACTAAGCCCATGCGCCATAACCATGGAGCCTGCGCTCTACAGCCCACAAGCCACAACTACTGAAGCCCGTGCACCGCAACGAAGAGTAGCCCCTGCTTGACACAACTAGGGAAAGCCCATGCAGCAATGGAGATCCAACACAGCCAAAAATAAACAAATATATATATATATATATATATATATAGCTTAATGATAAAAACAAACGTTAGACCTCATATTCCCAGCTGAAGTGTTTGTTTTTAACTGCTTTAAGTGTTAAGTTTTAATTATTTTAATTTTAGAACTCCAAATTAATTACCTTGTAGAGGATTTGCATAGGTTTGGTGAGTTCCACATTTCTAAGGAAAGGCGCTAAATATTTGAATAAATCAATCAGTAGCTGTGCATACATAGGCCATCCCTGAAAGAAAGAAATGTAGGAGTCATAATTATCCTCAGTCAGCTGTCGTCCTGCCACCAAAACCGTTGCCCAAGCAGCTACACTGTGACTTTATTATCTTTTCATATAGCTAGAGAATATGGACATTAGCACCTCTCTTAAAGACTGACTGGCCCGAGAAAGGAATAAGCAAAATTATGGAGATAATGGGAAATGATATTTGAAACAAACTGGCTCCAGAAACTCCAGGATATATAGGTCCTTGCGCCTGTAGCAACATTTTAAATAGGGGGAGGAACTTTCAGACAGAACACAAAACACGTAGCCAACTGAGAAACTTGGGTCTGTTTTCTTAATTTCTTTTAAGTCCTGGATCTCAATCATTTATTTTCCCACTCCCAATTCCTCAACTCCTGGCAAATAACCTCATCCAATTTACAACATGAATCCTCTATTTTCACCCAAACTTGGCCTCCTCACCATATCCCAATTATAACAATTATGTTCATTTTGAAGTAGTTTTTATTCAATATATTTTCCCTCCTCCTGGAATGCACTTATTTGTCAAACAAAATGAAATCCGTTCAAGGATTATTTCACTTTCTTTTTTACTAAACACAGTATAGTTACAGTCTCCTGATCTGAAGGGTCAATCAAGGGTACTTCCTGGAGTACTCATTTGCCATTTAATTGCAAGATGGGAGAGAAACTTCTCATCACAGTTAAGACTAAAAAACTCTTTACTCAAATTTGATCTGAATTTTTCAGATACAGTAGAGACGAGTGGTCCTCAACCCTGAATGTGAGAGCCTTTAGTATTTAGAGAACCTGTAAAACTGGCAGGTTTCTGAGTTCCATTACTCAGAGTTTTACATAGCTGTCTACAGAGGTGCTCTAAGGTTTCAACTTTTTTTGAAAATCCCTTAAGAGATTGACATAAGGAGACTCACAACAACTTGGAGAAGCAGTACCCTAATCATTGAGGAATGGCTTTCAGGCAGAGGCAGTCAAGTACTTGTTAGAGCCTTTCTCCACGACTTGACTCCACATTAAATATAAGAACTCCCAACTAAGCCTGAAAGAAGTACAATGACTACTGAATGACTAAGAGTGCTAATAAGTCCCAGGTAGTTACAGTCGTCATCTGTAGGAGATAAACTGCAGCCACACCTTCTGCTGTGGCGTATGTGCCAGCATTCTTGCAATAAATATCCGATGGGAGATCAGTTCAAGCCAAGCATACACAAAGCCAGGAGCTTTGGTAGGCCTCAAGATGTGGAATGTGTTGCTGAAAGAAGAAAACCTTAGTCAGAAGCACAAGCTTAGATATGGTTAAAACAAAACAAAACAAAACACATGAATATAATTAAGTGGACAACATGTAAGCTGCATTATGAATCAACATGCCTCAAATCCACGAAGTTCTACTTCTCAAATTTTACTACACTACAACAGCAATCCTTAACAGGAAATCCTTAACAGTATTATATTCAACAATACTCACCAGAAAGCTGTAAGTGTCTGGAAATTAATGGTTTCCAATACATGCTCAGGTGCATTGAGTTCCAAGAGCAGCATGATAAAAATTCGATGGTAGGGAAGCTGCTGAAATTCACTTTGCCGAACATCATGATCCTGCAGGAGAACTCCCACTACTATACCAAGGACCTATAGAGCACACAGATTATAGAGCTTGTAAATCACGAAGATAATTCATTTACCACTGTCTAGCCATGCTTTTTTACCTTGCATCGTTATGCCCCACATGAAAGGAAATATAAAATTACATACTGGTAGCCAAAGGGACCATGCATTGGGGTTTGATTTGCCCTACAGAATTTTGCATGGTTTCTTTGAATCTCCATACCCCTGTATATGGAAGTATGCTAGACATACATACTTTCCACAAGTTTTTCTAAAGCTCTAGAAATCAGCATGGTACATCATATTTTATCATGTTAACACAATCAACCTAATTTTTCTGGTCTGACATAAAGGTGACAAGAGGCAAATGATTTATCCTTCTCTTGGCATTTAGTAGATGGAAGGTCAGGTATGCTATTAGGTTGCAGAAATATTTAAGAACTATCCTGCATTCCACTTGATTTTATCACTGAACAGTGGGGGATGTATGTGAACCCATTTGTAATTATCCGAGACCAAGCTCTAAGTTCATTTTTGCACTATCTTAACATTCAAATTTCCAGCAATTCCACTGCATAAATCAAACAGAAATTCTGCTTTGTTCCTTTTCAGAAAAATCAAGAAAACTGCAATGTCACTCATGGTATTTGAGTTACCAATTTTTGTTTAGCAATGGACATGTCTAGCCATCTCACTCACAGTGATTCTGTACATGGGGGCAAATCTCATACTACCTAAATACTTTCTAGTGTACTCATTACTAAACATTAACATACTGAAAATACGTTATATGTTTTTGTTTTGTTTTAGGGGAGGGGTGTCTTTCAGTTAAGGCACCATACTCTTCCTCTAAAATTCGGTGATTATATTTACATATTATCTATGAATTTAATATCTGGACAGAAAAGGGGATATTACAAAATGTTTTGAGGGCCCTGTAGGGTTAAGAGCCATTGATACAGACTTCAAGTGTGCAAAGACTAAGGCAAGAAAGGATTTCAGACCTTATTCAGCAGATTAATCTTTGTGACAGTGTTGGTGGCCTCCCCTGAGTGCTTTACTAGCAGTGCAATGAGTCGGACAAAGGCATCCAGGTTGTGATAGCACTTGGCTCGGATCATGGTGGGATTAGCAGCAGGATTGTGCTGCTGCTCTGCCTGAGCACGGTAACTGATTTCAACACACATTTCAGTACACAGACGAAAGAACCTTGTTATGAGGTCATCAGTCTTCAGGATTCCTTGCTGGTGCATCTACCAAGGGAACAAAAACATTACAAGGCACAATGAGATAATACACATGAATAAAATTTTAATTTTCATGTCAGAAGTATTCTTCCATTCAATCCTATTGTCACATTTCTGATTCTTACTTTGTAAAAAAAAAAAAGGGGGGGGGGTCATGAAAATGACTTTTACATTAAGGATCCATGACACATTTCCTTCAGTTTTAAGTTTGATGGGAGTTGAGAGATAATAACATGGCAATTTTTAACAGCAGTCCATAGCCAATAATTTCAAAAGTTAATTATGCAAATTAAACCAACTTTTAATAAACCATTAAGTCATATTAAGACTTTCTGGTCAATGTGTATTTCTCCCAAGTAAGAGATTAAGTTACATATATTTTAGTTTCTCACATAATTTCTTCTAATAACAACAAAGTTCTTGAAACTCCAACTAGCTGCACTAGGAAAATCAAATAATTTATACAGTAAGTAAGTACCAAAGCAAAATGCTCACAGATCATACCTGGCTATTTTAATGTAAATTAAGATAAAGTAGAAAGGGCAAGTTTACTTAAAAGAAAAGATAAAATACAAATTTTATGACATATGATTTGGAAGTGGAGCAGAGAAGTTATTTCGCTAGTATGAAAGAAGAAAAAGAAAGAGTAACAAGTGTTAAGGCTGCAGAGGGAGGAGGTCAGTGCTGAAACCAAGCCCAGAATGAAAACTTGACCATTATCTTGGAAACTTTAAAACAATTTAAATGTCCCTTGATAAGCAATAAATAACACAGCTGAATTGACAATAATATACCCTAGGAAAAACAGAAGGCCAGCAAAGGGACGTTTGTACAATGAAATCTGAAAAACTAAGCAGGGGGAGAAGAAATGAGGATGGACTGCTATGATCAAGAAGGAGCAGAAAAGGAAAAAAGGAATTCTCAAAAGGATTCAAAAGAGAATAGAAAAGTATAATACATTATCTTTTTCAAATGGAGAGAACAAGAGCAAATAAGCCAACAAGAGAGCTGAGACAGGTGCCACATCCATACCCATGAAATATCAATGACCACAAAAACCAATTGATTTGAAATTCCTCTATCCAAATCAGAAATCAAACTGTAAGTATACAGTAACAGCTTTTCAATAGGGTATGTTTTTATAATTCCCTCGATTCTTTTAAGGGAGAAACTTACTTAGTATGATTTACTAAGAAATTAGTCATCTTGAAAAGTAAATCCAATTCCTGACAACTTCTAAAATTCAAATCAGCTCTTCCACATTCAATTGTCATTTATCTGATAATATATCTAATTTGCATCTTTCTTTGGTGGCACACCTAAGCTTTGGTCTCAGTTTGAAGAAATACAATGGTCGAACTGCAGAAATAAGCTATTTTAGGTAGATAAGGTACTTAATTTAGAAAATAAAATAAAAATCTCCACCATTTAAATACTTAAGGTTTTTTGGTTGTGTTTTATTTTACTTCTAAATTTAAAAAAAAATTTTTTTTTTTTTTGGCTATATCTCAGGGCTTGCAGGATTCTTAGTTCCCTCAACCAGGGACTGAACCCAGGCCACTGCAGTGAAAGCACCAAATCCTAACCACTAGACCACCAGGGTACTCATTATTTTACTTTTTAAACATGGGCTATTATAAGAACTGTACAGATTAGCCCGTATCCCATCACTGCTGATTATCAAACTGGTAAAATTACTATATACATTTGGCAGTTTCATTATTCATTACCTGACCCATTGGTACTTTGTAGCTGTGACAACTGAAATCGGACAGAAAGAACTAAAGGGGATGGGAAATGTTGACTTTACTGCTTAGTGACCAATGATGGGAAAATAAATAGTATCAATTTAACAGTAATGATGGTGACATTTTTGGTTTACATGAGTATGGAGGTAACTGACCACAGGTACATAATACTGAGCTTTAATATTGGAGGCATCACACCCTACTTATGTTGAATAAAAAGCACCTTTCTTTCCAAAAGCTCTACCTGTCCAACAAACGCAGAGAAAGCTTTGGTACTGTCACGACCAGCTGCTGCTGAATGGTAGAGATTCACCCATTCCCTCAGAAGATACTCTGCCTTCTCCCTCAGGCCTGGAGGATCATCATACTCTGAGGCTTGAGAGATCCCAGAATGCATCATAAAGTTAGGGCCTCCATGAGCACGATCAATCATTGCTTCATAGTTGGATCGCACTACTTCCATCAGCTGGGGCAATCTAGTACAATAAATCCAGAATGAAAATCAGTCTATTCATGGCTGTGATTTCACAGACATACAAGTTGGACAATTTGTTTATTTAAGAGAGACCACAAGAGTGATGATAATTTTACCATTCCCATATTTAAACAAAACTATCCTCGGTTTCTTCATATCTGTTTACTCATGAGGACATAATGTGCAAATGACTGACTTAAGTTAAGTCACTTCTTGACAACAAAACGATGCCCAATGAAATGGAGCTGATGTTCGTGGTCAAAAAATTATTCACTGCATGCCCACTATGTGCCATGCTTTGTGTTATTCATCTTAATTCTCAACAGTTCTTCAAGATATTATTTCCATTTTATACAAGAAACAGGCTTAGGGAGGGTAAGTCGACTTGCCTAAAATCAGATTTTAAGCAGCAGAGCCAGGCCTTAAACAGAGGACTCTTGACACCAAATCTAGTGCTGTATGTACTGCTCTACAGCAAGAAGGCTTGGCAGCTAGTCTAGCTTTCATATCTCAAGGGACAATATTAGGCCTCACCAAAGCTTACCATATGTGGTAGGTAAAGCAGTTATATAACAGGTAACGTTACTAAGTCTATACAGTCATTTCTTAAGCTCTTAAAGACTGCTGAATACACAAGAATCCCAAAGCATTTCCTTCTCACCCTTCAGGAGCATTGCCTCTGGAGTGAGCATTAATCCTCATGAGGGTTTCAATGGTGTGGAACAGATCTGCCTCAGTAACATGGGCAACACTCCTTTCATCCACCAGCAGGATTTTTACCAATTGCATAGCAAATGCCACAGCCATGTAGTTTAAACCATTCTCCATTGACTGGAAACACAGAAAGCACAACGTAAGAAAGACAGCACTTACAGCAAACACACTTCTGAACTACCAGAGGTCACTTTTCCTGTTTAATTCCTTCCATACCTGAGCTAGGTGAAGATCATACTGTTGCATATTGACCAAATGATTGCGAATTAGCAACTCCACTGCCTCCACATTATATTTATATTCATCCCGACACTCAATTAGGCACCTAGAAAAGTCAGTATTTCTTTATTCATAAAGTCTTAACCATACTATATATCAGGTAAAATAAAGAGCCCATTTTATTAAATGGTAACTTGTTCCAAATTAAGGATGCCTTGAGAACCAACTAAAAATCAGTTTTCAAGATTCAAAATAACCAGTAAAGAAGTAGAACAGACGACGCAGTGTTAAAACACAAGTTTTGTTCTCGAAGTCTAGAAAACAAAGCATTCCATTTAAAACATTATTTATTTATGAACATCACTTCTATGAAATCACTGAAACCTTTTAAAATCCACGATCTATCATTTATTCCCCAAAACAAGGTACTGGTTTTCTGTATCCATCATGGGCACCAGACAGAAAAAGAACAAACATTCAACAATTCTCAGTATTTAGGGTCATGTATGTGAGAAAGCAGTTCACTAAATATTACTCTTCTAAGATGGCTACTGACCTTGTGATCTGTTTGTTACACCATGGAGACCCATACGCCCGGCCATCTTGAAGAGCTTTTAAGACCAAGAGGTGGCACTCTCTGTAGCGAAGCAGGAGGTCAGCATCAGCACCACTGGTGGCATCTAGTAAGCCCTCTACAGCCTATGGAAGAAAAAACGTGTTCAGATCCATGGAAAATACAGTATTCAGCCCAATTATCAAAGTCAATAACCAAACCTTAATGCAAAGTACAACATACCTTCTAAAGCCACAAGTTAACAATCTCTCCATTCACTAAAATCCCTTTCACTTGCCTAACACACACACTCTCTGAGTTCTTTGTAGTCCATGCTTAGTGCTCTTCCCTGTCAAGAAAGGTGACACTGTCCCTACACAGTAATAACCTAATGCTGCCCCATACCCTACCCCTTACCCAAGTACTTGGATCAACTGTCCCTCAAAATCTAAAGGGCTATCTTTCAAAGTTTCTTAAATAATAATTCCAGAAAATCTTACCTTTATGGAAAAAAGAGAAGATTTCACACTTTACTGTTGTAACTATTTACAACACTCTACTCTGGAGAAAATCATCTGCTTATTACAGAACACAACTTGCTTTATATTAATTTTTAAAATTTTAAGCATAACTTAAGTAGATAATGGTGCAGGTCACTAGATATTTACAAACCTAGTTTCTTCTAAAATTAACAGTTTAAGAACTAACCTTCTGGAGCAATCCAAGAGCAGCTATGGCATCCCGAGAGTTTCGAGATAATACTACAACCTCCAAAAGACTTCTAAGAGCCTGAGCTTGGGGGTTCATGGCCAAAGTTGGTGGGATGGCGTGAAGGTGCTGCTCCAGTTCTGTAATGCACTTATCATAAATCTGAGCTACGTCATCCGTTGCCCAAGCTTGCTGTTTTGGAGGAAATAACCAAAAAAGGAGAGGGGAGAAAGAAAAAAAAAAAAAGAGAGGAAAAAAATTAAAGATTTTCCACTGGCACAGGTAGCAATTTAAATGTCTATTGGGGGGCTTCCCTGGTGGTGCAGTGGTTAAGAATCCGTCTGCCAACGCAGGGGATACGCGTTCCAGCCCTGGCCCGGGAAGATCCCACATGCCGCGGAGCAACTAAGCCCATGCGCCACAACTACTGAAGCCCGTGCGCCTAGAGCCCATGCTCTGCAACGAGAAGCCACTGCAATGAGAAGCCCGCACACCGCAACGAAGAGCAGCCCCCGCTCGCCGCAACCAGAGAAAAGCCCACGTGCAGCAACGAAGACCCAACGCAGCCAAAAATAAAATAAATAAAAATTAAAAAAAAAAAAAGTCTACTGGGGGACTTCCCTGGTGGTCCAGTGATAAAGAATCCGCCTTCCAATGCAGGGGGAAAGGGTTCGATCCCTGGTCAGGGAAATAAGATCCCTCATGCCATGGGGCAACTAAGCCTGCATGCCACAACTACTGAGCCCACGAGCCTTAACGAGAGAGCCCGTGTGCTGCAACTACAGAGCCCACGTGCCCCGGAGCATGTGCACCACAACTAGAGAGAGTATCCACACGCCACAACGAAGAGCCCGTGCCGCAATTAAAGATCCCGCGTGCCGCAACTAAGACCTGACGCAGCCAAAAAAAATAAATATATTTTTTAAAAAGTCTATTGGTATATTAACTCCCCTTATTTTTTTTTCTCTCTCTCTCTTTTTCATCAAAACATGGAGGGGCTCTTCCATTCCCCTTCCTGAACTGTTTGGTCTTGATGCCACTAAGTGGTGCAGTGCAAAGCAAGCACTGGTGGGGGTGTGTTTTGTTTACTTGATAGTGGAAAGCCTTGCAGACACCAATACAATCAAGTGATGAAAGAGCATGATAAATAATGGGAAAGGCTGAGAGCAGCACCACTTGTAGCATCTAATCTGCAGCCTATGAAAGTATATAATCCAAACCATGGAAAATATAGTATTCGGGCCAACTGTCAAAACCTAATAGGACAGAATAAGAACACAGCATCATTTCTGTGGTATTACTATCAAAGATGTACTACCTGAATCTATTCCTGAGAACATATTGTACAAACCCAAATCAGGTTATTCTATAAAATCACTGGCCTGTAATCAAAGTGGAAGGCCATGGGAAGATGAGAAAAGGAGCTGGAGTAGACTGACCTGTGGGAAAAATTTTAAATATAACAACTAAATGAAATGTGTGGTTCTTTTTTTGGGGGGGGGGGGGCGGTGCGCCACACAGCTTTCGGGATCTTAGTTCCCTGACCAGGGATTGAACCCAGGCCCCCGCAGTACAAGTACAGAGTCCTATCCACTGGACCGCCAGGGAATTCCCTGAAATGCGTGATTCTGATTTAGGTCCTTTTACTACAAAAAAAGAATACTGGGACACTTGGTAAAACATGAATTAGGTCTAAGGATTAGATGATACTAAGGTATCAGTGTTAACTTCCTGATTTCAATGGTTATACAATGGTCACACAGAAAAACGTCTTTGTAGGAAACACAGACCAAAGAATTCAAGAGACTGGGCCATCAAGATCAGCACCTATGTTCAAATGGTTCAAAAGGAAAATGTTTCCCCTTACATTTTCAACTTTTGTTTAAATACCATTTCAAATTTTTAGGAAACGTTTTTACAAAGAACAGGGAAAGCCATGAGGTCACCACGTAAATTCCTTTAGTTAGGCCAAACATGAAAGTTAAATCAACTTCATGGAGTTAAAAAAATTCCCGAATGCCATGCTGATGTGATACAAAGAATATCTATACAACTCAACAACCGTGGGTAATCTTCTTCCCTATAACTTAAGCTCCCGGGAACCAGTGATAGATTAACTGACAAAAAACATTCAAATTAAACTGTAAATTACTCAATTTAATCCAAGACGAGTATTCACCTTCATGGGCTGAGCTAAAAATCCTGTGGGCTGACTTAAATCATTTGTAGGCAAGAAGCCAGGCACGTTGCGCGCAAACTCTTCATAAACAGCCAGCTGCTTTGGGTCCACACCACCAACCTTGGAAGAAGAAAACTTACTTTAACAAGATCCTCTTCACAATCAAGGGAAACCTTTTTATCAAAGTGGAAATTTTGCATGGGAGTAAGCACAGGGGTTCTGAGAAGGGACACAGGAGTCATTACAACATTTAATAGCATGACTGAATATGCATGCATGTGCGTGCACACAGTTCAGTGTTTCCTATTTCCCTGAGACCTGTTAGAGTCACCCTTATTTATAGATTAAGAGCTTTTCCACTGGGAAATGACTCAGGTAGGACCATGCTGCCAGTGCAATTCTCCAGTGCAGCTGGTAAAAATGATAAAATTTCTCAACATCGTCTTCTCACCAACAACCAACTAGCAATAAAAACTCAAGTATCAGAAGGGAAGACCAAGTTGGGAAACAAAAACTAAAAGGCACTTCAATAATGGGGGGGGGGGCACATCTAAGCTATTTCTATGTCTTCTCCACAGGTAACCTTTAAGTGAAATGAAATGCTTTCTCAGAAACAGCATTTAAACCCCCTATCCTAGTCCTGGTGAGGAGTTAAGCAACAAGAACAGAAAGAAAACAAAGATGGGGCAGGGAGAGACAGAGCCCCCAGTTCTCACTTTCAGCCTGATTTGCTCTGGCATCCGCTCAGCTTGGTATGTTAACACAACAGGATCACAGTACCTGCGTCCTTCTTGCCTAGCATGTTTTCTCAGCTCAAATTCCTGCAAACAAAAAAAGTCACTGAGGTTCTTGTTATGAGGCACTTTCTTAAATGGAAAAACAAAATACTTAAAAGGCAAATGCTAAACACTTACAGTTGCTAATCTCTTGTCCATCTCAGGGCCTGCTTTTTCTACTGCAGTCTTCTGAATAAAACAGCAAGCTAATTCACAATTGTCCTGAGCTAACTGAGCAGCTGCCTGATCCATCATTTCCCTTTGTTGTGGGGATGCAGTCTATTGGGAGGGGGAGAGACAGAAAAAAATTTAAAGTTTTCTGTGAGTAGATGAAACAGATAGATGGGATAATAGAAAATGCAGTGCTTAGACAAATTAATTTTAGAAGTTTCAACTCTACGTATGACTCATTAGCTGTGACCATGAAATAGTCTAACAATCTTCATCTACAAGATGAAAATACTACTCAACTGGAACATCTTACCAGGTTTCTGTGAAGATGGTGAACACTATGAAAGCAGTAAAGCAGTAAACAAAGGCATTATTAACCATGACATATGAGACCCCAAATTAATAACTGAGTTACCTGAAGAGTGTGTGTGTGTGTGTGTGTGTGTGTGTGTCTGTGTGGTGTGTGTGCTCACACAGACATACAGAGTCACTTTAAGGTGTTTTGTACTGTTCTACTCCAAAGTACTTTAAATCTAAATTCTTCATGGTAAACAGAATCAAGACTGTTAACTTAGGCAGTTTTAAAAAAAATCCTTAGTTTCTTTAAACCAGTAAATATCTGGAGTATCTACTATCTGCCAAACACTATTAAGGATATAATAGTGAGCAAAAACAGACACAATGCTTCATCTCACAGAACTTACAGTCTAAAGGGGAGGACATCAAACACATATGGTAACTATTATAATAAGTGGAAATGCTCACTGTTACTAGCAAAGGAAAAGAAACATTTTCAGATAAGCAATAATGAGTTTTATACAACAACAAGAAAATAATCAACTTACACGAAGGGCTGAGGCAAAACTGTTTTTCAGGTTGGTGGATATGCTCATGAGTAAAGGTTCCCTGCAAGTAATCATAGCCATTCCAGCTGTCAAGTTCCTCATCATGTGATGAGCTGCTATTCGCATTCGAGATTCCTCAGAATCCAGGGCAAAATCTTTCCTGACTATTTGCTCACAAGTAGTCATGGCAATCTTAATTGATCGATCCACTACAGGATGGACCAGCTCCTGGACGGCCCGTTCAATTGCTTGGCGCACACACTGCTTCAACTGTGGATGGGCCTGAAACAAGGGAATCTAGGGAGGAAAAAACAAGTCAACAGCTTGTTTAACTAAGACAACCCAATTTCTATCAGTAATCACACCCATGTTTTTGTCATTATTTCAAGGTTAACCATGAACTACCAATTTCTACTTTAAATTAACCAATGAAAAGCTAAGGAAACAACCTGGGCTCCAAAGAAGGCGTAGTAGTCAGTATATCTTGTGATAGATACATGATTATAGATAAAATTTAATGGGCAAACTGTTCATTACAAGATGCTTAAAGACACTACCTGCTTAGTCAAAATTTGTGGCCCAAGTACTCCTAAAGAAAGTAACTTCTTGGGACTTCCCTGGTGGTCCAGTGGTTAAAAATCCACCTTCCAATGCAGAGGACGCGGGTTCGATCCCTGTTTGGGGGACTAAGATACCACATGCCATGCCAAGGGGCAGCTAAGCCCGTGTGATGCCAACTACTGATCCCGTGTGCTCTGGAGCCCGCATGCCACAACTAGAAAGAAGCCTGTGTGTGACAACTAAGACCCGACGCAGCCATAAATAAATGTTTAAGAAAGAAAAGAAACTTCTTTAGTAGCATGCAGAAATGCAAGAAGAATCAAGTTTACAGAGAAAAGGCTTTAAAAAAAAATCACATATTCAGTTTTAATAGGTTATGCCATATTTTTTTCCCCAAAATGATTATATTATACCCCCCACCAGCAATGCATAACCGTTTCTATTGTACCAACAGCTGGTATGATCATACTTTCAATTTTTGCCTAGTTGGGGGATTTTAAATTTTATATTGTGGTTTTAGTTTGCACTTTCCTGACAGCTAATGAGGTTTAGCATTTTCCATATGCTGGATGACTTTTAATATTTCTTCTTCTACAAAATATATCTTTAGTTTTTCTGTTGGGTTCTTTTCTTGGTTTGCAGGTTTATTTATATGCATTAAATACTAATCCTTTGTGGTTATATCTATTGGGACTATCATTTCTCTGTGGCTTGTCTGCTCACTTTCTGCATGGTACTTTTGTCTTTTAAATTAAAAAAACTTTATTGAAGTATAGTTGACTTAAAATATTACATTAGTTTCAGGTGTACAGCGTAGTAATCAGTATTTTTATAGATTACATTCCATTAAGTTATTACAAGATAATGGCTATAAGAGAAAAGGCTTTCTACAAAAACTATTATTTTCAAGATAGCAAGCGTTTTATAAAAATTTACCATACACTGAAACCTGCTTCATTGAAAGACTGCTTCCAGGTATTCACTGAATTTTTAAGAAACTTAAAAAAATATTCATGATGAACTTATAAAAATATTCAATTATTGGGAGTATTGTAAAAGAGAATCATAATTTCTAGACCTAGTTTTCCCCCAAAAAACCAAGTGCCACATCTACAGAAGCAAAAACAAACAAAAAACAGGTTAAAAATGATCTCTTTAAAACCCTTTCAAAGTCCTTTAAATACAAAACTTCAATGTATTTACGTTACGACTGTTTCAATTTCTAAAAAGCAAAGACCATGAAATCTGATTTTGAACTAAACAACTGTGTTAAGCAGAATAAGAGAATGAGGATAAACAAGCAATCATCACCCTCAATATACAGAGTAGAATACTACCTTTAAGTATAGGAAAAAGGGACTGATGGGAAGTTAAGAACAGACAATCTCACAGAATCAGGCCACAGAAACATAACTGAGCGTACTAAGTCCACTTCCAGACCTTGGCCTGGAGACTTTACACACACACACATGCACACACCAGCTCAGTTCCAGCTATCTTCCAAAAGATATGGCTTAATGCAAGGCTAAGGTGACACGATAATAAAGAAGAAAAACCTGGAGATTTCCCTGGTGGCACAGTGGTTAAGAATCCGCCTGCCAATGCAGGGGACATGGGTTCAAGCCCTGGTCCGGGAAGATCCCACATGCCACGGAGCAACTAAGCCCGTGTGCCACGACTACTGAGCCTGCCCTCTAGAGTCCGCAAGCCGTAACTCCTGAGCCCACGTGCTGCAACTACTGAAGCTTACGCACCTAGAGCCTGTGCTCCACAACAAGAGAAGCCACCGCAATGAGAAGCCCGTGCACAGCAGCGAAGAGTAGCCCCCGCTCGCCACAACTAGAGAAAGCCTGTGCACAGCAATGAAGACCCAACACAGCCAAAAATAAATAAATAATAATGATAAAATACAATAATAATAAAAAGAAAGAACAAAAACCTATGGTATACACTAAGCATCTTCTGACTATATAAGGAATACTTGGAGACTTTGATTATATTGGCAGCTTACTTAATTATCATGGGTTTGGACAAGAGGGGCCAATATAAGTGATGTCTGATCACGACTTACTTTCAGAGTAGAAAAAAGATCTCAGCTATACTACACAGCAACTCATGATCCCTACTCTCTGCCACAAAAGCCTACAACCTAGGAATCCAGAAGGAAGGGGAAGAGGGATGGGAAAGTAACCAGTTTACCTTGTCACAAAGTAGGAATTTAGGAATAGGGTGGTGTTTACTTACTGTTGGGTTTAGAGTAATGTGTGGTGCCAGGCCCGCAAGGGAATAGACATTGATGTCATGGTAACTGTACTGTGGCTGTGGTGGAACCGTGGCTGTACAGGTGGTACTGGTAGCTGGTGTTGTAGAAGTTGCTAAATGTAGAGAGATAAAATAAGAGCTAATAAAAGGAGCACACTTCTTGACTTTACTATAAAATTAGCAGGGCATCATGTGGTCTTTATCTAATTAAACTAACTGGATGGCGGGGAGGGGTGGCACAGGTCACATTCTTCCACCTTTAATTATTATAAGGGAAATTGTTATTTTAATAGAGATTTGAACAAAGCATGTAAAACTGTATCGGTGCATGGTGGGCACAGAAAGCAATCGAGGGGTCATGCCACATTAGCAGGCCCAAGCCTTGTTCGATTATTCTATATTTATAGATGTCAGTTTTCAACCTAGGCTGTTCCCTTGATTTACCTGCGGATTCTTAAACTGAGAGCTGAGAAAAAGAAGAAAAGCTGGTTCATTCTAACCACAACTCCCAATCATTCTACACTCCTACAGCCCCCGCACTTCCAGTCCTCCTGGACCCAGGTCAAATAATCCAGTCCCCTAACAGGTCGAGCTGGTCTGGCCACCCCCAGATTTGAGGAATAACACAGGTCATCATGCCAATGCAATTCTTTCTCGGAGACCTCAAACAATGTAAAAGATAACCTGGCTTAGTTGGGATATGAGAAATAACTGATTAATAATATTAGTTATGAATACCACATGAACTACCCAGATAGATTCTAATATAGTAAGACAATGCCTAAACATAACTAACTTTTCCTTAATAATTTAGAAGGCTCACCAGAAAGTACACAGTTTCAGCAACCCATTACACAGAATAATTATAATTTGTTATACGCATGGGAATGTACCATTAAAGAGAACATCTGATAAACAGAGGGCTAATTATCACACTTACTTGTGGTTGTGATTGGAGGGAGCTCTTCTGGCTGCTTGACATCTTTCTTTGGAGCAGAGAGTTGCTCATCTAAGTTCTTTAGGCGATCTTTATCCTTTAGGAGGTTTCCAGGTTTCAGCTCATTTATGTCTAATGCAAGGTTCTTGCAGAGGACCTCAATCTCAAACTTCAAGTTTAACTGCATAATTCCAGTATTCAATTAGAATATTAAAAATGAAAATTTAGCTTCATAATATACAGTATTCTCACCCATTTGTCATAGTGCTTCCCCCCAAATACCCTCTTTTTCCTGTAAATCTTAATAATGTAAAGCCAGAGAGTGTTCTTAGGGATAAGGAGCAACAAATTTACCTTTAAGTCATGTTCCTGATGTAGCTCAGCTAATACATTCATAATTGCCATTGTCCAGGGGTTGGGTGGCCTAAAAACCTAAAGAAAACCGTTATGTTAAATAAGCTTGCCCCAAAATTACTCTTTAATTTGTATTATCTAAAAGTTAAGCACTTACACCTATGTGGCCATAATAAAACCCCTAGCCTTCCCATTTACAATACTGTATTTCAGAAAAACACCAGAACCCAAAACCACCCATTAAAATCAGTCCTATAATACTACTTGGCCTCTCAATTTGGAAACCCGAGTTTCCCTGAGGAAAATTAACTGAACTAGCTCTATGTCCATAAGAACTAAGGTTATAGCCTCTAAACCTTGTGCTAAAACAAACTAACTCTTACAAATTAGCCATCAATAAAATATTAAAATTTACTCACCACACTACGAATGCTAGATTCTAAGACTTTGGCAACAAAGGGGACTACATAAAGCAACTCTTGCTGTCCTTTAACATAAGCCTCTAGCAGCAAAGATTTTACATCCAAGTCCTAGAATAAAAAACGTATTTTTAAAAGCTAGTAATATACTAGAAAATCCCTCACAAACACCCCCAATTATACCTTGCCAAACTCACCCCTGAAATTGGAATCAATAACCTGACCCTCGCCTTATGAAAAGGAAGGAGTAGCAATCATACCTTATTGGTTTTGTTTATCCTGCTAAACAATGTAAGGCCATGAGCATGCAATTAGGGATTCAAAACATGGGCCAAACTTTTACAGCCCCAAATAAAGTCAAGACTTTTAAACAGAATATGCTGTATGAACATTCTCAAGTTTTACATGAGCTTTTAGTTGAAACTCACAGTGTGTAAGATGGGTTTATTTTTAGCTAGTGTGATCATTCCTAGCCAATGTCCCAAATTCTTCAGCAAAGAACGATCAGAGAAATTGGCTGCAGCTTTATCAGAGGTCAGGAGCACCTGAAATAGTGCAGGATTAAGGAAGGTATGACAATGAGCTTATAAAAAAATATTCTCAACTAAATGTTTAAGAATTCCATTATTCTACATTAAAAACAAGCTGTCAATAGAGAACATGCCCCCAAAGTAGATCTCGTCCATGTATCATTGTGATATTTTGTGTGTTCAGTGATTTTAACCTTCAAATGCCTTTCCATTTAAAACAAACAAAAAAAAGGTAATACAAGTATATTGTATAAAGTAACACAAGGTTAAAAGTATCATGTATGGTCCCACAACTAAAAATTTTAGCTAGGTTTGAAGCAGAGACCCAACTGCAAATCTATCTGGAAGAGCTAAATTCAATTCAAATGAAGACTATAGCTATACTTTTTAAGTCCGTCCCAGACAGCAGGCATACTGAGGAACATAACAAGATTGCAGTAAATGTTGTGATCTTTAGCATTATCTCTGGAGACAACTAAGATAACTTTCTAGAATACAGTGTAATATTGCTTACACACTTATCACATTTCTAGGATACCTAATCCATTTCTTCAATTCTTTACTTCTTTCTTAAGGGGGACAGAACCAACACATGAGAGTGCCTTGGGTACACATGAAGAGTGTCTTGGGTACACACATATATCCACTTACTATATGATACCTTTTAATTTATGACTTTAAGTTTAAATCTGTAATTTAAACTTTTGTTTAAAAGAAAGGATCTTGAAATTCTGCTCCAGATTATGTGGAAATTTTTATATATCCCAATCATCCTTGCTATCAAATAACAAAGGCTGAATATAGTTATGTTCCTTAACTCCATACAGCAACAGCAGAATGGCACAAAGTCAGCTGTGCAACAGAAAGGAGACAGGAATTCTTTTGCACTACAGCGTAACCAAGAATAGGGAAAACTCCTATCCACAGGTTTAAATATAGTGCTGGTTCCTAAGCCAATATTCCAAGTTATTCAGCAAAGAATGTTTTCAGCTACATGCTGGTTCACACTGTTTTCTTGAAAAGTTATTCCTCCTAAGAAAAATACTTGGATTTTATAGAACAAGCATTAGCTTATTAGGAAGAGTTTGAACTTAAACTTCTGAGAATGCTAAACAACAGCTATTCCACAATAGGTCTAGAGTCTTGAGATATCTGGCACTTAAGACATAAGGGAAAATACTCACTGCAGCACTGTTTCTGTAATAGTGAAAGATATTATCAACCAATATAATGGATTTCTATAAGACTATTAAAAAGAGAGGGATTAAAGCTAAGAGTATATAATCAAATAATATGCGGAGGGAGAAAAAAGAACTGAAACATCTACTGTCACTTTAAACTTTAAAATTACAAAATATGTAGTCCCTCAACCCCATCTTACTTACTCTCCACTTGACCAAAAGAGGATAAATTACTAATCTACAACCTATTAACAGACCTGACACCAGAACTATTGTTTTCCTAAAAACATGCACAAAGGGTAAAGATTTCAAAACCATGCATAGAATGATGAAAACAAATTCACGAGTGGTTACTTTCAAAGTAAATAGCGCATAGAATATGTCTGTGAGACTAAATTCTTCAGGAAAATTTAGTTCTATATTTGAAACAAACCCTAGAGCAACTTTCATAAATACTTTAACATATACACATACAGGGGAAAACAGCAATACCCCTCCCCCTCCAATTACACCTGTACAATCAAGTATTCCCAAACTCAAAACATTAATAAAAAGAAATACAAGAACACTTACTTTGATGTTTCTATAGGTCTCATTCAGAACCATCTTATTAAATTCAGGATTCTTCAGTGTGTCAAGGAAGTTTGAATATAGGCTGTGAAAGTTTGGCTCAATACTGACTCTCTTCATAACCAGGTATTGTGAAACCCAAGGCATAAATTCTTCCTTCACAGTTTCCTTTAGTTCTTCAACCTAGAAAACCATTATGACATGGGAAGTATACAATTAAAAGATGATAAAATAACAGTTTTGTGTTTTCTTTCTGTGAAGAATACTACAGCACGTGCTCCTTGCAAAATCAGAAGCTAAAGTACATGCTAGGGCTTCCCTGGTGGCTCAGTGGTTAAGAATCCGCTTGCCAATGCAGGGGACATGGGTTCTGAGCCCTGGTCGGGAAAGATCCCACATGCCACGGAGCAACTAAGCCCATGCGCCACAACTACTGAGGCCACGTGCCACAACTACTGAAGCCCATGCGCCTAGAGCCCATGCTCCATAATGACAGGCCACTGCATTGAGAAGCTCGCGCACCACACAAGGAAGAATAGCCCCTGCTCGCCACAACTAGAGAAAGCCTGCGCACAGCAACGAAGATCCAACACAGACAAAAATAAATTAATTAATAAAAATAAATAAAGTACCATGCTACATCTCTCCCAATTTCAGACAGATGCTATCCAAGTACAGTATGTTCAATTCCATCTAAGTATAGAGTCAATCATCTCTAACTGGGTGATTAGAACTGAAACATCTACTGTCACTTTAAACTTTAAAATTACAAAATACGTAGTCCCTCAACCCCATCTTACTTACTCTCCATTTGACCAAAAGAGGATATATTACTAATCTACAAACCTGCTATTAACAGACCTGACACCAGAACTATTGTTTTCCTAAATTTATATCTCCAGAAATTATCGGTAAAGTTTGAAACTTCTCTTCCAAAAGGGATGCTGAGTGCTTCAAAATTCTCCCCCAATCAATTATGGTGGGATTTTCAAAGGCAGCACTTGCATTATAAATTACATCTCAAAACCCACTTGTTCAGGCTAATCTTGTTGACTAAAACGGACATTTCCAAGTATTGTCTTAGCACATAATCTTGTGCATCATTACCTTTCAGAAGCTCTACCTCACTTACTAGGTGCCTAATGGTTTCTGGGAGGGCATGAATTGTGATTAGAAAGACAAATGAAATTTCCATCATCATGAAATCATTTTCAAGTTTACTTCAAAAAGGCTATAACTCACTGCAAAACAATGTTATTTGGGACTTCCCTGGAGGTCCAGTGGTAAAGACACCGCACTTCCACTGCAGGGGGTGTGGGTTCAATACCTGGTAGGGGAACTAAGATCCCACACGCCACAAGGTGCAGCCAAAATAGAAAAAAATAAAAAATAAAAAATAATACCAGTGCTATTTAATGTCTACAAAATCCACAACCAGTAGTTGTATATCCATGTTCCCTTCATTTTCATTCTATTATCTCTACCTTTAAAAGTATTAAAAGGGTGCAGAATGTCATATATAAATCCCCCAACCCATCAAGGAGAAGAATAGAGAGCATTTGTAGTGATATATAAACTATTATTTCAGACTCACCTTTTGTGTCATATTTGACTGGGAGAGGTTGTTGAAGATAAAAGCAATTTTCTCTTGGATATTTTCTGGGGGCTCTACGATTCTCTCTGTTTGATCTGTGGCCACAAGTAATGTATCTATATTTGTAGTATTAATAGAAGGCTAAAGAAATAAAATACATAAAATAAACAAACTGAAATCCTTCCTAGATAAATCCCGGGGCGGGAATGTATACAGATTTCTTTAGTATACAAAATATACATGGTGTGTATGACTGTGTACTGGAAGTGCTGGAAAGACTATGTATTGAACTATTATTAATAGTGGCTGTGTGTGGGAAATCGGGGTGGGAAGGCAGAGAGACAAAGGGACAAATGCTTTTTTTTAGTCGGCATGTGTTGTTTATAATAAAATTAAAATACATGTTCACTACTGGATATATTACAACATATCAAATCCAACAAAGAAAAAAGACAGACCTACTTACTGGCACATCTTTCTTAAAGCTGACTCCAGTTGGCCTGGTGACTGTAACTGTTTTAGCAACAGTGGTGGTTGTTGAGGTGGTTACCATAGTGCTAACCTGACCAGCAAGGGGAGCTTTCGCTGGAACCTGGGCCTGGGCCTGGGCTTGAGCCAGTGCAATACTTCCAGGGGTTGTGATAGAGCCCTGCATTTTCACAGGAGGATCTCTAGATTGCTGTCCATACTCGATATACTATGGGGGTAGGGAGAGAGAAACACATTAAAAGAGTTCTTAACAGAAACTGAAATTTTTGAATTACACCTCGCTCACTACTGAGAGAATAGAAATTATTTCAGAGCATTCTTTTGGTTCATCTATCTCCCTTACGTCTCACCCCATTCTGGTCCATATTCCTATATCTATAATATATAATTAGATATAATATATATATAATATATATATATAATATATATATAATATATAGTGGATACCATGAACTCCTTAAGGAGTAAAGGTAAAATATTAATATGTTTCTAAAGTATTTATCAGAGAACTAGTCTAACAAAACAAGTTCCAAAAGAGTAGCCACAAATGCCTGCATATAAATTTCCTTAAATCCCTTAATACATGTAAAGTTTTAAAAATTATATAGTAAACTGATTTCTTTTTCTTAAATTTTATTTATTTATTTTTGGCTGTGTTGGGTCTTTGTTGCTGCATGCGGCCTTTCTCTAGTTGCTGCAAGTAGGGGCTACTCTTCCTTGTGGTGTGTGGGCTTCTCGTTGTGGTGGCTTCTCTTGTTGCAGAGCACAGGATCTAGGCGCGCGGGCTTCAGTAGTTGTGGCACGCAGGCTCAGTAGTTGTGGCTTAGTTGCTCTGCGGCATGTGGGATCTTCCTGGACCAGGGCTCGAACCCGTGCCCCCTGCATTGGCAGGCGGATTCTTAACCACTGCGCCACCAGGGAAGCCCAAACTAATTTCTTTTCTATTGGATGCTGATGAGAAAACCGTGGCCTAAAAAACACACTGCAATATGAGTCCGCTCTCAATAAAGCTATTACCACAAAACAGTGTATACCACACCACCTAGCCAACTGGAGGTAAGCATTATACTGGATGTTCTAGGACAAGGTTTTCTTTCCATTTCACAGACCAATAAAAGTCCTTCTCACACACAAATCAGAAGACTGACACACCCTTTGTGATACTATTTCCCACAGCTTGTACCTATAACAAAACAAACTATTATCTATATATACAATAACTTTATTCAAAAAAGGGGACGGGGCTTCCCTGCTGGCACAGTGGTTGAGTCTGCCTGCCGGTGCAGGGGACACGGGTTCGTGCCCCGGTCCGGGAAGATCCCACATGCCGCGGAGTGGCTGGGCCCGTGAGCCATGGCCGCTGAGCCTGCGCATCCGGAGCCTGTGCTCCGCAACGGGAGAGGCCACAACAGTGAGAGGCCCGCGTACAGGAAAAAAAAAGGGGGGGGGGGACATTTTCAAGGAAGGACAATCTCTGAAGAAAGTACAGCCCTTTAAATTGACTATAGAAATATAAACAATGACCTCCCTTCTCTTTTCTGGGTATCTTGTTACAGTGGGAACTAGGATCACTGCTTTGTGTGATCACTTTCATACCACCTCCCTTGTTCTCTCTAGTCTTCCAAGGCCCATATTTCCAGCTCTCAATTCCAAAAACACTTGATTGTAGTAAGCCTCTGACCTCCCATCCTAGCTTTTCAAACTCTGCTTTCCTGTCTAGTTTTCAGTGCTATAGTTTTGGCACAGTCCTCCACCCCCTCAAGAGGCATGAATACACTCCTGCCCCCCATGCTATGGTTTCCTATGCTAAACCATCATAATGACCCTACCCTCCTACAAACAAACCCAGTGGGATGAGGTAGAAAGCGCTGGACTAAATTATAATAGAATTAAAAGTAAGTTCAAATTCTGATCTTTCTGATTTCTTAAAAATATGATCTTATAAAGCAGTTCATCTTTTATTTTAATAAAGTAAAATAAAGTCAATAGAGATTAATCAACTTTCTTTGTTCTCTATAAGCTGACTTTGACCAAAGGTAAGGCAAAAGTGTGAATGTTTAGTAATCACCTAAAAATCAATCATTAAAGTAATAGTTTACAAATTTCAAGAATAATCACAAAATGTGGCTTAAAATATATATTCTCTAGGTCCATTTCCTCAGGGACTGTCTCCTTTTTAACCTCAAAGGAATCTAAGCAGGTAGTTTAAGAAGGCTGTATTTTGGGCTTCCCTGGTGGCGCAGTGGTTGGGAGTCCCCCTGCCAATGCAGGGGACACGGGTTCGTGCCCCGGTCCAGGAAGATCCCACATGCCGTGGAGTGGCTAGGCCAGTGAGCCATGGCCACTGAGCCTGAGCACCCGGAGACTGTGCTCCGCAATGGGAGAGGCCACAACAGTGAGAGGCCCGCGTACCGCACAAAAAAAAAAAAAAAAGGCAGGCTGTATTTTTAAGAAACAGCTGGTCTGAAAGTTTTATATGAAACAGCTCTGGGAATTCCCTGGTGGTCCAGTGGTTAGGACTCGGCGCTTTCACTGCCGTGGCCCTGGTTCAATCCATGGTTGGGGAACTAAGATTCTACAAGCCGCGTGGAGCAGCACACCCCCCGCCCAAAACCACAGAAACAAAAAAACAAACCAAACCACCACCACCACCGAAACAACAAAAAGAAACAGCTCTGATTCATGTTAACATTTAAATCAGAGGGACAACTTTACTTATTTTAATCAAAGAGTCCCACTCCAAATCCTTTTTAGACTCAGGCAAGGGATTCTTGGTAACAGCGAAAGATGTCTATCTCAATAGCATTATTAGGCTAAAAGAACTAGCAAAAGCCTTTTATTAAATCAAGCAAAACCACTGCTTACAAAAGGTAACCCAAAATCTGTATTTTTTCATGATTAACCTGCAAAACAAGCAACAAATAATATGTATACTTGTATCATGCCAATCATTAAGAAATCTTAATGCCATTGCCAGTAAATCCAAATTCAAATTAAAATAGATAAACCATCCAACTACGTAGGTACTGAAGACACTTACCTCCTGTAAATGATGTGGAAATTGCATAAAGTGACTAATAGAAGCCAAGTGCTGACAATACTGGGGATAGTCCTTCAATCTGCCAACAAAAACATTCATTCTTTACCATTTCATGTAAGAACAGAGGCAGCACAATTTAAAATTTTTCAAAAGCTAGTCTAGGCCATTTCCCCCCTTTCTCCCTTTGAAATACCTTATTTGAAGAGAATGCCAAAAGGAAGAACAAAGAAGTAAGGGGGTGGATATTTATGAACTTCACCCCTTTTACATCAAAAAAGTTATTACTGATTGTTTTTTAAAGGTCTTATTCCACTTAATATTAGATTACAATGAGCCACTAAAACTACTGTCTGGAAACGACTCCAAATGTTCATCAACAGGTGAATAGAAAAACAATTTGCTAATGAACCCACAGAATGGAATACTACTCAGCAGTAAAAAGAAACAGACTACTGAAACATGCAGTAACATGGATAAATCTCAAAAGCATCATGCTATGTGCAAGTCAGACTCATACACATTGTGTATGATTCCATTTAAATAATACTCTGGAAAAACTAGACAAATCAGATCAGTGATTGCCAGGGGTTAGATGTGAGGGAAAGTTAACTACAAAGGGGGAATAAGAAAACTTCTTGGGGGTGACGAAAATATTCTGTATCTTGATTGTGGTGTTGGTGGCAGTGGTTATACAACTGTTAGAATTTGTCAAACTTCAAAGAGCTGTTCACCTGAAATACTGACTTTTACGTATATAAAGTATACCTCAATAAACAAACCAAAAAAATTGCTATTTCATTTTATACTTTTCCTACCACATATTTGTCAACTGTAACGAATTTAATTGTTTTCACTTCTTCCTCTTTTACTTCATACAGTCATGAAGATTAGTTAATATACATATCATGATAAGGCATGGCAAGAATTAGTTGAAAAGTAAGCTACTGTTTCTCCTTATATTAAAAAAGAGAAGCTTCACAGGAAACCTATCCACTCACCTATTTTTAAATCTATCTAGTGCAGCAATCCCAAAATAATACATTTTGGATCCAAAAGGCTTGCGTAAGGCTTCAAGAACATATCGTAGGGCCAAACCTAATGCCATGTAAGTGACCAGTCCTTTTTCGATTATACCACCGAACAGGCAGGCTGTTATATGTAACTCTTTATCAGGGTACTGGGGGAAGAACCGATATTCTTCGAACAAGTTCCTTAGCATACAGTTAAATACTTCTCGTTCTCTCTTTATGGTAGAATCTTTAAACCTCTGTAGCATTTCTAATACCTGGAGAAAGCAAGAAAAAATAATATACACATAAAGGAAACCATTATTAAGAGCATTCCTCAAATATTCTTTATTGTTAAGCAGAATATTTAAGAATAAACTGAGCTTGAGACAAATATTAAGGTTTCCAAAGATGCACAAACATATCAAAACACTTTGTGTTGGGATTTCACTTTGAAAAGGGCATTTAAGATTTACCTAAACCATAAAGAATTAGATCGTCCTAGACACTCACCTCATCAACAGACATGGTTGGATGTGGTGGGTGATTATATATTCTCTGGAAATAGCTGTTTGCTTCATCATCTATCTCTTTACTAAAGTGCTGATTTGCCTCTGGCCACACCTGAGACAAGTCCGCTGTTAGAAACAGAAAAGCAACCAGTGGGCATTTAGGCTCTTCCTTCACTCCCCCACATAAAGCATCACTCCCCCACATAAAGCAGAGCCAGAGAGACCAATACAGTTTGAATTTTAAGGAAAAAATAAAGTGTTTTAAGTGGTCAAGTTTCAATATTCAAGTGCTCTAGGGACACAAAAGATTCTCACAAAACTGCCTTACAACCATAGTCCTACCCTAGTACTTTCTTCATAAGGATTTATCACACCATGAAAGTTCACTAGGTTCAAATTCATAATGCACTTACCCTCAATACAACCTCACTTGAGGTTAACAGATCTTTACTACTTTATTAAAAAAAAAAAATCACCTTTTACATGTAAGAATTCTCAATGCATGTGCGTGACACTTGATATAAACACAACGCATGCTACAAAACATAACATTCAGACAAGTCTTTCACACTAACATTTTAAAGTCACTGTCACTTGGTATACTTTCAAACCTTGTATGATGAATGTTTAGACCCAATGACAAGGATATTTATAAGCCAATGATACCTATGTATTTACAAAGAGGACGTCTCTGATTTTGAAATAACCTACTAAAGGAGATTAAAACTTAAAAAATTGGTTTTTGTAGCATCATATATATGGCAATACTTATGTGTACTATAAGGCTATATATATCATAAAGCTATTATATTAAAATAAACATTAAAGTAAATATAGTTGTTTACTTTATAAACTGCCAAGCTGAAACAGAAATCTGAAATTCTCCTGGCTGCTCCTGATTTGTTAAAAAAAAAAAAAAGGAAAGAAAAGAAAAAAAAACACTAAAAAATCTTTAGGATAAGTATAAGACTTACATACATAGACTTAAACTGATGAAAGTCTTTTCTCTTTACTTCTTACTTTTAGGATAACACCTCAAAGGATGCTACCTCTTATTAACAGTCACCTTGTTCTGGCAATCCAGGATCAAAGGTGGAATGATACCTCAAATTTTTGTTTTAATAATTTAAATGTATGAATTTACTCCCACTGATCTAGGAGGCGTATCAACGGCCCTACTAACAATATATTAAGATAAGTCAATGTCTTTGTCCATGTATCTCTAGGGACAACAAATTGGACATGCAAGTTTTATATGCATCAGTCACACTTCACAATCACAGACAACACTACCACTTACAAGGTTTCATCTTACTCTGCTGGAATGTAGGCTGGTTCAGTCCAGAGGTGCCCAGTTTCCTCTGCACAAAAGGATCGTTATTCACTGCAGGGAGTCCAAGAGCCCCAGTTCCTATACCAGTCAGGCTGCCTGTGCCAAGACCACCTACTAGAAAGAACGAAGGCAGCCAGAAGTTTTATCGTTACTCATATTCTTGACTTTATTCACATCAAAAAATAAGTTTTTAATTAAAAAATTATATTAATTAAAAAATTAGGGTCTTTTGTTAACTCAGTGGTAACTAGGTTACAGAGTTATTACAACATTTCACTCCTTAGGTTTTAGTACTCTAAACTTATATTCTGGCAATAAAAGGTTCAGATAGCTTAGGAGAAACATGTGGTTACTAGAGGGGGAAAAAATGTAACCTTTACTTCAACATTAAGTTAAAAGCCAAAATATGTGGGGCTTCCCTGGTGGCGCAGTGGTTGAGAGTCCGCCTGCCGATGCAGGGGACACAGGTTCGTGTCCCGGTCCGGGAGGATCCCACATGTCACGGAGCGGCTGGGCCCGTGAGCCATGGCCGCTGAGCCTGCGCGTCCGGAGCCTGTGCTCCGCAACGGGAGAGGCCAAAACAGTGAGAGGCCCGTGTACCACAAAAAAAAAAAAAAAAAGCCAAAATATGTGGAAAAGTTTTAGGGATTTACTATCATTTCCAAGGTAGGTGCAAAAAGGCAGAACATATACCTGAATCTGGTGTGTGAAATATTCTACCTTTATTATACCAACCTTGAGTAATTCTTAAAGCTATGAGTTTTGATCTAAGCCTAAGTTCTTCAGAATGTGGTTAACACACTTTTAATATTTGTACTATCATCTGATAATACAATCCTTACTGAATAATTCAACTAACTTTACAAGTACAAATATCCTCATTGCAATTTGACTAAATTAATGTAATGTTTTTCTCTTCCCAACTTTGGATATGAGCGCAATTTTTCACGATTTAGTTCAAGCAGCTTTCCTTTATCATAGTGACTCCAAAACACCTTATATACACTAAGGCACGATGAGGCTTACAAATAATCTGCACCCCTACCCACCAACCCCCTTACCTGGAAGCTGTGATGAAAGTCCTCCAATACCACTGAATGCAGTTGTCTGATTTGGGGTTGAAAGGGGTGGAAATGCTTTTGCTGGTGACTGTGGGGTACTGAATGCAGAACCCAAATTTGGAGGAAAGCCCTGCATACTCTGGGTGTGAGGGGCAGCTGAACCACCTATACTAAGAGATGCCATTCCAGCAAGAGGGTCAATCTAAAGAAAAACATTATAAAAACGTATTAAACATACTTCAAGCAAAGGCAGACAAACGACACAGGTAAAGCAATCTTTAGCAACAGCTCTTCAAATGCTTTATATAAACTGCAAAACCACACACAATCTTGATGATGCTTAAATCCCCAAATCAAGAGTACCAGTCATTTTTCTTATTATATCATAGATGGACTAGGTTTAAAGAGTTAGCCCCTGCCAAAGAACCAGAGCCACAATATGAGGGCTATAAAACTTCAAGAATAACATTTCATACGAATTTCTCTGAAGCTGTACTACTAAACATTTAGTAGTGACATGGGGCAGTCCGTAAAATTTCCCGTAAGCCCCTTTAAAAGAATTCTCTCAATGCAAGTTATTTAACTTTCAACACAATAAAAGCATTAGAAATTAGAAATCTAGTCAAAACAAATATATCTAGTCAAAATTTGAGAATCTTGGGGTTGGAGGAGATCAGCTCTGATTAAAAAAAAAAAAAAATCAAAACCAAAAAAAACCCCAAAACAAAAACAGAAACAAAAAACAAGGTATACTATTCACCAAAAGATTTTATAAAATATCTAATAACTGCACTTCTAAGCTTCTTAGTTTGTGGCATTATTTCAGACCTTTGTGACTATAGAAAATAATACACAAAATGCCTTTTATAAAGTGGTCACTGAAGAATCACTAAATGCTCTTTCTTTTCTTAAAATAAACCCCAATCTGCCATTCAATGCAGCTGAAAATAGAAGCGGAATATGTTGCTCCCAGAGAGAAGGGGGTGGTTGGTGTCAGGGAGTAACTTAAATGTACCTTGTTTTTAAAAGAGCAGTTCAGTTGAGAGCTGAAGAGCCCCAGTTATAACAAGTCCTTATGCTCTAGCACTGTTGCTTGGCCCGTGAAGCTACAAACAAGACACATCAGGTTCAAAGGCAGTGCTTATTTCTCAAGTCTAAGTTATTCTTATCTTAAAAAGAAGCCCTAAATAAATTGTTTTGTATCTTTCCTCTCATAGTCATGTTCTTTCTACTTAATGATTAAAATCTATTCTCAACCACAATGCCTATTTACGGATCTCCTTTAAGTGGATACTAGACATGCAGTTATCTAAAATATAATAAATTCAGACAAAAATTTCCTTTGAGTAGATTATTAATGATGATGTACAAGTTTATTCTATTCCAAGTCTATGAACAAATGGAGATGTACCAAGTGTAGTGTTCATTTACCTGAACAGGAGAAATGGCATCTAAGCTGCTAGCACTAGGAGGGCGTCCTTTTGGCATAACTCCAGGTGGTGGCTGTCTGGCCTTGTTCATAACATTACTGCAGTTGGCTACCATGGTGAGGATGGTTTCTGATAACTCCTGAGAAACACTCCTTAAGAGAAATGAAAAGTGAAAAACGTCACTTATTATTTCCTAGAACACCTAAATAAACAAATCTAGGTTTCTAATAAAGAAAACTTGCTAGAACCATATCCCATGTTTTTGCACCTGTCATTAATCACCAGGATTTTCTGAGCACTGGCTTTCTCTTGAAAATATTTTTTACACCTCTGAAATTAAGCCTTGTGTATAGTGTTGCCTATGTATTTTGAAATACTATGCTGTAAGAAACATTCCATATCCTCAACTACTTCATCAAAAATTATGCCCAAATCTGGACATATCAAAGTAAACAGGTAAGCATTTTTTAGACTAGGTTCTCATAGTCAAAAATAAGACTTTTATTTAAGTATAGATAAAAATGCCATACCCATAGTCACTAACTATATTTGGCAAGCACATACAGAATTGACTGACTTCTAAAATGTCAAATAGGATGCGCGGGTTTGATCCTTGGTCGGAGAACTAAGATCCTGCATGCTGTGCAGCGTGGCCAACAAAAACAGCACTACATCAAAATCTACAATTTTTTTATTTTTGCCAACATGAAAAAAATGAGTGGTTCAAATACGGACTAGAGGGAGGGGGCAATGTAGGGGCAGGGGATTAAGAGGTACAAACTATTATGTATAAAATAAGCTACAAGGTTATATTGTACAATACAAGAAATACAGCCAGTATTTAATAATAACCATAAATGAAGTATAACCTTTAAAAATTATGAATTAGTACACCTGTGACATATAATATTGTAAATCAAGGATATTCAATAAAAATAAAAAATATGGGCTACAAATGAAAATGAACAATGAGTTATTTTTACATCCACTGAAGCAAGGGAGAAAAACATTACAGACCATGGAAAAGAAAAGAGAGATGTCAACTCCTAACGGTGTGGACCTACTTATTTAAGTTAGTAGTAAGTAGTAAAACCATTAATTTCCAAAAGATATTTCAAACAGAAGAACATGAGTAGCTATCTCTAGCCTCTATGTACCTGGGTTAAAAATACCCACCTCCCCTGCAATTAAAACTTCATGTTAAAAAAACTTCATGGAGATAGCCATATTTCAACTTTCAGATTAGCTACAAGACAACGGGGAAATAGACCAACTGCCTCTGGTTATACTAAAAGGAGAACTTGCTATAGAGAAAACTTTTGCACCTAACAAAATTACACATGCATTTCCCTTTAACGTAACAATTACTTCTGGTGGGCCCAAATATACACTGGCAAAAATGATGTATGCAAAATGCTATTCGTTGCAACATTATTTGTGACACAGAGTGGAATAAACAGAATATCTACCAATGGGTACTGATTTATTAAGGCACAAAACATCTATTCAGTGGAGTACAACAGATTAATTACAAGGAATAAGGAAACTATAATTTCATGGCATGGACTCTGGGATATATGATCAAATGAAAGAAGCATAGTGCAATAAGTATATAATATACTACCTTTTTTACCGGAAAGAGGAAAATATATACTTTTCTAACACAGAGATAACCCACAAAAAAACAAAAATGGTTAACTACAGGCGAATAAAAGAACAAGGTGTTAAAGTTCAGTGGGTTTAACAGTATTAAAGTTAGTGTTAAAGATGTGCCTAAAAATGCATACAGAATCACAGGGTAAAGAATAGCTTATTGATTCTTATTGATAAGAAAATCTCCAATCTTAGCTGAACACAAGGCTTACCCAAACAGAGATTTCAGGGACCAAAGATGACAAAGAATACAGACATTACTGAATTCGTTCAGAAAAGAGCAATAACAAAACAAAAAACGCTTGTGTGGGGGTAAAATCTGATTTCAAGAATTGCCACATTATTTAAACTTTCCAGTTTTCGACCACAAATTATAAGACATGCAACACATGCACACACACACACACACACACACACACAAAGAAGGCATGGCCCGTACGTAGGGAAAAAATGCTATCAAGAGAAACTGTCCCTCAGGAAGAACGGATGTTGGACTTAACCAGACAAAGACTTTAAATCAGCCATTTTAACTATGTTCAAAGAAAAAAAAAGTCAAAAGAACTACAGGGCCATTTCTCCACCTGTCTGGAAGGACATCATTGTTGAGCTGTCAAGGAGAAAAACTACCATGGCTTCCAGTTCTTTGACAAAACCTCAGATGCGTGGCCTTCTGGCCAAGCGTCTGTGATTTCATATTGCTGGAGCATTCATTATCTCCTTGTAAGTTTCTGTAAGTTTGCTGTGGCTGAACCAAGAAAGAAGGCCTATGCAGACTTCTACAGAAATTATGATTCCATACAAGATTTTGAGGAGATGAGGAAGGCTGGTATCTTTCAGAGTGTGAAGTGATTTTGGAATATAAAGAATTTCTTTGCATTTAGTTCCATGCAAGTTTGTCACTTACCTGTGTTCCTGAACTATGAAACTATGAACTACTAATATCTGGGCTAAGGAACAGCTTCTCTTGATAAATAAACGATTAACAAAAACAACAAAAAAAGAACTACAGGAAGTTTGAAAAAGATGTCTCAAAAAACAGAGTGTGTCAATACAAATTTAAAAAGAAGAAAGTAAAATAACTGAAATGAGAACTTCACTACGGGTTCCCAACAGCAGATTCAAGCACGTAAAAAGCATCCAAGAACTTGAATATAGTCCAATAAAGATTGAAAAACTGAAAGGGAAAAAAATAAACACAGACTGAGACATGTGCAACACTACCAAAGGTACCAACAAAACATAATGAGAGGAGATAGAAAGGGGTAGAAAGAGTATTTGTTGATAAAATGGCTGAAAACTTTCCGAATTTGATGAAAATTAATTTACACATCCAAGAAGCTCAACGAATTCCAAGTAATATAAGCTCAAAGAAATCCATGCCTAGAAACAACATAATCAAGCTGTTGAAAGAAATAAATCTTAGCAGCAGCAAGAGGGGCAACTTATATACAAGGGAGCCTTTAAAAAAATTAATAGCTATGGAAGCCAGAAAGTAGTGGGACAGCATATTCAAAGTGTTGAAGAAAAAGTAATGTCAATCAGAAATCCTTTATTTGACAAAACTATCCTTCAAATATAAAGGAAAAATTAAGATATTCTCAGATAAACAAAAGCTGAGGTAATTCATCGTTAACAGACCTGCCCTAATAGGAAATAATAGAGTGACTTTCCTGGTGGCACAGTGGTTAAGACTCTGCCGCGCTACCAATGCAGGGGACCTGGGTTTGATCCCTGGTCAGGGAACTAGATCCCACATGCATGCTGCAACTAAGAGTTTGCATGCCACAACTAAGGAGACCACGAGCCACAACTAATACCCAGCACAACCAAATAAACAAATACATAAATACTTTTAAAAAAAGGGGAAAGAAATAATAGAAACCCTTTGGGCTGAAATGAAGACACTATACAGTAACTCGAATCTGTATGAAAAAACAGAGCACCCGTAAAGGGACATAAGGAAATATAAAACACATGACTGTATTTCTCGCTTATATATAATCCTTTTATCTCCTACTTGGCTTAAAGGACAATGATTACATTAAACAATAACATCAAATCTTTTGATGGGCACACAACGTATAAAGATACTATTTGACAATAGAAGCACTTTGTTTTTGTTTTTTTATTCTTTGCGGTACGCGGGCCCCTCATCGCTGCGGCCGTGGAGCACAGGCTCCGGATGGGCAGGCTCAGCAGCCACGGCTCACGGGCCCAGCCGCTCCGCGGCACGTGGGACCCTCCTGGACTGGGGCACGAACCCGCGTCCCCTGCATCGGCAGGCGGACTCCCAACCACTGCGCCACCAGGGAAGCCCAAGAGCACCACTTTGAAGGAGGAAAGGAACAGAACCGTTTAGAGGAAATTTTTGCATCTTACTGAAATTCAGTTGGTGTTAATTGGAACTACATTGTTTTGAGTTAAAAATGTTAATTTTAATACCCAAAGGAAAAAAGAAACTCAAAAACATGTCAAAGTTAACAGCAAGGAAATTAAGGTGATACGCTAGAAAGATCTATTTAATATTAAAGGAAGAGACTTCCCTGGTGGTCCAGTGGTTAAGAATCCACCTGCCAATGCAGGGGACATGGGTTCGAGCCCTGGTCCGGGAAGATCGCACATGCTGCAGAGCAACTAAGCCCGTGCGCCACAACTACTGAGCCTGCACTCTAGAGCCCGCGAGCCACAACTACTAAGCCCACACGCCACAACTACCAAAGCCTGCGTGCCTAGAGCCCATGCCCCGCAACAAGAGAAGCCACCGCAATGAGAAGCCCACGCACCACAACGAAGAGCAGCCCCCTGCTTGCCGCAACTAGAGAAAGCCTGCACACAGCAACAAAGATCCAATGCAGCCAAAACTAACTAAATAAATAAATAAATTAAAGACAAAACGAAACAAAAAAAAAACACTAAAGGAGGCAGTAATGGAGGAATGGAGACGCAAAACAGACATACGACATATAGAAAAACTAAGCAAAAGAGCATGGGTAAATCCTACCTTAGCAGTAATTATGTCAAATGTAAATAAATTAAATACTCCAATTAAAAGGCAGAAATGGTCAAAATGGATTTTTAAAAAATAATCCAATTATATGCTGTCTAAAGGAGACACTTTAGATTTTTAAAAAACACATATAACTTGAAAGTAAAAAATGAAAAAAGGTATGCCTTGCAAACCTTAACCAAAAGAGAACTACAATGACTATACTAATTTCAGACAAGATCGCCTTTAAGAAAAAAATTAATAGACAAAGATACTTTATAATAATAAAAAGGCCAATCCAACAGAAAGACATACATACTTACAGAGTCCCAAAACATATGAAGGGAGAATTAAAGGGAGAAATAGATAATTCAAAAATATAGCTGGAGGCTTCTATACCTCACTTTCAGTAATGTGTAGTCAACACTACTTTATTATAAACTTCAAAGTTGCTGAGAGCCTAGATCTTAATTGTTCTCACCACAAAACATAAATGATAATTATATAACATGACAGAGATGTTAGCATAAAAAAGCCTAACCTTCCAATTAATAAATTTTTTAAAAGCTCAAACTAAACCCAAAATAAGCAGAAGGAAGGAAATAATAAAGTTTAGAGCTGCAATAAACTAAATGGAAGACCTGAATTACTAAAACCAGAGATTCAAAGAGAGGACATTACTACCAACATTACAGAACCAAGAAAGATTATGGGGTATCGTATAAAACAATTGTATGCTAACAAATTAAATAAGCTAGATGAAATAGACAAATTCCTAGAAAGACACAAACTACTGAATCTAACTCCAGAAGAAACAGAAAATCTCAACACAGCAATAACAAGTAGAGATACTGAATTAGTAAACAACATCCACCCACAAGAAAAAGCCCAAGACCAGAGGGATTCACTGAATTCTATGGAACATTTAAAGAATTAACACCAAACCTTCTCACAACAATTAGAAGACTGGACACTTATCAACTCATTTTATGAGGCCAATATTATCCTGATACCAAAACCAAAGACAACACAAGAAAACTACAGAACAATATCCCTTAGGAATACAGACACAAAAATGCTCACCAAATACTAGCAAACTGAATTCAGCAGCATATAAAAAGGAAGTGTATACAAAGACCAAGTGAGATTTATCCCAGGAAGGCAAGGTTTTCTAACATCCAAAAAATCAATTAACATAACATACCACACCAACAGAATAAAAAACAAAAACCACATGATCATCTCAATAGATGCAGACAGAAACATTTGACAAAATGCTTTAATGAAAAAACACCAAACAGGGACTTCCCTGGCAGTCCAGTGGTTAAGACTCTGAACTTCCACTGCAGGGGGCATAGGTTCCATCCCTGGGTCAGGGATCTAGGATCCCGTGTGCCTTGAGGCGCAACCAAAGCCAAACCAAACCCAACTCATCTCTCTCTCTCTCTCTCTCTCTCTCACACACACACACACACACAAACTAGGAAACCCCCCTCAATGTGAAATATAACTATAAAAAACCCACAGCTAACATCAAAGTTAATTCTGAAACACTGGATACTTTTCTCCTAAACCAGGAACAAGATAAGGCTGTCTGCTCTCACCACTTCTATCCAACTTTAGACTGGAGGTTCATGACTTGTACAAAATACCTATCAATAAGCATAACAAAAGAAGTGCAAACATACTGAAAGAAATCAGAGCCCTAAAGAAATGGGTAAATATCTCAGATTCATGAATTGGAAGGCTTAATACTGTTAAAATGGCACTATCCCCCCAAATGATCTAAAGATTCTACATAATCCTTATCAAAATCTCACTGGGCTATGTAATTTATTTGCAGAAATTGACAAGATGACCCTAAAATTCTTACGAAAATTCAAGGGACGCAGAATGACCAAAACAATCTTGAAAAAGTAGAGCAAAGTTGGAGAACTCACACTTCCCAATTTTAAAAGTTACTAAAAAGCGACAGTAATCAAGACAGTGTGGTACTGGCATAAGGATAGACAAGATCAATGGAATAGAACTAAGAGCCCCAAAATAAACTCATGTATTATGTGTAACTGATCTTTTAGAAGACAATTCCACAGGGACAGACCAGTCTCTTCAACAAATGGTGTTAGGACAAATGAATATTCACATGCAAAACTATGCATCTGGGACCCTGTCTCACACCACATACAAAAAAATTAACTCAAACAGATCTCATACATATTTTATGTAGTATATATAGTACTTTGGACTTAAAAACCACTGGATTACCTTAGATGTTGTCACTTTTAATCATTCAACCCCTTTTCCTCAAATCAACAGTTATCCATTCAATCCAATTCCAATATTAAGCAGTCATTTTCAAGCATGCTATTCTTACCCTGCACAAGCTTGTAAACAGGCCAACATTGTCGCCAGAGTTTCTGGAGGAAGTTGAGCACTTTTGGGCTGATCTTTCTCTGGTGCAAGTCCACCCAAAATAGAAGGACACCGTCTCTTTAAAAAAGTCATACAAGCCTGGATAAAAGGTTCCTGGAAAAGAGAAAGTCTCTCTGTATTTGAAATTCATCATTAATTGCTTTCAGATAAGACTAAGCACTATGACTAAAATCCAGAATACAATAACATCTTCATTGCCACTTTCTTAAGCTATCTTGACCATCAAAAATTAAAAGCAGTAATAAACAGACAAATCCTTACTCCATGCTCTCGAATTTTATCTGTGAGCCACTTGTCAAGTTTGAGGTATTCACGACGTGAAGCAAGTGCAGCAAGGTCAATAACAAAGGCAAATGGAGTACCATTTAGCAGCATTGACAAGGCCTAAAGAAAAAGGATATTAGAAACTACGAGTCAAGCAACTGAGTGACTTTTCTGTCCTATTTTCTGTTTCCAGTTTTTATTTTCACAAACAAGTCTAAATAAAACATACTGCTAATATTTTCTTAGTCATAATTTTTTAAACAGCTTAGTAGAAATCAATGGTAACACTTGTCCCTACTTAAAATAAGATCACATTTCAAAGACAAACACATGACTTTACCTTCAAAATAAACTTTACCCTGTGTTTTTTCAAATAATTTAACCTAAAGCAAAGCAAAACACAAAAGCGTGAAAAATTATCCTTACCCATTTAAAAAAATCTAAACTCAGGCTTACTCTAACCTAAGTACAACTACAACACCATTACCAGTGATCAAAGACATCAAGAATCACACTATTTATCAAAAGACCCTGTTAATGCTAATGAAATCTGCAAAAGGGTTGAAAGCCAACCAGTTTCTCCAAAAATTGTATCTCACAGATTACATCTGAGGTCAATTATCACTTGCTTTAAAACAGCCTTACAAATATCACAGAAGACCAAACAAAATTCAGTGAAATGTAAATGAAAACATTTTTACATTTCTAAAACCACTCTTCTTCCAATCTCTTTCTACAATATAAGGAAAAATTCTAAATCTCAACCATTCTAGCTAAGAGCTAGTTACATGTGAATTATTCCTAAAGCACCTATGTTACATAAAAATGTTATTTTTTATCATTAATAAAGAAAAACCGTTAATCTGTCCCTCCAAGCTCACCTTCAAGTCCTGGGCCACATCAAGTATTCGAGACAATTTGGCCTGGTCATACTGTTCCCCTCGCATGTACCATTCTGCCATCGCATGCATGATAAGTTGGCGGATTGAGGGAGACTGTCCCTAAGAAAAGAAAAAGGAGGGTTAAATAGCAATACTACTGACCATTTTGATAGGCTGTTGCAAATGCTGATTTTACTTGTATTTATGTAAAACTGAGGTGTATCAGTGCAGACAACAAAGCTCAAGCCTCAAGCATTGATTACAGTGACGTTTATTTTGTGGGAAAGCAGTTTTGTCCATATTTCCCAAATGGGGCCTACCCCAAAACCCTGGGGTCATGTAGTCACATACAACAAATTTATTTGTCCTATAAAAGTCTGCCTATACATTTTCAAAGCCGAAGTATGATGAGAATATGACGATGCATCAAGTTTATATGATCCCTTAAATTAAATCACAAATCACTGGCCTATAAAAACAAAACAGTTTACGGTAATCATCTCTCATGCTGCACAGGGTAGTGTTTTATCAGTATTTCTGGGACTAGAGTTTGTACATTCTAAATCTAGCTATTTTCACAAATGATCATGCTCATTTTTTGTAATTATTCAATTTCTTTTTTTTGTGGAAAACAGCCTGTCTTTGAAGACTGATCTAAAGGTGTACAGTTGAATGGTAATTTAGAAAATGTTTCTCACAGAAGCAACAGCAAGGCAATTACTATCACTGTCTAAATCACTTTCCAGTAACTGTCTTAGACTGACAGAAAGTCCTAGCAAAACAAGTATCTAACCAGGAGTGGAGATACAAGTCCTTCCACTCTGCCCTTTCCACCTCACAGATGTGGTGAGAAAAGCCTAAGAAGGTCTGGGCTACAAACTTTTGGTTAAATGTCTGATAAACATTACTGTCATGTGATTTGAGTCTCTAGAAATGGAGTTGGTCTGACTGAAAGGCATGCAACCAAGGCTAATGTTTTTCATTTATAAAGTCTTATCTGAATTTTTAAAAGCACTTGTTTACAACAAACTACAGCAAGAATATCTTAAAAAGGGAAGGGGCACATTGATATAAAGGGGAAGATGACTGCTTTTTCTTAAAGCTTCTACATATATCTTTATTTAAAATGTAGGCTATGCGGGGGGGGGAATCAATGGACAAGAGAGTATTTGTCAAATATATTCTACAAAATTGGCAAGGGGTGGGGGGTGCAGGAGCACAAGGGCTTGAAATCTCAGCAGGAACCAAAATAAAATTTAAATGCTGGATCTGGATAAAACAAAATTATGTCAATTAAACTGTTTTTGTTTTTGTTTTCTGCGGTACACGGGCCTCTCCCGCTGCGGAGCACAGGCTCCGGACGCGCAGGCTCAGCGGCCATGGCTCACGGGCCCAGCCGCTCCGCAGCATGTGGGATCTTCCCGGACTGGGGCACAAACCCATGTCCCCTGCATCGGCAGGCGGACTCTCAACCACTGAGCCACCAGGGAAGCCCTCAATTAAACTGTTTTATGATCTTCTTCCATTTACTGTTAAAAAGTGAAATGAGAACCTTCTAGTTCTATGATAAATGATTAAGCTCTTTACTGCTATCGAAAGGATGCTGGTACACTAGCAATACAGACCTTTCATAATACTGATTTTTTTAAAATTGTCTTGCCTCCTTGCTCTTTCAAGTTTTATACTTTAATGCCCACATGATGCTAAAAGATAAAATAAGTTTTATAGAAGTGTGACTTTTTCAGTGTCAAAATTCCATGATTAACAATTTCTCTAGGTAAACATCATCAAAAGAATGTCAATTATGCAGAAATAGAATCACAGATGTAGAAAACAAACTTGCAGTTACCAAGGGGGGAAGGGGAGGGTGGGCTGGGATGAACTGGGAGATTGGGATTCACATATACACACTACTAGTATAAAACAGATAACTAATGAGAACCTACTGTACAAAAACTCTACTCAATGCTCTGTGGTGACCTAAATGGGAAGGAAATCTAAAAAAGAGTGGATAGGGCTTCCCTTGTGGCGCAGTGGTTGAGAATCCGCCTGCCAATGCAGGGGACACGGGTTCGAGCCTTGGTCCAGGAAGATCCCACATGCCGCGGAGCAACTAAGCCTGTGTGCCACAACTACTGAGCCTGTGCTCTGGAGCCGGTGAGCCACAACTACTGAGCCCGCGTGCTGCAACTAATGAAGCCCGCGCACCTAGAGCCCGTGCTCCGCAGGAAGAGAAGCCACAGCAATGAGAAGCCAACGCACCGCAACGAAGAGTAGCCGCCTCTCACCACAACTAGAGAAAGCCCACGCGCAGCAACGAAGACCCAATGCAGCCAAAAATTAAAATTTTAAAAAATAAAAAAGTGGATATATGTATACATATAACTGAATGACTTTGCTGCACAACAGAAACTAACACACCATTGTAAAGCAGCTATACTCCAATAAAAATTAATAAAAAAAGAAATGTCAGGACTTCCCTGGTGGTCCAGTGGTTAGGACTCCATGCTCCCAATGTAGGGAGCCTGGGTTTGATCCCTGGTCAGGGAACTAGATCCCCCAATGCCACAACCAAGACCCTGCATGTCACAACTAAAGATCCCACGTGCCGCAACTTAAACCCGGCACAGCCAAATTAAAAAAAAGAAAGAATGTCCATTATGGGGTGGGGGGAGATAAACTGAAAGATTGGGATTCACATATACACACTATATATAAAACAGATAACTAATAAGGACCTAATGTATAGCACAGGAAACTCTACTCAATACTCTGTAACGGCCTATATGGAAAATGAATCTGAAAAAGAGTGGATACATGTATATGTAATAACAGATTCACTTTGCTATACACCTGAAACTAACACAACATTGTAAATCAACTATATTCCAATAAAAATTAAAAAAAAAAAAGAATGTCCGTTTATTAAGACAAAGAAATGGTCATATCTTACCTGCCCATGCCATGCATAGTGCAAAATTATAGCTGAGTTAGGGTGGTTTCCAAGGAAAATTGGCATCAGAGTGGAGATGAGTTCATGGCGCAAGGTGTGCCAGGAGGTGTTGATTTGTAGTAAGGCCAATACCAGCATGTCTGGACAGTGTTTGATAGGGAAGCTGAAGAGTTGTTTGACTTGCTCATATTGCCCTACCTCTGCGAGCCTCAGCAGAGATTCAATCAAATCCAAGCTCTTCCTAACAAGAATGGAAGTAAGATACTCTATCAATGAAAACCTAAGTACACAAAATTCATTTTCCAAATAAGTGATACCAGCTATCAAGACAAAACCAAGTTGTCATCTTTTAATATTTGAAAAATATTTAAATTGGTGTTCATCTCAAATATATAATGCTGGTATGCTTTCAAACTAATTTCAAAGGCAGTCCAAATTAAGAGAATACATGATGAAGGACAGCAGACATGACTGACCATGTGCATAACCATGGACCGCCTTACCAAAGAGTTACCATCAAAAACTTTTGTGATTAGAGTGCAAAATAAAAACAAATAGTAGTTTAGAAACAGTCAAAAATCCAACACAAATATAGATATAATTATACACAAGAAAAATTCTACATAAAAATACAGCCTGACACAACACTGTAAATCAACTATACTTCCATTTAAAAAAAAAAAAAAAAAAAAAAAAAGCCCAAACACTTAGTTCGGTAACACCAAGTTTTTACTTAGGTGCACAATGCCCCCTATGAATTATTCTTGCCCCAAGAAGCTAAATGTGGTTGACTTCAATCTAGCCTCAAGGTTTTGCTACCCTTAGTCCATGAAAACTATGGGGATAGGGATCAAATTAAACACCATGAGGAAACAGATACCCCATACCACAGGGTAGACTATAGGATAACTGATCCTACTTCTCCATTAAATCGATGGCCAAGAATTATATTTAAGAAAAAAAAAAGGGAGAAGAAAGACTTACAGCATAAAAGAAACTATGTGGACCTTGTTTGGACTCTCAATCATACAAACTGTTAAAAAGCATTCTTGAGACAATTAGGGAAATCTGAATATATAGCTACATTAAGGAATTATTAAATGTATATGACATTTCAATTTTATAAAATGGAAAGAGGCCTTTATCTGTTAAAATAAAATGAAGACATACTGCCGTACACATTAGACTTAACAGGAGAAAAAAAAAAAAACTATCCTGTACATCCAATGTTGGCTAGCACCTGGGGAAAGGACACACTTCAGAAAAAACCACTGCTTTGGTCAATCTTTCAGAACAGGGATCAGCAAACTACATCCACAAGCCAAATCTCACCCACTGCCTATTTTTGTAAATACTGTTTTGTTGGAACAGAGCCACACCCATATTTACATTGTGCTACAATTAAAGAGTTAAGTAGTTGCTACAGAGACCATCTGGCTTGTAAAGCCCTTTACAGGAAGTTTACCATCCTTTGTTTATAAGATGTGTCCCAGGGGAGTATGGTTGGAAAAAATGGAAGAAACATTATAAAGTAGATGTCTTTGGGGACCAATCCAGTCCATGCCCACTCTGCACAGCTGTGGGTTTATTATAACAGTGATGGAAGTACTTTTACCATCTTTATCTCACATCCCCAGAGAGGAGTTAGTTCCAGAAGAAACCAACTGAGCCAGTCAGATTCTCCAGCAGAAATTTTGAATTGAAACTCAGAGAAATAGATAATTCAGCTTAAAGTTTTAGATTTCATCCACTGGCCATTTTGAGCCACTGAAAAATAAAGCAAGCAAGCAAATCTACAGAGAGAAGAAAGGGATTTAACATTAAGGGAGAAGTAAAAACCTTCTAACATTTGATTGTTACAGAAAATATACAATGGCAGACATTACAAGAGGAAAGATGTATCTAGTGATAAGGAGACTAAATATAGATTTTCATCCACCAACACCCTACTTTATAAAAATTTAGGGTAAGTAGGCTTACTAAAAATACTGTTTCGTTTAAACCTTTTAACTACGTAGTTGGCTCACTATTAATCTTGTAATTCAAAAAAGTATAAGTGACCCTTTCAAGAAAAGCTAGATGAAGAGTGTTTACCATGTGGCAATTTCTCGATTGTCATCCTCTGGTGGTGCTTTCAGAATATCAGTGGCAACAGTATGACATGGGTAGTCGGCAAAACAGAAGATCTCTGGATTTATAAGGGAATGCTGAATGAAGGAGAGCTGGAACAAGAGAAAAAAGTCCTTACTACCATAAATGAGTGTGAATGTTATAAAAATGTGAAACATTTTCACTAGGCTAATCTCAATCTTAATTCTCATTCATCAGAATGAAATTTCCCTTTAAAATCTTAATTATGCGATCTTTCAAAACCACAGACAAGTCAGACAAATGAAAGGTGCATGGTGAGGTGACCCTGGAGACAAACATCATTAAACTATTGGGAAAACAGTTTGATTGCTACACTTCAGCTGAGTCTGACTGGTACTAAACTATAATAATGTTCCTTCAAAATTTATCAGTCTCTGCTTTTCTGAGCAATGCCAAACAAATTCTACATTAAAAGAATATTTTAATCAATGGATGGACGGCACTATCTAAGCCATGATTCTTTGCCTCTTCTATAGCTAAACATCATTCACTTACCTGGCCTTCTGCATGTTTCCAAGGTCTGTATATGAGGTCTACAGGGAACACTTCCATACCCAGACCCCTCTGAATGCCATACACTACATTATGAAGTCCTTTACTGTCACGAATTTGAAATCCAGGATGGTCCAGTTCGTAAGTTACTTCCTTGAAATTCAAACTTGGGTTCTAAAAAAGAAAAGCATTTCAAAGTTTAATGAAAAGGGACTTCCCTGGTGATGCAGTGGTTAAGAACCCGCCTGCCAAGGCAGGTGACACAGGTTCGATCTCTGGTCCAGGAAGATCCCACATGCTGTGGAGCAACTAAGCCCATACACCACAATTACTGAGCCCACGTGCAGCAACTACTGAAGCCTGCGCGGCTAGAGCCTGTGCTCCGCAACAAGAGAAGCCACCGTGAACGAGAAGCCCGCGCACCGCAACAAAGAGTAGCCCCCACTCTCTGAAACTAGAGAAAGCCCACGCACAGCAACGAAGAACCAACGTAGCCAAAAAAAAGTTTAATGAACAAAAGTGTTTGATTGCTTTATCCAAAGAGCCATATTAAATCTGAAGTTCAATCAAGATGGTCTAATTATAGACTCAAAGTCATCTAAATCTTTCTGGCATTTCCAAAGAGACTTGGAAAGGTAAATTCTTAATATTCAAAATAAACTGGCTCTACCAGCAAGCTACTCCAAGTTACCTTTCAGTTCACAACATACTCGTGAATACGTGAGTACATAAAGGGGAAATCTCTTCCCCTACTTTAGTCCAACGAACACTCCCATCCCAATATGGCAAACAGATAACACTTCACTTAGTGCCTCATCTTTATAGTAAGATTCCACTACCTTGGAACAAAGCTGCAAAGATAAATAAATTATCCCAAATATCAATCTTAATTAACAAGGACTTCCCAGGTGGTGCAGTGGTTAAGAATCCTCCGGCCAATGCAGGGGACATGGGGGTTTGATCCCTGGTCCGGGGATCCCACATGCCGCAGAGCAACTAAGCCCGTGCGCCACAACTACTGAGCCTGTGCTCTAGAGCCCACGAGCCACAACTACTGAGCCCACGTGCCACAACTACTGAAGCCCGCGCCTAGAGCCTGTGCTCCACAACAAGAGAAGACACCGCAATGAGAAGCCCGTGCACCGCAATGAAGAGTAGCCCCTGCTCGCCGCAACTAGAGAAAGCCCGTGCGCAGCAATGAAGACTCAATGCAGCCAAAAATAAATAAATAAATTTATTTTTTTAAAAAAATCTTAATTAACTAAAGATCTCCCCTAAAAGCATCCCAATGTATGCATCAGGAAAAGTGGTCTAGATTCTTTATGTCAAAATGACTAAAAATTCCATTCAAAAATGTTTTATGAAAAGGTATTCATAAAAGCAGTATGAGATTCCTTAAAGAAACACAAAGCAAAGGAAACACATTTAGAGAAGATAATTTACCAAACACTCTGCACCAAGCAATAAGAATATTTTGTGCTTGGGACTTCCCGGGCGGTCCAGTGGTTAAGACCCTGTGCTCCCGATGCCGGGGGCACAAGTTCGATCCCTGGTTGGGGAACTAAAACCCCGCATGCTGCACAGCGTGGCCAAAAAGAAAAGGGGGAAAGAAAAAACAGAAGAATATTTTGTGCTTGAAAGAAGAAAAGGCTGCGCACACTTCATAATTAAATCTCCAACCAAAGCGTTATGTCCAGTTTAGTTTTGCTCTAAGGTGACACCTTTCAATCCATAAAGACTTTAATGCTTACTTTGTATATGGTACAAAGAATAAACGTCAGTTGGGGTATTCACTCTAAGACAATGGCATTCAGAGGTAACATTTTTTTCTTTCTAAAATTTGTTTCAAGGACTGGCTGTGACAGAATAAAACCATAAATATACTATTAAACAGCATTATCCTAGAGAGAGTTAAGTTTGGTAAATCCACAGGCGTGCCCCTATGGTTTCCTCCTCCCATCCTTGGAAGTAAATCAGAAAAATTATTAACCCAATGTGTATCTGAAATTGTCCTCTGTTCCCTTTCTACAAAAAATTGTACAGAAACTCAAATATACGAGAAAAAGGAAGAAGAAAAGAGATTACTAATTCAACTATTCAAATCCACAGTGAAGGCGTTCAATTTATAGCCTTTGCACTCTCTGAAATCAAAACATAGGTTCAGATAACATGGAAAACTGTCCTTGTCTGCAATTTTTTTAAAAAAGTTTTTCAATAGTGCAATAAAGTACAAAGATGAAACTGAGGGAAAAGCATGTTTTCCTATTTGCAAGACAACCACAGGTTAAAAACAAATCAGTAGGGCTTCCCTGGTGGCGCAGTGGTTGACAGTCCACCTGCCGATGCAGGGGACACAGGTTTGCGCCCCGGTCCGGGAAGATCCCACGTGCCGCGGAGTGGCTGGGCCCGTGAGCCATGGCCACTGAGCCTGCGCGTCCAGAGCCTGTGTTCCGCAACGGGAGAGGCCACAACAGTGAGAGGCCCACGTACCGCAAAAAAAAAAAAAAAAGAGTCCGCCTGCCAATGCAGGGGACACGGGTTTGAGCCCTGGTCCGGGAAGATCCCACATGCCACAGAGCAACTAAGCCCATGCGCCACAACTACTGAAGCCCGCACGCCTAGAGTTCGTGCTCTGCAACAAGAGAAGCCACAGCAGTGCGAAGCCTGTGCACCGCAACGAAGAGTAGCCCCTGCTTGCTGCAACTAGAGAAAGCCCGTGCGAAGCAACGAAGACAAAAATAAATTAATTACTTTTTTAAAAATTAAAAAAGAAAAAAACCAAACCAATTAGTAACTGGTTATCCTTAAGTGCTAAAACTGTGGTTTTATTTTGCTTTTCTTCCTTTTCACTCTCTAAGTTTTCTGCCATGATCACGTGTTATTTTTTCCCCTCCTCTATTACTAAAGAGTAGGTCTGAACACCATAAACCCATCTACTATTAAGAAAAATAAAAAGAAAACCCACTGATGCTGTTAGTAATAAGGTCACACAGAGAACAGTATGATTCCCTGTTACTCAATTTTACTTACAAGTTACAAATGTAGGAAACTAAAAATGAGAAATAGGATAGACAAATGACCTGACACCTTATCAAGAATGTTAGGGAAGTATTTATTTGTAGTCTTTAGTGTTACATTTTGTTCCTTGACATTTTATGAACAAGACTGAAAACATTACATCTTGATCTTGACTCCACTGTTCTCTCACTGACTAAATTTCATCACTCCCTTTTAATAACTAGAAGTTTCACTTTTTTATATTTTATTTTAACAGTTCAATATTTTAGGAGAGGTACGTTGTTTATTTGGGGACCAATTATTTAGTCTGTGGATATTTCAGAAGTGGAAGTAGTAAGATAAGTATGGCTTTTTTTATCCCTATAATAATATCCCATAAAGAAGGTTGGCAGGGTTTTTGTTGCACCTTCCAGAAAAATTTCAGAAGACTTTCTTTCTCCTCAGTAATTCCTCATACAATCATTACTTTGTAACATATTCATCCTCCCCAAAAACCCACACACTAACAACCTACCAAACCACCTCAGCAGTGCTACTCAGAATTGCATAGCAACAATTCATTATGAACAAAGCTAGAGTTTGATTGCATACTATTTCCAGTACATAATTATCTCGGACCCTTCATTACTTTTTTTTTTTTTCCCCGGTACGCAGGCCTGTCACTGTTGTGGCCTCTCCCGCTGCGGAGCACAGGCTCCGGACGCGCAGGCTCAGTGGCCATGGCTCACAGGCCCAGCCGCTCCGCGGCATGTGGGATCTTCCCGGACCGGGGCACGAACCCGTGTCCCCTGCATCGGCAGGCGGACTCTCAACCACTGCGCCACCAGGGAAGCCTGCTTCATTACTTTTGAAGTCAGAAATTATAAAACACTGCAGTTCTCATTCAGCTAGGCATTTTATTCATTAAAATCTTCTTTCTTTGGGCTATATCATACTAACATCATAAATATATAACATTACATGTGTACTCACCAGTTCTTTGAGAACATCAATCAAGACTTCTACATTCCATGTGTGTGCCTGTGCTCCATCACTTTTATCTTTTCCATCACTCCAGATCCCACTGCCAGGAGCAGAGATACTCTGTAGAATTAAAATCTGAATTAAACAAAGCCAACTACTCAATGTGTTCAGCTCTGGTTGGTAGAACAATCATACTGTAATTTAATAAATAAAATAAAGAGGGCAGGACATTAATTCACTTTGTAAAATAGTTTATTTCCACACCTACCTGTAATGGAATTCCATCTGTTAATCCTGAATGAGTTCGAGCCATCATTCCCAAAACCCTTGCAACCTGGGCAGCTGTGACCTCCCGAACACCAAACTGCATGATTATATTGCGACATTCTTCAATACTGAAACAGAAATTTAACTTCAAAAAATGGTACCCTCACTCTTGCACTGCTGGTGGGAATGTGAATTGGTTCAGCCACTATGGAGAACAGTATGGAGGTTCCTTAAAAAACTACAAATAGAACTACCATATGACCCAGCAATCCCACTACTGGGCATATACCCTGAGAAAACCGAAATTCAAAAAGAGTCATGTACCAAAATGTTCATTGCAGCTCTATTTACAATAGCCCGGAGATGGAAACAACCTAAGTGCCCAACATCGGATGAATGGATAAAGAAGATGTGGCACATATATACAATGGAATATTACTCAGCCATAAAAAGAAACGAAATTGAGCTATTTGTAATGAGGTGGATAGACCTAGAGTCTGTCATACAGAGTGAAGTAAGTCAGAAAGAAAAAGACAAATACCGTATGCTAACACATATATATGGAATTTAAGAAAAAAAAAATGTCATGAAGAACCTAGGGGTAAGGCAGGAATAAAGATGCAGACCTCCTAGAGAACGGACTTGAGGTTATGGGGAGGGGGAAGGGTGAGCTGTGACAGGGCGAGAGAGAGTCATGGACATATACACACTAACAAACGTAGTAAGGTAGATAGCTAGTGGGAAGCAGCCGCATGGCACAGGGATATTGGCTCGGTGCTTTGTGACAGCCTGGAGGGGTGGGATAGGGAGGGTGGGAGGGAGGGAGACGCAAGAGGGAAGACATATGGGAACATAAGTTTATGTATGACTGATTCACTTTGTTATAAAGCAGAAACTAACACACCATTGTAAAGCAATTATACCCCAATAAAGATGTTAAAAAAAAAAATGGTACCCTCAATACCAAGGTTAAGAAACACTCATATAAAACACTCATATAAAACGAGTGAAGTCGCTAGAGTTTTACTAACATAGAGAGTAATAAGCTTCATTTCGTGTTACTTTCACATAGCTAGGAGTGTAAAATCCACCTACTTAAGGAAATAGAAAACGTTTAAAATACCGATGGAAGAAGGAAATATGAGTTAACAGTAGTATCTACAAAGAGACATAAAATTATGTCAATATTCGGTATAAATCAAGTTATTCTTTAAAATACTGATAACTCAAGAGTTATTCTGATATGTACAAAGTCCTGAAAATGTATTTTAACTTTTTCACTTTGCATCAACAAAAGTTTTATGCCAGGCACATTTATACACACACAAGAAATACACTTTCAAACATAAGCGGAAATGTGGTTTGTATGAGTTTTAAAAACATTAAATGTTACACTTAAAGTCAAAGCAAAGCACATTAATGCCCTTAATAACATATTCTCAGAAAAATATTAACAATCCACTATATCACAGTCCTATGTGCTACCATTAGGGTGAAACAATTTCCTTTTATGCCCCTGGCAGGTGAGGAAAATAAGTGAGAGGCAGGGTATGAAAAAGGCAGAAAAGGAAGACTGTAGAAATCAAGGTACAGCAAGGAAATTGAGGGTGCGGGCAGGGAAGAGCATATTAGACATGATGGATGGGAAATGATGCAAGTTCCATGAACACTTGCCTCAATGCCCTCCCTCTCAAAAGCTAAAACTGCCTACCATGGCGACTAGGCTAGGAACCTCTGATCCTTAAATTTGAGAAACTAGGGAGGATGGAGAGATGGAAATTTAGCCATGAGAACATTTATAGCTGCCACCAAAACTAATATGTGGAAGATTAAATTTAGAAGCAAAATTCTTGAGGCAAAGATAATACATTAAGGAATCTTTAGGAACTTGCTTTAAAGAATTACATTGTGCTTTTCACAAGAGTAATCAGAAGTTTAAAATGTCTGACTACCAACCTTGCACAAAAGCCATAGCCCACTTCTTGCATGAAGTCAGCCAAAGAGCTCTCCATCATGGTTTTAGCTACCCCTCCAGAATCAGGCAGGATTCTGTCCATTAGGATGTCCCGTTTTTCAGGGTATAAAAGTGGTGCAAGCACCACGGGACAGCGTTCCTGGGGAAAATCTGAAGAAGGAAAAAGATAATTATAACTGCTATATTGATTAATAACAAACTATCCTCTTTTACTCTTTAAAAGCCTCTCAAACCTGAGTTTTCACAAGTCCATATTCAAACCAAAGTTATTCAGTTTTTCCAATCCAGCTAGCCTAGCCCAAGTTATGACTTCAACCCCAATTCTAAAATTTGAATGTTCTTATGTCACAAAAAATGGTCATAAGTATATTTTTAATTTTTTTATTAGGATCCCATTATCTATTGCACCCTAAATATTACTTTAAAATTTCACAAAAGGGCTATCAATTCCCATGCAAGGAAGACATCAGAAATAACTGGTACATCAGTCTCTATTTCACTGACAAGTGGAAAACGTCCTATTACTGAGAAAGTTAATGAAGTTTAAATTAAACTATATCAATGTTAAGAAGTAAACAATAATAAGAGTGAAACTGGATAGTGGTTAGTCCACTATAAAAGATTTGTTTTAAACACTATCTCTAAAAAAAGGATCAGAGGAAGGAGGATGGCAACAACAGAACCAGGAGTTATCTTAGCATAACAATGCCAACAGCCAAGAGGTAAAGTGGATATATGATAGTGATTGACATTTTAAACTAAAGAGAGCATGTCACAAATACTGTAGTCTCTGTCTCCCTAAAAGGGAAAAATCTGACCACGTGGAAATATACCAAGTCTGAAATAAGATTGTACTTAGATAACAATATTGCTGGTAAGTGCTCTTCATTTTATACCTTGTCTATAATGAGGCTTTTATCATTTTCATATTTTAAATTATAAAATACTCTCTTCCTTGAAAGATTACGAAGTTAACAGAAAAGTAAATCACTGCCTTCATTTGTATTCTACAATCCTTTGTAATGTGTGTTCATCCAAAGAAATCATCTTTTGTAGGCTACAGACACTCCTTTTTACCTCTGCGCAGCGTCTTAAGAAAAGCGTCTATCTGTTCCTGTCCAACTCCAAAGGCTCCCTTCTGCCCAAAGAGGAGATGGGAGAGGAGGAGGTGTAGGACTTCTATTGCTATATCCTGGAAGCCACCTTCTTGATTTCCACTGACGTCTGCGTCAATGTAAGAACGCAGAAGATCTGGAAGCTTCTGTTTGATAAACTGGGCAGCTAGAAATGAGATAAATAAAAAACCACAAGTTATTTTTGCACCACGATGGGTAAGAAGTCACATATCATCAAAATACAGGTGATCATCATTCTCATTCACCAACTCACCCTTCACCCTCTAATGTTTTTACAGCTCTAGCTGGTAGGCATAAAAATAAAAGACCAGTTACCAGGGACTTGGCGGTGGGGGGCAGGGGCAGGAGGAGGAGAGGGAATGGAGAATTTTTGGATGGGTACAGAGTTTCAGTTTTGCAAGACAAAGAAGTTCCAGACATCCATTATACAACAATGTGAATATAGTTAACACTACTGAATTATACACTTGAAAATGGTTACGAAGGTAAATTTTATGTTTTTACCATACGTACATATACATACATACATAAAAGAGACCAAAAGAAAATAATCTTACTCTCTAAACTATGGAGGCTCAAGACTCAGAAGCCCACGGGTTTTAAGGACTCTAACTTCACTATAGGATCTTTAGGGAAAAGGAAACTTACCAAAACCTCTGAGATCTGAGCTGGAAGAATTCAAGAGGGCAAGGCCAAAAATTACCTGAAACAAGAAGGGTTAGATTGACCAAAGAATCAAATAGTTGTTTTATTTCTAATTTTGCCTACATCTCTTTTCTTAAATCACTTACCTCTTGTACTTTGCTTAACTTGAGAACTTTACTCAGCTGGGCAAATAAGTGGGGTGCAGGCTTTAAACTCTGAAACAAACCAAACTTTATTTTAAAATAAGAACATACAATTTTCAAAAAGTTTATAAAAGCATCTGTTTACCCAATTATGGTGCTACATAGGAGTGACAATTCTGTAGTGCTGCTACCAACAGCTGTGGAACTGTGTTCTGACAAGCTTAAGCCTTCACATGATCTGGTTTTATTAAGATTCTAATTATTATCAAACCACCTTGACTTTGTTAGAAAGCTACAAAAACTCCAAAGAAAGTATCTGAAATTTTTATTTACAATATGATATTATGAGGCCAAGGATTAAGGCCTTTTTAGAAAACCTAATAAAAGATCACATTCTTAGGACCACTAAAGATAAAAGGAATACCAACCTTCTGATAGTGCAATGGATTATCAATGGCATAGGACAGCGTGGAGATAAAATTTGGCTTCGTAATCAGTGACGCACACTCCTGAATCAGAAACTGAGTCTTTAAAAATAACAAATGAATTTTCATTAGCACTAACAGTCATCTTCTTGCACAAATAGAAGCAGCATTGCTCAGAACATTAAAGGGTAATCTGATACTGTACACTGTTTCTACATCAGCTCTTTAAAAATCCTATTGAAACTACCAAAGTCTATTAGCAGCAGGTGTTAAACCAAAACCTCTACAGAAGAAAGTCCACTGACAAGATAACTATAAGGAGTAATATCATGACAAACTGTTCCCAGATTGAGAATCAAACCATAGAAACTCAAACTAGGTGAAGAGATCCTCTCTCTGCCTTACTTACTTGTCAAGCTGGACTTCCCCACAGTCCTGCTTCCTTCAGGCAGGTCTGATTCCCAGCTCTCTAAACCTGAACTAAGTAGCTGTAATGGTCTGCAGTCAGGCAGGAGAAGAGAAGGACAAGAAAAGGAAAAGTCCCACTGCCTTTTAGCCATTCAGCTAAGATTATTTTTGGATCCTTTATGTGTTTGCTACACAGCTATGCCCAAAATGCAATTCATGGAACAATTAGATCTAAGTGAATATATATACTATGTAAGCCCCAAATACCTGATGAAAATCTTTGCCACTGCTTTTACCATCGCCACTGAAATCCACATGCGAAAATAGGCAGCGTAATAAATGCCTGTCTGCCTCAGGACCGTGCCGATTCACAATCTAAAAAGACCAAAAATATGAGTTTGCTAAGAGTGACTTTTCTTTTTTAAAAAAAATTCATCTCTAGGACAACATCCCAAATTACATTAATTGTTCATTTTGGAACAAGCGTTCTAGGAATTATTGAGATGGAGGTGCCAACATTTTATAATTAAATATTTTTTAAGTGTTTCCTACAGGCACTAGCAGGAAAGAGAGAAGAAGAAAAACTACCAGTAATTAGCCCCATGTAACAGTGTGCTCTGACCAACCTCTACACCAAAAACACCAAACAACAGCACAAATGACATGTTTAAGTTGTAAGGCGACAATTTTATAACTGGACTCATGAGAGCATCACTTTTCTATCCATTGTTGTTTTTAACCCCTAAAAAGTATAACCTGAAATCTAACATAACTGTGACTCTCTGTAATAGCCTATAGGGCAAGGCCCTAAAGGAACTGGTCTGATATCAGTACTGGCCCTGAGCTTCTTGCTGTTCCTCAAATTTACCAATGTTTGTACTTGCTATTCCCTCTAACTAGAAAACTCTAGATATCTACATGCGGTTTGTTCTCTCACTTCCTTTAGGTTTCTGCTCTAAAGCCACCTCATCAGTCAGAGGTTTCCTAACTACCATCCCTAAAATAGCAACATGAACTGCCCCACCATCACCGCTCATCCTGCTTTACTTTTCTCCACAGTACTTAGCACCACCCGATAATTTCTGTTTATCGTCTATGTCTCACTCGACTGTAAGTTGCATGAGAAAAGGGAATTTATGTAGTTGTGTTCACTTCACATTTAGGTCAGGAAAAGAGCTTATTTTTAGCACAATGTATGTGCAGAGTAATCATTTGCTTATTAAATGCCACATTAAAATTTTATAATAGTAAATATTTAACTACCTACTTTGGCCTAAAAATGTGACTGGGCTTCCTTGGTTTAATCTTTAACAACTCTGCCAAAAATTACTCCCATTTTATAGATGAGAAAGTGGACACTTCAAACTCCATGAGCCTAAAATCCAATAGTCTATGAGTTAGGAGTCTGGTATTCATAGTCCAACTCCAAAGTCTATACTCTTTCTACTGTATCATAATTATGTCACAGCCAGCTAAGTTAACTTATTTCAGTTTCAGTTTTCCCCATCCAGAACATGTGAGAGTTAAGTAAGACCAAGCTTTACACTGCCTCAGACATCTTAAAGTTAAAATCTATATAATCATAGGTTATTTTTTCCTATCCCCTGGAACCCTGAAGACATTATCTTAAAGAGCCAATTCAAATTAATTAAGAAGAATTACCTATGCTCCAACCAACCAGACCTCTCCCTTGAAAGAACAAGAATAACTGGCTTAACAAACATTTGTTGAGTACATGCTAGATACCATTCAAGGTATAGCAAATATAACAGCAGAGGAGACCAATGTGTTCCACAGCTCTCATGAAGTAGAAAAGTACAGGCAAACAATTTCTGATAATATTAACTCATGAAGAAAACAGGGTTATATGATATTGACAGGACGGTGGTGGGGGGGGTATACCTCAGAGAGGCCATCCCTAAAGATGTAACATGTAAACTGAGACTTAAAATATTTAGGCGACAACCAAAGATACAATGAAGGAAGAGCATTTGAGACAGAAGGTAAACAATACATAAAGGATTTTAGTAACAGAAAAAAGGCCAGCAGGAGTCAGGGAACCAGATCATGGTTAATTAGCGTACTGACTTAATTGGTACTTTTTTTTTTTTTAAAGAAGATGTTGGGGGTAGGAGTTTATTAATTTATTTATTTATTTTTGCTGTGTTGGGTCTTTGTTTCTGTGCGAGGGCTTTCTCTAGTTGTGGCAAGCGGGGGCCACTCATCATCACGGTGCACGGGCCTCTCACTATCGCAGCCTCTCTTTTTGCGGAGCACAGGCTCCAGACGTGCAAGCTCAGTAGTTGTGGCTCACGGGCCTAGTTGCTCTGCAGCATGTGGGATCCTCCCAGACCAGGGCTCGAACCCGTGTCCCCTGCATTAGCAGGCAGATTCTCAACCACTGCGCCACCAGGGAAGCCCTTAACTGGTACTCTTACACCAACCTAAAAGATGGAAAGACAGGGCTTTCCTGGTGGCGCAGTGTTTGAGAGTCCGCCTGCCAATGCAGGGGACACGAGTTCGTGCCCCGGTCCGGGAAGATCCCACATGCCACAGAGCGGCTGGGCCCGAGCCATGGCCGCTGAGACTGCGCTTCGCAACGGGAGAGGCCACAGCAGTGAGAGGCCCACGTACCACAAAAAAAAAAAAAAAAAAAAGGAAAGACATTCCAAGAGACTGTCAATGGCCACTGAAACCCCAGAAATTTTTGTTTTAATTAGGATCACCGAATTTAATGAATATCCCTTATCCTTAGCATTTATTTCTGTAACATTTTATAATTTTAAAATTGCTTTTACAACAACTCAATCTTCACAACAACCCTAAGAAGTATATACATATAATACATATAATACACCATGTTATTACAGACAAGGTTTGTTTTGTTTTCTTTTTTTAATCAAGATTGCAAAGACTAAAGACAAATGTCATATAATTTGCTGGATAAGTGGTAGAATCAGAAAGTGTGTTTTATGGCTGCTAAGTGAATGAAATATTCCTCCTGTGATACCATGCTACCCTTCTCTAGGAGCAACTGTTTTCTTTTAAAACTAAAGTGGTATTTTAAAAACATGATCTTGGGTTGCAAAGATGCTGAAATAAGATTTCATTGATCCCATAAGATTAAGCCTTATACATTTTCCCTTAGGTTCAAACCATTACACCCACTGGGCAGGGGAGACTAGCAAAATCAACAACCTTTTAGTGAAGTTAACTACACCTTACAATTTGATAGCAAAATCTTTGGCTATTAAAAATAAAGTAACTTTATCAAAGGCATTCATTCTACAATACTTTTGTAATAATCTGATTTGTGGCTAGAGTAACATATTCTCATCTAAGAGTCACATATTAAGAGGAACACTAAAAAATTGTGCATCCACGATGGATGGTAGAGATTCAGAAAATCATGCAGAATGGTTGGGGAAATGGGGCACTATTTGGCCTAGAGAGCACACATAAGGGAAGAATACAGACTTAATTATGTGAAGGGTACTTGAATATTAAATCCTCACAAAAAGAGTCCCGAACAGTTTATTTTAGCTTGTTATAAAGATACTCCTAATAAGGTTGTCCACAAATGGTAATGAGTAAATGAAGTAGTCAACTAACTTCCACAGTCAGAAACATCAAAAATCCCTACCTCTATTAATACTTTAAAAGTCATTCTTTGGGTAGAATACTGATAAAGCAGCAATTATCTGAGGAATTGTAATATCAACCCCAGCTCCTAAAAACAGCTTAGAAAAAAACCCACATTGGGACTTCCCTGGTAGTGCAGTAGTTAAGACTTGGCTTCCAGTTCAGGCGGCACGGGTTCAATCCCTGGTTGGGGAACTAAGATCCCGGTGCAGCCAAAAAAACCCCGAACAAACAGGAGAAAACAAACCACATCTATAGACATCTATATAAAACAAGATTTATATAAAGAAAACTACTAAATCTAGCCTAACAGATGACCTCAGAGGCCCAAGATTCTATATAATTACAAAGTACCAGATTTTTAAAATTTAAACTGAAGACAGTAACTCACTACATTACAATGATTATAGGAATTGGAATAATTGGATTGTACGTAAACATACATATACTCCACCACACAAATAATGTAGGATCTTCATATTTCTTAAACTTGTTATACATATTCTAACCATTAAAAATAGTCATTCCAGGGCTTCCCTGTTGGCGCAGTGGTTGAGAGTCCACCTGCCGATGCAGGGGACATGGGTTCGTGCCCTGGTCCGGGAAGATCCCACATGCCGTGGAGCGGCTGGGCCCATGAGCCATGGCTGCTGAGCCTGTGCGTCCGGAGCTCCGCAACGGGAGAGGCCACAACAGTGAGAGGCCCGCGTACAGAAAAAAAAAAAAAAAAAAAGGCATTCCAGGTTTTTACTGTATTATCTGTATGAATGCTTTGGGTTACTTTATAAAAAATAGTGTACCTATTCAAAACAGTTTAACATACTGAAAAGACCATGAAAAATTTTTGCAGTAAACATAAAGGGTTACTTTTAACACAAAAGGCACAGAACTGTCAAACTCCTAAGTAAAAGATGGTGGAACTAAGAGCCCTTTTTTCCTATTCTAGCCTCTCATATATTATTTTTCTTCTAGCCTCTCATATGGAAAAACAAAAATCCATTTTCAACAAAACATTCACATAAGAAGTGGTCCAGAGAGATATGTCAGATAGCTTATTCTCAGTACCTCAAATGACGGGCTAAATGCAGCTTTCTATTTGGGACTGATAAATCCAGAAATAAAAATGTTTAGGACTGATGAATGTCCCAAAACACACATAGTTATCCTTTGTTCAAGTGATGAATCTGGAGCACAGATGAGCCATGAAAGAAGACTGTCCATTTAGAGACCCAGATCTATATATGGAAATTAGAAAATGGCAAAGGAGACAGAGCTGAGGGAACCAAGCTCAAGATGCTACTTTTAATGTCTGTAAGCAAACCATCGAGTTAAAGGAGAATCCTGGAGAAGCAGAATAACAAAGAAGAAGAGGTAACCATTACCAAACCTGGATACAGAACATGGCAGACTACCCCAACACACTTCCCCACCCTCAAGCATCCCCAAGATGGTTTATATGTGAGTAAATAATGTGTTGATTCAAAGACAAGCAAAAATTCAAAGACTCAGCCTGGAACCTATTTGAAGAAACTGTAAAACAGAGCAAAGAAACAAACAAGACAGGTGAAGAACATACTTTCAAAAGACTTACCCCCCACCCAGAAAAAAAAAATTTTTTAATTTAAAAGAAACAAAAGACTTACACAAACAAACAGAAGAGTTCAGACAAATAGTATTCCATATCCTTGAAGAGATTATAGGAGCTGTTTTTGTTTTTTAAAAGGAAAGTCCTCAAAAAGGTAAAACAAAACATTAGGTTCAAGTACAACATAACAGAAGGAAATGAAAGCAAACTTTTGGCACTTAAGAAAGCAAAACTCTTACAGAAAAGATAACTTAATAATCAATATATAATATCTCAATCCACAAGAAATGAAAAGAAAAACATTCAAAGAAAACAACAAAAATATCCCTGAAATAAACATTTGAGTTGGAAGAATGAAAGGTATACCATAGCACAAGAAAGGCTGATGCAGAATAATCAATACTACAGCATACACTCGAAGTTAATAAACTCTAATGAAAAGGAAATTCAGGGACTTCCCTGGTGGCGCAGTGGTTAAGAATCCGCCTGCCAATGCAGGGGACACAGGTTCGAGCCCTGGTCCAGGAAGATCGCACATGCCACGGAGCAACTAAGCCCATGCGCCACAACTACTGAAGCTCGCGCGCCTAGAGCCCGTGCTCCACAACAAGAGAAGCCACCGCAATGAAAAGCCTGTGCACCGTAATGAAGAGTAGCCCCCACTCTCCACAACTAGAGAAAGCCCCGTGCGCAGCAACAAAGACCCAACACAGCCAAATAAATAATTTTTTTTTTAAAAAAAGGAAATTCATAGGGATATTGAGGTTAGGAATAGATGCTGGCAGGAAAAGTTAGTCACCTAAAATGCATGAGGGAGGAGAGAGACAAAGGAAGATAGGCAGCTTTTGGTAACTGATGCTGTTGAAAGAATAATGGGGAACAATATTTGCAAAACTAGGGGGAATATATATATCTACTGATAACTGGACTTCCAATAAAAACAAGAAAGATATTCTCAAGCATGAAAGAACTCAGGTAACGGCACCTGAGTTCCAAATGAAACAAATCTTCTGACAATGATCTATGGTCAAAAAAATGTATGAAAATAAAAGATATTTTCAGGAATATAAAAACTGCAGTAAAAGAACAGGCTGCAAGTACTCAATCCATTTCAATATATAATACATTTTTAACAAGACTAAGCAACTCTTTAAAAAATTTTTTTTAAACTGAAGTATAGTTAATTTACAATGTTGTGTTAGTTTCAAGTGTACAGCAAAGTGATTCAGTTACATATGTTTATCTTTTTCAGATTCTTTTTTATTATAGGTTATTATAAGATATTGAGTATAGTTCCCTGTGCTATACAGGTCCTTGTTATTTACCTATTTTATATAATAGTAGGGCGTATTTATTAATCCCGAACTCCTAATTTATCTCCCCCTTCCCTCCACTATCCCCTTTGGTAACCGTGAGTTTGTTTTCGATCTCTGTGAGTCTCTTTCTGTTTCGTAAATTAGTTCATTTGTATCATTTTTGTAGATTCCACAAATAAGTGATTTCATATATTTGTCTTTCTCTTATTAATATATCTCTAAGTCCATCCATGTTCCTGCAAATGTCATTTTTTCATTCTTTTTTATGGCTAATATTCCACTGTGTGTACACACACACACACACACACACACACACACACACACACACACACACACATCTTCTTTATCCATTCATCTCTCAATGGACATTTAGGTTGCTTCCATGTCTTGGGTATTGTAATAGTGCTGCTATGAACACTGGGCGTGCATGTATCTTTTCTAATTAAGAGTTTTCTGCCAATATATGCCCTGGAGTGGGATTGCAGGATCATATGGTAACTCTATTTTTAGCTTTTCAAGTAACCTCCATAGTGTTCTCCATAGTGGCTGCACCAATTTACATTCCCACCAGCAGTGTAGGAGGGTTCCTTTTTCTCCACACCCTCTCCAGCATTTAGTATTTGTAGACTTATTTTTAATAATGGCCATTCTGACTGGTGTGAGGTGATACCTCATTGCATAAACTACTCTTTTAATAAAAGTCATTTTATAGATTTGACTTGGGAAATAAACGTTTTACATGGTATCAAGCAAAATTAGATTACTATTAAAAGTACTTTGTAAATATTGAAAATAATATGAAAACAATGAACCCAAACTCCATATCCAGTTGGTGGTGTGGCATAACTATTCCAAGAAGAACCATTTTAAATGACTTTAAAACAGTAACTTGATTTTACATCTCTAGTGAGATATACCTTAAAAGCTCCCCCACCAACCCCACCAAAAAATGGTAAACTACTTTCCATAATCACAGTGCTGTTAAGTAGAGTCACAGATAATCTGAGACTCTTGACTGTGGAGTGTGGAATAAAACAAATGACTTTTCATTACTGAAAACAGGAATTTTCTGCACTGGAAGTAAGGAGAGACAGATTTTAGGTAATGAATTGAAATAAAAATCCCTTGGTCCTGAAATTAAACTGGAAGTATTAGTATGAAATCATGGTGTATTTTCTCCTTAGCTTTGTCCACTGAAAGGCCTAATAATGGCCAACTGAGTATCAGTAAACAATATAAGTGTTGAAATAACTTTCTAGGCCCAAAATGGAGTGTTCCTGCCCTTGGTGTAACATCAGCAAACCAAAACTTAGATAACTCTGGAGCCCCCGTAAATGTTTCGCTTGACCAGAAACACAGTATATTCAGTCAGCCAATTCCCAAACACCAAGCCGATTCTGGGTGCTCTAACCGCTATCTAACCCCTAACAAGGTTGACTATGTGGTCCCAGCCAATCATATATTTTCTATTTGTCTTTTCTTTATTCTTTTTTTTTTGGCCGTGCCAGGCAGCATGTGGAATCTTAGTTTCCTGACCAGGGCTCAAACCCGTGCCCCTTGCGTTGGGAGCATGGAGTTTTAACTACTGGACCACCAGCAAAGTCTCTGTTCTTTATTCTTTACCCTATAAAAGGTTCTTGTCTTCTGCCCATTTTGCAGTTCTCTGAAGTAAGACTGTCCATTTCATGAAATGTTAAATAAAGTTTGTTTGTATCACCTAAATGGTCTTAATCATTTATTTACACAAGAGTCGGTAATCTCTAAATACCATTTCCCAGTAAAATAAAACCAAGACCTCTTAGAGAAATTGCTAATTTTCCAGGTCTGAAGCAAGAAACATACGAGTCTGGAATATTTCAGTTTCCAAGTTTCTGGAATCACAACAAAGACAACAAATGAGAATACAGTCAAAAGGACTCAGAAGCCAACATGAATAAGTTTACACTGGCCAAAGAGGATAATGCATGAATATCAATAATACTTTCAGTGAATTCAAACACATCAAATATGTTAAAAATACATGAGTTCCTAATATTAAAAAACTCATTTATTGGTCATATTTGGAGGATGCTAGGAAACAAGTCATTTTGAAAACCGGCAAATAGAGAGAGAGAATCAAGCCCTTCCTATATAAACTGTACTTCGGGCAACCAGATAGTTACAGTTGGTAAGGGCAAGTTTCCCTTTACAGAACTATTTCAACTAATAAAAAACGTCTAACAACTAGAATGTCACCACTTTCCAATCCCTAACAAATCAATGAATCCAGGCAATGAACAAAGCCTGCTAAAAATAACAAAAATAGAGATGACTAGACATTATGAACCTCCTAATAAAAGTATACACCACCACCTGTAAAACTGTCCTAAGGGAGAAAAAACCTTAATCTGATTAAGCTCCCAAATTTAATTACCAATTTACAGGAAATACAACAGTCAGAAGAACATGTAAAATACCATGCTGGGAATGTAATCAGCAATATTCAGACTGTGGGTAACTACAGGACAACCTGATTTCTTTAAAAAAATAACTGCAAGAAAAATAGAGGGAGAGAAAACCCAGATTTTAAAAGAGATTTAGTAAGGGCCAATGCAACAAACAGACTGGGGAAAGGGGTGGGGGGGTGGTTCTAACTCAAGTTAACTTTAAAATTTTTTTTATGAAGCAAACTGAGGAAATGTGAATGTTAACTAGATATTTGATGTTTAAGAATTATTTTGCTGGGGGATGGGGTGTGGGGGAGGATTGGGAGTTTGGGATTAGCAGGTGCAAACTATTATACAGAATGGATAAACAGCAACATCCTCCTATATAGTACAGGGAACTATATTCAGTGTCCTGTAATAAACCATAATGGAAAAGAATATGAAAAATATACATATGTATAACTGAATCACTCTGCTGTACACCAGAAACACATTGTAAATCAAATATACTTCAATACAATTTTTTTTAAAAGAATTACTGTGCTTTTTTTACAAAAAGATGTGACAGGGCTTCCCTGGCGGCGCAGTGGTTGAGAGTCTGCCTGCTAATGCAGGGGACACGGGTTCAAGCCCTGGTCTGGGAGGATCCCACATGCCGCGGAGCGGCTGGGCCTGTGAGCCACGACTGCTGAGCCTGCGCGTCTGGAGCCTGTGCTCCGCGGCAGGAGAGGCCCGCGCACCGTGATGAAGAGTGGCCCCCCGCTTGCCACAACTAGGGAAAGCCCTCGCACAGAAATGAAGACCCAACACAGCCAAAAGTAAATAAATAAATTTTAAAAAAAAAGATGTGATAACAGTATTGAGGTTAGGTTTATATAAATAGATGAAATTATAACTGGGATCTGCTTTAAAACAACCGAGGACAATGGGTTAGATGAAACAAGATTGGTCATGACTTCAAATGAAGGTAGATGATAGATTCATGGGGGCTATATTATACTACTCGTGTGAGTAGCATAAATAAATTTTACTTACTTAATTTTAATATAAATTTTACTTATTTAATAAATTTTAATTTTTAACTTTTACATATGAAATAAATTTGAAATTTTAATAAAATGTTTTAACATTATATTTACAGAGACTATCATTTAAAGAACAGTATAAAATATTTTTATAAGCTACTTTTTTTTTTTTTTTCCGGTACACGGGCCTCTCACTGTTGTGGCCTCTCCCATTGCGGAGCACAGGCTCCGGACGACGCGCAGGCTCAGCGGCCATGGCTCATGGGCCCACCCGCTCCGCGGCATGTGGGATCTTCCCAGACCGGGGCACGAACCTGTGTCCCCTGCATCGGCAGGCGGACTCTCAACCACTGCGCCACCAGGGAAGCCCTATAAGCTACTTTTAATGCAAAGACAAAAAATACTCAGAAGTGTTAAAAAGCTGAGTAGAAAAACCAGAGTTGATTTTATTTTTTTCTATATTTTACTTACATAATTTCTGTAATAATGACAACAAATATTTTTAAAGAAAAGAACAACTATAGGAGTTACTCTCTAAAGCAGGGGTCCCCAAGCCCTGGGCCTCAAACAAGCAGCCGCACAGCGGGAGGTGAGCGGTGGTGAGCAGTGGGCAAGGAGCAAAGCTTCATCTGCACTCCCCATCGCTCGCATTACAAGCCTGAACCATCACCATCTCCCTCCCGCATCCCCGCCCATTTTTTCCAGGAAACTGATCACTGGTGCTAAAAAGGTTGGGGACGCTGCTCTAAAGAACATCATAAAATCCTGACTGAGGGGGTAAATTAAATTTTAAACTTGTTTTTTCACCTATAAAATGGTAATATTAACTAGCTCATTGTTCATGTTTAGGGAACTCATACATCTAATAAATAAACATTCCTTCTTCCTACTAGTCAGTAGGAGAAATAACAAAGGGAACACAATCCTAGCCAACCTATTAGTCTAAGCCCCAAAAAGTATGGCACTAAAATATATCAGGCATCTAAGAAGTGCAATAAGCCTTTACATATCACCAAAGGAAATCAAGACAGAGTCAAGAACTAGAACCCTGCTCCCATCCCAGTTCTAAATTCCTAATCATTCTAAAAGTAAAAGAGAGGCGACTATCTGCAAGGGTAGCACTGAGGACACACTTGTCTAAAGAATATCTGTAACACTGAAAACCTCAGCCATAGGCTGAAACCAAGCATTGTAACATTTACCTTCAAAATTAATTACTTACTCATTTATTCCTTCTTTCATTCCAATTGCATTTGAACACTTACTAAATGTTAGGTTTAAGAGACATAAACTAAAGGATAGTCCCACACCATGAGGTCTTGGGAGTAGTCTTGGGATCAAACCAATTAAAATATAGTATTAAATTGACCAGATCACGCAGAGCCTTGCTGGGGTAAATTCAGACAGTGCCACCATATTTCCCACTTCAAGTTAAAGTTGCAGGTGCCCCAGCAATCAGCTCCTTCAGTGTCTGTCTAAGCTGCAATCATACTACCCAAGGGAACAAGCCCTCCTGAGGGAGCCCTCACACAATAACAACAGGGATATGAAGGCCTAGCCATTTGGGCCCCCTATGGGACAACTCTGATACCCATCCCAGAATTCCCCATGGAGTTGATGAAGATTTCCACTGTAGTTCTCCTCCTGTCCAATTCTGTTTCCAACCAGTCCTCCTTCTCCTACAGGTGTTGAAACCTTATAAATAACCTGCATTCCAAAATGTTTCATATCTGCTTCCAAAAGAACAGCAATAGAGGCCCAGCTTAGGAGTATGAGCTTTAAATTGAGTGGGACAGAGACACACAAAAGATTTTAAAGTGGCAAAGAGACTATTAGATATACATTTTAGAAAGGCCACTCTGACAAAAAGTGGAAGATGTTTTAGAGTAGGGGCTGTCAGGGCATCAAACTTGGGACTAGATGACCTTCCAATCCAGAGTCTCTAATTTCCTTCTACTTCTTTGACTTCCGTGAACAATTACAAAGAGATTCAACATAGGAATGCTGTGGGTTCCAATCTCACATCTGCCACTTTCAGGCAGAGTACCAGTGGGCAAAAATATTTAATGTCTTTGAACCTTAGTGTAAAATGGAACAATACTACCCACCACCCATCCTGCATGACTGCGACAACAATGTGAGAACTGACATAAAATCACATTAACAATACTGGAACACTGTAAATGCTTGAATGGTTGCTATGACGAGAGAACTGACCGTACACAGAATTACTGAACTGACAGAATGTTTAGCATTTTTCACTCAACACTGTAAGATCAATCCATGTTGTTCCACAAAATAGTCTCACTGCTTCTTAGTATACCTTGTTGATGGACATTCAGTTGTTTCCAACTTTGGGCTATCACAATACATGTTTTTTTGATCAATGTATATATGCATTTCTGTTCGTTACACACAGAGAAACAGAACTGCTGGGTCATAAGTGATATGTTCAACAACTAAAACAGCTTCTGAGATGCTAGTATCAATTTTCTTAATCTGCATGGTTATTAATAGCTATGTTCACTTTATGAAAATTCATCTGCACACTTAGGATTTATGAATTGTTTGGTATATACATTTTAATTCAATAAAAAGTTGATTAGGAGTTACTCAGTTTTCCTCAGTCTCTCCCATGTATACGTTATTAAATCTTTGAAAAAAAAGCTCACACACACACAAAAAGAGTATGTGACACACAGCAGATGTTTAAATAGTAGCTGCATGAAACTGTTAGGTCACATTCAGACCAACACAGCTTTCAGAATGAGCCTAAGGAATTAATCCAAATAAAGGAAAAGGAGGGTAAGTCTTCACTGGCAAGGTGGTATTGGATTTGGTTCTTGAAAGAACAGAATTCCAAGAAAAGCATTTAAAACTGGACTTACAGTAGGGCCCTGAAACTTTTTACTGAGGAGCTTTGACTTTGTTCGGTAGTAAGAGGACCACTGAAGGTATTAGAACAATGAACTTAAGCACTATAATTTGTTAAAGCAGCATCAAATGTAATAAACTCCATAAGCATACACACCTGCTTTTTCAATGTACCAGAGAAACAGTGCTACATGTAAAGAAAAAAATCAAACAGAAATATATAATTCTAAGAATTGAGCTTTTCCATTAGAGAGAAGAGTTGCCCAAGCTTGAGTTTCTAGGAATCTATCCTACAAACATACTGACAGATATATGCATGCAAGAAATAACCTTGTAACAACACTGTCAATAGCAAAAAAAAAAAAAAAAAAATTTTACATAACCTAAATGTGCATCAATAGTGAAGTAAATTCTATATGATTCACCCATACCACGGTTTACTATGCACCCTTAAAAGAATGAAGCTTTTTGTGTACGGATAAGGAATCATTTCCAGGATAAACTAGTTAACTAAACAAATTAAATAAATCAAGATGCAGAACAGTTTATACTGTATGTCACCATATGAAAAGGGATGGGAAATATTTCCCTATTTTCCATATGCAAATATCTTTGTAAGGACAGTTAAGAAATAGCTAGTATCAGTTGCCTATGGGTAGGAGAAATGGGTAGCTAGAGTAATCAGGTTAATATACTATCTAGTTTTTTAAATTTATTTATTTTTGGCTGCACTGGGTCTTTGTTGCTGAACGCAGGCTTTCTCTAGTTGTGGCGAGTGGGGGCTACTCTTCATTGTAGTGTGCGGGCTTCTCATTGTGGTGGCTTCTCTTGTTGTGGACCACGGGCTCTAGGCTCACAGGCTTCAGCAGTTGTGGCATGAGGGCTCAGTAGTTGTGGCTCGCGGGCTTAGTTGTTCTGCGGCATGTGGGATCTTCCTGGACCAGGGCTCAAACCCATGTCCCCTGCACTGGTCAGGGAAGTCCCACTATATTATCTATTTTAAAAATAAAATTAGGGCTTCTCTGGTGGCAGGGGGGTACTTCCCTGGTGGTCCAGTAGGTAAGAATCCACCTTCCAATGCAGGGGATGCGGGTTCAATCCCTGGTCGGGGAACTAAGATCCCACATGCCCTGGGGCAATTAAGCCCACGTGCCACAACTAGAGAGCCCAAGTGCCGCAACTACTGAGCCCATGTGCTCTGGAGCCGCAACTAAGACCTGACGCAGCCAAATAAACAATAGAAAATTTAAAAAAGATTGTGGGGGTACAAACTGAAATTTCTCCAAAGATATACAAATAAGCACATGAAAAGGTGCTCAGCATCATTAACTCTAAATCAAAACTACAATGGGATACCAGTTCACACCCACTAGAATGGCTAAAAGCAAAGACACACAGTAACAAGTATTAGTGAGGATCAAGAAAAACTAGAGCCTTCATACACTGCTCCTAGAAGTGAAAAGTGATACAGTGTTCTGGAAAACAGTCTAGCAGTTCTTTAGAAAGTCAGAGTTACCATGTGACCCAGCAATTCCATTTTTTGGTAAATATCCTCAAACTTTAAAATAAACATCCACCCAAAACTTGTAAATGAATGTTGACAGCCACAATATTCACAACAGCCAAAAGGTGGAACCAAACCTAAATATCTAAATGCATGCTCCAACATGGATCAACCTTGAAAACTTATGCTAGTGAAAGAAGGCAGAAACAAAAGGCCTCATATGGTAGGATTCCATTTATATGAAATGTCCAGAAAGGCAAATCCATGGAAGCACAAAGTAGGTTAGTGGTTACCAGGGGCTGGAGGGAAGAAGAAATGGAAAGCAACTGCTAATGGATTCAGGTGTTTCTTTTAGGGGTGATGAAAACATTCTGGAGTTAGATGGTGACAGCTGAACAACCTTGTGAAAGCTCTCTTTTATATATTAAACTGAAATCACTTGAAATAAGGAGCAAAGGTTACTTTTCATGCAACATACCCACAAAAATTTCCAATTTTCTTTTCACTGCATACTCATTCCTTTAATGGTGCTTGTTTTCTCACTAGTTTACTTACATGCTGTATTTCCTGCTGGCTGGCTCGGTAGTTTTTCTTGGTTAAATTGTCCACCAGGTAGCTGATTTGAGACAAGGCCAGCGAGAGCGAGTCAAGATTCATTGCTGGTTGGGGCGGAAGCAGGCGGCCGAGCCCGGCGCAAAATCACCATTATTCCCCTTTAGTCACCTCAGAGGCAGGTTAATGCTTTCTTTGTAATTAGCCTATATCTGATGTCTGTACAGTGTCTTCAGTTCTTTACCAGGGGTCTTACTCTGTTCTGAAACATGGCACCTGTTAAAAAAAAAAAAAAGATATTTTAATTAGTTAATGTTTTATTAGGGTTAAAAAGGGTTAAATAACCATCTTTCCATCTTAATACCTGAAATATCACTAAGCATTTTTTTTAAAAAAGTAAGATGTCTCAACCACTATTGATAAAAGATGCCAAGTTTTAAAAATTAGGTAGGGCTGGTATAAAAAAGAAAAATCACACCCACCCACCCACAAAAAAGTTGTCGTTTTAGCAAGACGTCCTATAATATTTGAGGCTTCTACTCTATCAATTTCAATGATAATTTATACTATTCCCTTTAGAAGCCACAGAAAACTGATTAAGTAAAATTAGGGTCTGTGGAAAGAAACACTCATCTGACATTTTCAATCCCTCTTCTCACACTATCTACAACTTATTTATAAGATCCCATTTATTCACCTTACAACTTATGTATTGCTTCAGAATCAGACAATAGTTTGGTCTTTAAGTTTTATCTTAGGATATATGTTTTCGGTATTTGAACAGCTAGCTTAAAAGTAAGTTAAGGGCCTCAGAACCCAAATTCCTTCCTGCACTAGGAAAATTTAGAAAGGGAAGCTCGAAGCAGCAATATAGCTAAAATGACAGGATGCTTATCATTTTAATTCCAACAACCTGGTGAGTCAGAGGAACATTCTGTATCACAACACAAAAAAACAAAGAACACAAGTGTTTTTAAGAATTCACCAAGTACCACTGCTGAAACAAAAATCTTTGAATCCAAGGAGCTAAGCTTGTCCACAGCTTCATGATCTGAAATCTGCTCATACTTTCATTACCATCAGAACTTACTATGTAAGGTAAAGAAAATTCATGAAGATTAAAAGCCCCTTGGTAAGGGCATTTAAGCCTTTATCTTTAATAACTTATTAACAATGTAGAAAGACTACACTGTCCCTACATTTTTGTTCTGTTTTGTTCATACAAAGCAAAGATTCTACCTATGCTATCCTTTTCCACATCCTCCCTAAAAAAAAAAAAGAGAGAGAATCTTGGGAATGTGGCAAGGTATTTTTGTTTATTCTAAAGTAATAACATATGAGAAGTTAAAGATAAATTGTGTTTATATCTATCCATTATATGTAACTAAACTTGCTTGCTATAAATTCTTAGAGCAAGCTGTTCCTTCATATTACGATGACAGCATATTTTCTGTATCAATCAAAAATCCAAGTCTGAGAACACACCATAAAACAGAGGACTTATCAGATTGTTAACAACATTATTAACTGGTACCATCTTTTCTGAAACTCAAAGTGGCAATATTGTAAATAAAGAGTTTCTTACACTACCCCTGAACCTAAATTCCACAATTAAGACTGTATCCCTCCATGTATATTGCCTCAACAACTCAAGGAAACAGAGGTTTTGACTGAAATACTGTGTATCATAGCAAAAAGAAAGTGCAGCAAAAAGTAACTGCTTAAATAAATTATGGTATATCCAAACAAGGTAGTTGTTAAAAAGAATGAAGCAAAACTGTGCAGGAAAGATACTCATTAAGACAAAAAAAAAAAGGACACAGATAAGAATTCCCTGGTGGTCCAGTGGTTAGGACTTGGCATTCTCACTGAGTGGCCCCAGGTTCAATCCCTGGCCAGGAAACTAAAGATCCTGCAAGCTGCACGGTGCGACCAAAACACTAAACTAAAACTAAAACAATAAAATAAAATGTTCATTCTTAGTACCAAATATAATTCAAAGTATTTTTAATTTTTACAAGTTGCATTCAGCTAAAACTATATTATTCAAAGTATATTATTCACAGGAACAGTAGTTACTTTACACTATATTACACACATCTAATAATTATTATTCACAATTACATACAAAAAGTCAATAGATAAGAGTTTGCAAGACATAAAGTTTCTCCTTGCTCAGAATTTGTATCACAAATGCTGACACAGAGGGACAACAGAATCACTTTATCATGAAATAGATGTGATCATAGCCTATTTTAATTATTTTTTTACCTATGGTACAGCACAAATCCAGCAAAACAAGTGTTGAACGACCTTCCAAGAAAATGAATTCCTGATACTTTGGCACTTCAACTTTATCTTCTGATAGGAGCCCCATGACAAGGGTTACAACTTCTCCATGTTAACATCTAAAGGCTGTGAAGGAGGGAATTCCCTGGTGGTCCAGTGGTTAGGACGTGGCGCTTTCGCTGCCAGGACCTGGGTTCAATCCCTGGTTGGGCAGCTAAGATCCCACAAGCCTCGAGGCATGGACAAAACAAACAAACAAACAAACAAACAAGACTGCGAAGGATAAAAATACTAGTGTAACACAAATTTCAACAAGCCAATCGTCATTACATGAGCAAGTTAATGCATTAAACTAATGACCAATTTTGAACCATCACCTTATGAGATCTATTAGTAGGATGACAACATAATTTATTAACCAAACTACGAAGCTTCTGAAAATAAAGAGGGTACCATTAACAATTTACACCAAGACAACAGGTATAAACTAGGACACGTGATCACCTTAACCATCCAGAAGCCTTAGACAAGCTGATCCCTCCCTCCAAGATACACCTTTGTTACTTTGTTTCTAAAATGCCATTTCACTGGTCTCTTGTTCTCAGTCTCCTTTACTGGCCCTTCCTTTTTTGACCTCGCAGTATTGGAGTCCTTGGACTTCTCTATATTCACTTTCTTGATATACTTCAGTCTTATGGCTTTCAAAACCACCTATAGCAATAACTCCTATAAGTTCTATCTCCAACCCAAATTTCTCACGATGTCTAGAAATATATTATTTAATTTCCTAATGACATCCCAAATATTGTACAACATGTTCAAAACTGAACTCCTGGGACTTCCCTGGTGGTCCAGTGGTTAAGACTCTGCACTTCCAATGCAGGGGGCTCGGGTTCGATCCCTGGTCAGGGAACCAAGATCCCACATGCCGCGTGGCACAGCCCAAAAGAAAAAGAGCTCCTGATCTTCACACCCTGCCCCCATAATGTTCCACCCCATATGTGTTTACCCCATCTCAGTTGATACCAACTCTGTCCTTAAAGTTACTCAGGCCAAATTCTTAGACTTCCCACTCCCCATAATCAATCTGTCAAAAAATTCTTTTGGCTCTACCTATAAAATATACACAGAATCCAGTCATTTCTCACCATAGCTATGATAACAAAGCACCATCATTTCTCACTTGGATTACTATGTTAACTTCCTAACTAGTCTTCCTGCTTCCACCCTTGCTCCCTACAAGTCTATTCTCAACACAACAGCCAAAGAAAAAGACTTTTCAAATATTAAAAACTCAGGGCTTCCCTGGTGATGAAGTGGTTGAGAAACCGCCTGTCAGTGCAGGGGACACAGGTTCGATCCCTGGTCCGGGAAGATCCCGTATGCTGCAGAGCAACTAAGCCTCTGTGCGACAACTACTGAGCCTGCGCTCTAGAGCCCGCGAGCCACAACTACTGAGCCCACATGCCACAACTACTGAAGCCCAAGCGCCTAGAGCCCGTGCTCCGCAACAAGAGAAGCCACCAGAATGAGAAGCCCGCGAACCGCAACGAAGAGTAGGCCCTGCTCGCTGCAACCAGAGAAAAACGTGCGCGCAGCAATGAAGACCCAACGCAGCCAGAAACAATAAATAAATAAAATAAATAAATTTATATATATAAAAAAAACCTCAGATAGGTCATCCTGTGCTCAAAACCCTCCACTGACTCAGAATGGAAGCCTGAGCCCTTATAATGGCCTATGAACGAACGCAACTTGATGGAACCTAGCCACCGGTACTCTTCTGGCCTTCCTCTTCTTCACTCCCCCTTGCTCAATCCCCTTTAGCTACAATGGCCTCCTTGCTGCTTCTCCAGCACACTCTCACCTTAGATGCCTCTGCCTGGAATCCTCTTCTTCCAGATACCCAGATGGCTAACTACCTCACTTCTTCAAGTCTACACAAATGTCACCTTCTCAGTGAGGATCACCCTGACCACAAAATTGCAACCCCCACCCTTTTTTCCACATTACATCACCAAACATGGGTAACATTTATATTTGCCCATCTCCTCATATGTAAATTCCATGAAGGCAGTGATCATAATTGTCTATTGTTCACCAACTTATTACAAGCACTACATAGTAGGAGCTCACTACATATTTGAAGAGCTGTAAACTGAAGCTTAGGATTTTGCAACCTATATTTTGACTCTACCAAAAGGCATGGAAACCCACTGAAATTTTCCTAGTCAGAAATAACAATCACACGAGAGGAAATAACAATCACATGAGAGTAAATAACAGATGATTTTTAATTTAATTGCCTCAGTAGCATACACTATCAAGTCGTTAAGACCCTTCTAAGTAACCTTTAGCATCATAATGTGTATATATAAATTGAGTCACAATGTTTTATACAACATGTTTCTTGAAATATGTTAAATGCAAAGCTATCAAGTGACTATTCAACAGCTTTCCACTAAAATGTTTAGATGTTAAATTCTTTCAAGATCACTAAATTTGAGATTCCAAGATATTCCTTAACTGTAAGGAATTTGTGGCCCAGGAGCATTCTATTTGTATATGCAGTGCCTAGTATTGGTCTCCATAATACACCAGGGACTCAGAGACTTTAAATAATTATTAATTTCCTATCAAGGCAAAGTCTTAAAGAACAGTTCAAAAACAGCTACCACTTCAATAGGCCTCCTTATCTTCATTATTAAAAATGTACACAGGCATAGTCTTCCAAAACCCCAAAGGACTTGTTATCACAGAGCTGGGATTTCAACAGTGGAAACAATAATAGCAACAATCTTGCAACAAAAACACTAAATCCTTCCAAGCAGTAATTCTACTACTGTTATTCCCCCCAGCATTTCTCAATTTAACACTATGAATGAAAGGGCACTGACATTTGACAGCAATATACTATAAGACAGCTGTTACCTGAACAGTGATAACAAAAACTCTCCCAAAGATATGGTTGTATAAAAAGTAAAACAGCAATTCTGGAAGACTGTTTAAATGTGTTCTCAGTATTTTTCCTAATATTTAAAATTTTAGAAACAATCTATATATCCGTCAGTGAAGGATTATCTACCTACATGCAATGGAATCCCACCCAACATGTGAAAGACATTTAAAACGCAGTTTTGCTGTAAACATTCACTACACACTGGAAAATGAAAGAAAGCTTATAAAATGGTATGTAGACGTCCAACTTATGTAAAATTACTTCACATTTTAACTGGAGAACACTACACAGTATTACAAATTGTTTCCTAAACACCCAATCTAAGGAATACAGAAGCAGTTGTGGTTTATAGCTAATCCTCTAAGTGTTATGTAAAAGAATACCCATGACACTGACTGAAAAGCTGCAGTACTCTGAACAGCATGATCCCATCCCATAAACACATCCATGTTAACATGTGCAAAAAAATAAGCTCTAGATTAACAGAGATTACAGAGAGGATTTCACTTAAAATTCCATTTTTACAGAAGTCCAAGAAATCTATACACTTCATACATGTAACATATGCACAATGTTATTCACTGCAGCAATATTTATCACAGCAAAGGAATGGCCGTGAGTTAGTGACTGGTGAATAAACATCTTGGACTATGTACAAAGTAGTCTACCCTTTGTTTAAGCTTTAATTTCTATATATATGCTACTTTTTGTTTTGTATATATGCATACATATATGTAGTTGCTTTTTTGCAAAAAATACACAGGAAAGATCAGACAGAAACTAATAAAAAGTTACCTATACTGGAGTGGGTGAGAACTGGGTAGATGACATAGAAATCAGAACAAAAATTCACAGATTGTATCTTTTATATGGTTTTGACTTTTGAACCATATGTATGTTTGAAATTTAATTAAATAAGATAAAAACTAATATCAAGCACAAAGAATGAACTGGAATATCAAGCTGATAACAAAGAACACAGTGAAAACAAATATTTCAAGTAACTACTGAACACAGTATCTGAACAACCCTTGATGTACAGTGGGATATATTTTTAAGGACAGAGAAAATTCAAAGAAATTTGACTCAATAAGCTTACTGTTAGCAATAATATTTCATTGCAATTTTAAGCTACTTTTATATATTACTGGATACAGCAAATAAATTAATAGGAATCCAGATTCAGTGCAGATCAATGTAGTAAAGATGAAACTTTTAAAAACCTGAAATATTTTATTCAAAATAGAAGTATCAACAGGAACTCATTTTTAAAATTTCCTAATTGAGTCTAATAAAACATACTAGATTGTACAATAAAAACTACAAAACTGTTTAAAGAAATCAATAGAAAGATGACAGGAACAGGGGACATTCCCTGGTGGTGCAGTGGTTAAGAATCCGCCTGCCAGTGCAGGGGCCACGGGTTCAAGCCCTGGTCCAGGAAGATCCCACATGCCGTGGAGCAACTAAGCCCTTGTACCACAACTACTGAGCCCATGTGCCACAATTACTGAAGCCCGCACACCTAGAGCCTGTGCTCTGCAACGGGAGAAGCCACCGCAATGAGAAGCCTGCGCACCACAACGAACAGTAGCCCCCACTCGCTACAACTAGAGAAAGCCCGTGCGCAGCAACCAAGATCCAATGCAGCCAAAAATAAATAAATAAATAAACTTTAAAAAAAGACAGGAACAAATGGAAGGACATTCCATGTTCATGCATTGAAAGAGTTAATATTGTTAAAATGTCCCGGCTACCCAAAGCCATCTACAGATTCAACACAATCCTTATCAAAATTCCAATGCATTTTCCATAGGGGGAAAAAAAAATCCTAATTTTTTTTTTTTTTTTTTTTTGGCGGTACGCGGGCCTCTCACTGTTGTGGCCTCTCCCGTTGCGGAGCACGCTCAGCGGCCATGGCTCATGGGCCTAGACGCTCCGTGGCATGTGGGATCTTCCCGGACCGGGGCACGAACCCATATCCCCTGCATCAGCAGGCAGACTCTCAACCACTGCGCCACCAGGGAAGCCCAAAAAATCCTAAAATTTTTATGAAACCACAAAAGATCCTGAATAGCCAAAGCAATCATAAAAAAGAAAAAAACCAGGGACTTCCCTGGTGGCACAGTGGTTAAGAATCTGCCTGCCAATGCAGGGGACACGGGTTCAAGCCCTGGTCTGGGAAGATTCCACATGCCGTGGAGCAACTAAGTCCATGCGCCACAACTACTGAGCCTGAGCCTGCGCTCTAGAGCCCGCAAGCCACAACTACTGAGCCCACGTGCCTAGGGCCTGTGCTCTGCAACAAGAGAAGCCACAATGAGAAGCCCACGCAAACCACAACGAAGAGTAGCCACTGCTCGGTGCAATTAGAGAAAGCACTCATGCAGCAATGAAGACCCAACGTGGCCAAAAATAAATAAATTTATTTATTAAAAAAAAGAGAACCTACAGAAAGGGAGAGAATATTTGCAAACCATGTATCAGATAAGGGGTTAATATTCAAAGTTCATAAAGAACTCATTCAACTCAATAACACAAAAACAAAACACATGTGATTTAAAAATGGGCAGAGGAACTAAGTAGACAAAGATGACATCACAATAGCCAACAGGTACATTAAAACTCTAATCCTCAGGGAAATGCAAATCAAAACCACGGTATCACCTCACACCTGTAAGAATGGCTATCAATAGGAAGACAAGAGGTTAAGTGTTGGCGAGGATGTGTAGGAAAGGGAACCCCTATGCACTGTTCGTGGGATTATAAACTGGTTCAGTCACTATGGAGAACAATGTGGAGGTTCCTCAAAAAATTAAAAACTACCATACAATCCAACAATCCCACTTCTGCATATACATCCAAAGATGAAAATAGGTTATCAAAGAGATATCTGTACTCCCATGTTTATTGCAGTATTATTCACAATAGCCAACATATGGAAACAACCTAAGTGTCCATCAATGGATGAACGTATAAAGATGCAGGATATACAGCGGACCCTTGAATGACACAGGTTTGAACTACGTGGGTCCACCTATACGCAGGTTTTGTCAGTAAATATGTACTATGGCACTACACAATCTGTGGTTAGATGTGGAACTGCACATAATGACACCAACTGTGAAGTTATATGTGGGAACTGATGCCCCTAATTCCACATTGTTCAAGAGTCAACTCTGTATACAATGGAATTCTATTCAGCCATGAGGGGCAAAAAACATCCTGCCATATGCTGTAACATGGTTGGGTCCTGAGGACATTATGCTAAGTGAGATGAGTCAGACAAAGACCATGACTTCCCTTCTATTCCACAAAGAACCCCCCCCCCCCACCTAACTTATAGATACAGAGAGGTGATAACTGATTGATGGTTTCCAGAGGTATGCATGTATTAAATTTTTATGTGAAGGTGGTCAAAAGGTACAAGATTCCAGTTATAAAGTAAATAAGTCCTGGGGATGTAATGTACAACATCTAGAATGTACAACTTTTAGAATAAATCTTGAAAGTCAGGAAAAAAGGAAAAAACAGATTTTTTCATAACTCTGTGTGGTGATGTTTAGATTTATTGTGATCATTTTGAAATATATGCAAATTTCAAATCATTATGTTGTACACCTGAAACTAATATAGTATGTTGAGCATCTTAATAAAAAATAAATTAAGGGACTTCCCTGGTGGCGCAGTGGTTAAGAATCCACCTGCCAGCCAATGCAGGGGACACGGGTTCGAGTCCTGGTCCGGGAAGATCCCACATGCCGTGGAGCAACTAAGCCCACGTGCCAAAACTACTGAGCCTGTGCTCTAGAGCCTACAAGCCACAACTACTGAGCCCATGCGCCGCAACTACTGAAGCCTGTGTGCCTAGAGCCCGTGCTCCACAACAAGAGAAGCCAACGCAAAGAAAAGCCTGTGCGCTGCAATGAAGACCCAGAGCAGCCAAAAATAAATAAATAAAATAAATTTATTTAAAAATTAATTAAAATGTAAAAAAAATTGAACTTGAAAAAACCAAGTGGAATGGTGGTTACCAGGGGTGGGGGACTGGGTGTTTAAAGGTACACACTTGCAACTAGTAGATAAATAAGTCCTGGAGATCTAATACATAGTACAGTGATTACACACAACAAAACTGTATTATAAACATTAAATCTGCTAAGATCTTAACTGTCCCCACCACTAGAAGAAAGGATGATAATTATACATTGATAGAGGTATTAGCTAACAGTACAATGGCAATCATATTGCAATATAAATGTATCAAATCAATGTGTTATACACCTTAAATGATACCCCAAAAGCAATGAGCCCATCTAACTTCTGGATCATGGTTTCTAAATACTAAAAAGAACCAAGGTTCCTTGGAGATATGACTAACAAGGAAGATGCAAGGTGAGTTTGGCTCATCCTATGACAAAAATAGGAAACACTTAAAAATTTCGTCAGAGAGAAATGAGCCAATTAAAAGGATTCTTCTAATTTTGGGTCTATCTGAGCACCAAAAGGAACTTATAAGCAATGTTTCTATAATCTTCCCTAAATGCAGCATCATTTAGAAATGCTTGAGGGAACAAAACATAGAAATAATCTGGTGATTTTACTATTGCCAATCTGTATACTCTAAATTGTTAATTTATCTCAAACATATATATTTTTGAATCCACACACACTGGTGATCAAGTTTACTTTTTGCAGCCACAAATTTCTTTCTACGAATTCTAAGTTGTTCATATGTGTGCAGATGAAGAAAATTCCAAACAGTTAAGCATCCTGACATAGAAGATTAAATGAAAATGTGTTACCTAAATCTGAAATTTCAGTAAGCCACTATGGATAAAAGTTCCTTCCAATATATCATAGGGTAAAAAAATTGACTACAACTATAATACAGTGAATAAGAATCCCTAAATCCATGATTATACTTAAAGAGGAAGGACAAGATGCACCAGAAAGGTGCTGGCTAACAAATTTAGAAAGTATAAAAGAAAAATAAAGTTACCATTGTGTAATACCCCTGACCAGTATAAAAACTGATTCAGGCAAGAATCACCAATGCCTAAAAATCCTCAGGTGGGACATTTGTACAGTATTACCCACTAATTACAAAGGGAAAGAAATGTTCCTCTACCATAGAGATATGACTGTCACTACCTTAAGTAAATGATCAAGTTACTAATGGTGAGACTACCCAACAAATGTGCCTACTGATGTGTTGCAATGTGAAGTGTCACTTTGGAGTATTCTTGCCAAAGATGGCTAACATAAACCTAACCACACCTCTACACCTATCAATTCACAGGAAATAAAGGGTTTAAGGAACAAGTTTAACTATACATGAGAACCTAATCAGACAAATTCAAGTGTTGGATTATTCTACCAGACCACTGGCCTACACTCGCGAGCCAGAAAGTCAGGAAGAGAGAGGAGAAAGTGGGGTCTGTTCTAGATTACAAAACCAAAATGAAAAGGTTTAACGTGAACAGTAATCTGAGCTTGATTCAAAAAAGCTATAAAAGGGTGGTCCAGTGATTAAGACTCCACGCTCCCAATGCAAGGGGCCCAGCCAGGTTCGATCCCTGGTCAGGGAACTAGATCCCACATGCCGCAACTAAGAGACCACGTGCCCTCAACTAAGACCTGCCGCAGCCAAATAAATAAATAAATATTTTTTTTAAAAGCTACAAAAGATATTCTTGAGGCATCTGGGGAAGTTTTTAAACTGACTGGATATTATAAAAGTATTTAATATTCTGGGAGGGATAAATTGGGAGACCGGGATTGACATATACACACTACTATATACAAAAAAGGTCACTAATAAGGACTTACTGTATAGCACAGGGAACTCTACTCAACATTCTGTAATGGCCTATATGGGAAAGGAATAAGTGGATATATGTATGTGTATAACTGATTCACTTTGATGTATACCTGAAACTAACACAACATTGTAAATCAACTATACTCTAATATAAGGTTTTTTAAGTATTTAATATTCTTAGATGTAGTATGACTATTCCAGAAAGTCTTAACTTGTAGGAGATACATGCCGAAACATCTGGGATCAAATACTTCAGTAAAAATATAAAAATATAGAGAAAATAAACATGGCAAAACGTTAACTGTTTAATCTAGGAAGAAGTTATGGGATTGTTCACTGTATTATTCTTTGCATTTTTCTGTACATGTGAAATTTTTCTTAACAAAACTGAGGATGGGGGCATGTATTACCTTTATAATTTAAAGCAGGAATTACAAGCACGTGATAGGATTTCCAAAAATTCACTTTGTACTCAAGTGTATTTTAATTTTTACAAGTATATGGTAATTTTTACAAAATGAAAATTTAAGCTAAGTTTAAGCAATTTTTAAAATAATTCAAAATTTAAAGCCATAATACCAGTAACTACACATAACACAAGGGTAAATGACCTTGAATAAGTGATGAACCTCTATGCTTCCCCCTCCCCATTGGTAAAATTAGGCCTCAACTATATCACAGCTTTCCCAAAGGGTTTATCTTTAAGAGGCAGGAGGTGTAGCAGGGATAAGGATCTCCTAAGCCCTCAAGGCAACAACAGGAGGTATCCATTACAAGCACAGTGGATGATGCTCTATCACCTCAACATCAGCTTTAACAGCTAGCTAAAAAGTAAGCAACTATCAAATCTTTTCAGTGGAGCTGATGGAGAAGTTTACAAACCACATGCTAAAGGAGTATAGCCAGGCAGACCAAATTGGTACTGACTGGTCCAGAGTGATGATATGGTAAAGCTGAGTGGTTGGCTTCTGACAGGAGCAATTAATACCCTTAAATCTCTTGTCTTCTCTGTTAAAGTGGCATCCAAGACAGCTGCAATGCTGCTATGCACACAAACTCTCAAATTAAAGCTTCATCTTTACTTTCACATCATTTTTAATGTTGGGCTCAAAATACATTCACATTTTTCTAAAGGTATTACATTTTGTCAATAAAAAAGGATGAGCCTTGGGCTTCCCTGGTGGCGCAGTAGTTGACAGTCTGCCTGCCGATGCAGGGGACACGGGTTCATGCCCCGGTCCGGGAAGATCCCACGTGCCGCAGAGCGGCTGGGCCTGTGAGCCATGACCGCTGAGCCTGCGCGTGCTCCGCAACGGGAGAGGCCCAACAGTGAGAGGCCCGCATACTGCAAAAAGGCTCGGGAAAAAAAAAGCTCGAAAAAATGTTTTAAATGTATCACATATTTATTTATGCAAATGAGGCTTCTCTTTGATGATGACTGTCAACAATTTGGAGATTGTTAAAATGTATGTAGCCTTTTCAAGCATAAAACCGACATAAACCTGATTACAGAAACAAGCTCAAATTCATTAAACTTTGAAAATATTTTTAATTGAAAAAGTTTACTATTATCATCCCTTATTTTATCAGGATTATGCAAAATGTCAAATGCTCCTTTTCCATTTCGCTCCAGTGTACCATAAAAATCATCTGCTAGAGGTGGCCCTCCTATTAATTCAAACATTTGAGCCTAAGCATATACCATGTACATAACTTTAGATGCTACAGAAAACACAAAAGTAAACACTGATCTCAAGGGGCTTAACAGAATACAGAATTTACTGTAATGCCTGCAACTAAGGCAACTGTATATAAGAACTGGGAGAAGAAAGAGAGGTATTTAAAATGCTGATTCCTGGGAATTCCCTGGCTATCCAGTGTTTAGGACTCTGAGCTTTCACTGCCGTGGGCAGGGGTTCAATCCTTGGTCAGGGAACTAAGATCCTGCAAGCTACGCAGCATGGCCAAAAAAAAATAATTAAAAAATTAAAAGTAAATAAAATGCTGATTCCTAAGCATTACCCTACACCAAAAGAGTCAAAATCTTTAGGGAAAGACAACAGGACACTGCATTTTAAACTCTGGAGGTGGGCTTCCCTGGTGGCGCAGTAGTTGACAGTCTGCCTGCCGATGCAGGGGACACGGGTTCATGCCCCGGTCCGGGAAGATCCCACGTGCCGCAGAGCGGCTGGGCCTGTGAGCCATGACCGCTGAGCCTGCGCGTGCTCCGCAACGGGAGAGGCCCAACAGTGAGAGGCCCGCATACTGCAAAAAGGCTCGGGAAAAAAAAAGCTCGAAAAAATGTTTTAAATGTATCACATATTTATTTATGCAAATGAGGCTTCTCTTTGATGATGACTGTCAACAATTTGGAGATTGTTAAAATGTATGTAGCCTTTTCAAGCATAAAACCGACATAAACCTGATTACAGAAACAAGCTCAAATTCATTAAACTTTGAAAATATTTTTAATTGAAAAAGTTTACTATTATCATCCCTTATTTTATCAGGATTATGCAAAATGTCAAATGCTCCTTTTCCATTTCGCTCCAGTGTACCATAAAAATCATCTGCTAGAGGTGGCCCTCCTATTAATTCAAACATTTGAGCCTAAGCATATACCATGTACATAACTTTAGATGCTACAGAAAACACAAAAGTAAACACTGATCTCAAGGGGCTTAACAGAATACAGAATTTACTGTAATGCCTGCAACTAAGGCAACTGTATATAAGAACTGGGAGAAGAAAGAGAGGTATTTAAAATGCTGATTCCTGGGAATTCCCTGGCTATCCAGTGTTTAGGACTCTGAGCTTTCACTGCCGTGGGCAGGGGTTCAATCCTTGGTCAGGGAACTAAGATCCTGCAAGCTACGCAGCATGGCCAAAAAAAAATAATTAAAAAATTAAAAGTAAATAAAATGCTGATTCCTAAGCATTACCCTACACCAAAAGAGTCAAAATCTTTAGGGAAAGACAACAGGACACTGCATTTTAAACTCTGGAGGTGGGCTTCCCTGGTGGCGCAGTGGTTGAGAGTCCGCCTGCCGATGCAGATGACACGGGTTCGTGCCTGGGTCCGGGAAGATCCCACATGCCGCGGAGTGTCTGGGCCCGGGAGCCATGGCTGCTGACCCTACGCAGGCTGAGCCTCTGCAACTGAGCCTCCGCAACGCGAGAGGCCACAACAGTGAGAGGCCTGCAGAACCGCAAACAAAACAAAACAAAACAAAAAACTCTGGAGGTGATTCTTATGCATTTTAAAGTTAGAAAACCACTGACTTTACAAATAGCTCTGGGATTAGTTTAAGAAAAGTATAGCTTGAGGCAACCTCTTGCTACTAAGATAAGGAAAGCCCCTCCCACTGATTCCTTTTTCTCCCCTTTATTTCTTTCAGCTGCACCAAAGACATGTCTAAAGACACTTTGGTTTCCCATAGCAACCTTAATAGTTACCACCTAACTTGCTCTAGGTTTAAGTACCAATAGGTACTTTAAGAAGCCAAATAGACCAGACCAAAGGCTATCAGTTTATTGAACCCCCAACTTCCAGTATTAAAAATACATAGAATTCTGAGGTCTACTAATACCAAAGTCTGACTTTGAAAATTCCCAAGTCTTAAAAGTAGCATCCTGATTAGAAGAAGCTGAGTTGAGCCTTCTTCTCTCATTCATTTTCTCCAATTATGGAAATGTTCCACAACAGCACTGTTCAATGTGGCAGCTACTAACCACATGTGGCTACTTGAAATGTGGCTAGGGTGACTGAATTTTTAATATTTTACTTAATTTTAACTAATCTTAGTATAAAATTAGGGACTTCCCTGGCGGTCCAGTGGTTAAGACTCCACGCTTCCAATGCAGGGGGCTCAGGTTCGATCCTGGTTGGGGAATTAAAATACCACATGCGTTGTGGTGTGGCCAAAAAAAAAAAGGCCACATGTGGGTACTGTTACCATAATTGACAAAGTTGCAAAGTACTAATGGCCCATACAAATCAGGGAAAAGTATGTACTCTAGCATCCAGAAGCAACCATTACTGATTTTCCCAGATGTCCCACTTCTTCCTTTGGTTTTAAGAGAGCTCACTACTTTCTACAGAACTTCATGACCAACTAAGCACTAACTTAAAACAAAATACATACCCTGATATTTAATATTCCTCCAGGAGGCAGGGACTCTAGATTTACACTGCACAGTTCCAAGCCATTCATCCAAAATGTTGGCTCACTTATTAAAATTTCAGTTATAATTACTGTGTACATAATAGGATAACTTATAGGAGCATAATCACAACAAACACTTAAATACTGGAATTGTTCTAAGCATTTTACATACAGTTGACCCTTAAACAGGGGTTTGAAATGAGAGGATCCACTTATTCGTGGATTTTTTCAATACAGTACTATATCCAAAGTTGTTTGAATCTATGGATAAAAAGAGCCAACTGTAAAGTTACCCGTGAAATTTTGACTTCAAAGCTGTTGGTGCTCCACCTCTCATGCTATTCAAGGGTCAACTATATTAGTTTATTTAAACCTGATAACTCGTTGAGGAAGATATTATCTCAACTTTAAAGTTTAACTTGCAGCTACTAATACAGTTGTGAAGACATGATAATAATAGAGCAATAGATGTATGATTTTTAAAACTTGTATTATAACTTCAAAATCAATATTTTAAAGAGTCTAATTGTTTTGGGGTTCTTTTTTGTGTTTTTTTTTGGCTGTGTTAAGTCTTCGTTGCTGCGCGCGGGCTTTCTCTAGTTGCTTCATTGCGGTGCGCAGGCTTCTCACTGCAGTGGCTTCTGTTGCGGAGCATGGGCTCTAGGCACGTGGGCTTAGTAGTTGTGGCACACTGGCTTAGGCCGGCTTAGCTGCTCCACAGCATGTGGGATCTTCCCAGACCAGAGATCGAACCTGTGTCCTCCTGCATTGGCAGGCAAATTCTTAACCACTGTGCCACCAGGGAAGTCCCTAACTTTTAATGCCATTTCCTGATATAAATATCTCCAACCTTACAGAAAGTGATGAATAGTAAGAGCTTTAGGTCCCTAAACCCCCATCTCTGCACTTTGTCTTTTAACTCATTTCTTTTTCATCCAGGAAATGACCAACTCTTTATTTTTTTAAGATTTACTTTATTATTTATTTAATTTATTTTTTGGCTGCTTAGAGTCTTAGTTGCGGCACGTGGGATCTTCCGTTGAGGCATGCAGGATCTTTTGTTGCGGCGCGCGGGCTTCTCTTCCGTGGCGTGTGGGTTTTCTCTCTAGTTGTGGTGGGCAGGATCCAAGGTGCATGGGCTCTGTAGTTGTGGTGCGCAGGTTCCAGAGCATGTGGTCCCTGTAGTTTGCGGCACACAGACTCCCTAGTTGAGGCCTGCGAGCTCAGTGGCCCCGAGGCATGTGGGATCTTAGTTCCCTGACCAGGGATCCAACCCACGTCCCCTGCTTTGCAAGGTGGGTTCTTTACCACTGGACCACCAGGGAAGTCCCAGACCAACTGTTTAAAATGTATCAACTGAGAACTGCCTAGGTATCCATCAAAAGGGCACTGGTTAAGTAAATCATAAAATGGAATATCATTTAACGCTAATAAAAAGAAGCTAGAAAGGTTGGAAATATCTATTAGGGTTTTTAAAAGCAAGTGACATGTTGTATGTATGTCCTTATACGCAGAGTATCTAGAAGGATACAAACAGTAACCATAAATGAAAAGTTAGATGAAAGAAGCTGAAAAGGAAATTGAACTTTTTTCCCCCACTGATAGAAAAGTAATTTTAGGGCTTCCCTGGTGGTGCAGTGGTTAAGAATCTGCCTGCCAATGCAGGGAACATGGGTTCGAGCCCTGGTCCGGGAAGATCTCACATGCCACGGAGCACCTAAGCTTGTGTGCCACAACTACTGAACCTGCGCTCTAGAGCCCGCAAGCCACAACTACTGAAGCCCATGCACCTAGAGCCCGTGCTCCACAACAAGAGAAGCCACCGCAATGAGAAGCCCGCACACTGCAACAAAGAGTAGCCCCAGCTCGCCGCAACTAGAGAAAGCCCGCGCGCAGCAACCAAGACCCAACGCAGCCAAAAAAAAAAAAAAGAGAGAGAGAGAAAAGAAAACTTAGGTCAATAAAGTTTGTTTGTTTGCATATTCTAAGGTTCTCTATACAGAATCCCAATCTATAGAGGTCTGAACCTCAGTCACTGTGCAGAAGAGTTAATTTAACATAGAAGGCCTGAGGCTGCTATACTTAGGAAGGCTTGCCAGGTTGGCTCTTGGCCGGTGTCAGAATTTGGATTTTGAGAGAACGAATTCCCACTCCCAGAACTAATAAGAGTGGCTCACTGTGCCTAAACTGTACCCAAAAACGTGGTTTATGTTGAACACCTGCTTTCCCTCTGGGAACCTGGAATTTTGCTATGTGGTAGGCAGAAGGTGCCTACATGACCAACCTAGGCACTGAGTTTCTAATAAGCTTCCCTGCCAGGAGGCATTTCATACACATATGCTGTCACAATTGCTGGAGGAATTAAGTAGGTCCTGTGTGACTCCACTGGGAGAGGCACTAGAAGAGGCTCATGCTTGGGAGAATGAGCCTAGTTTTCTCTGGACTCCACCCCACATGCATTTTCCCTTTCCTGATTTTGCTTTGTATCCTTTTGCTGTAATAAATCATAACCCTGAGTACAACCATATGCCAAGTCCTGTGAGTCCTTCTAGTGACTGAACCTGAACCTGGGGATGGTAGTCCTGGGGGACCCCCCCCCACACTCATCCTGTTACTAGCCAAGAGGAAAAGCCTTCTGAAGGTAACTGGGACTCATTTTGTGGGTTTCTTCTCTAGTATGTACAGAATCCATTTCAGAATTTTGCATTTTATCATAAATACAATCCTGGAAGCTATTTGGATTGCCTTAGATATGTTTTAGGGAATAGGGAAGTGGCAGAGTCTGATTAGATAATCATCAAATCTGTTTCCTCTTCCTGGATAAACAGCTAGACTATATTTCTCAGCCTCTTGCACAGGTGTGGCCAACAAACTAAGTTATACCCAATGAAATGTAGGCCAAATATGATACCAGCCACTGGTCCATAAAACCTCCTACTCACGACCCTCTGGTTCTTTCACCAAGCACCAGCTATGAACAGAACTCCTAACACCTAGAGGAGGGTGGCACCAAAAGATGGAAGGAGCCTCGGTTCTTGAATTACTGCATAGAAGGTAACCTAAATGAACACTCTCAATGAAAGTTATCTGAGGAAAGTTATCTGAGTATAAACGTCTACTTTGCTAAGCCACTGATACCTTGGGGTTGTTTGTTACAACCCTAGCCTGCTTTTGCCTACCAAAAGAAGACATGATTGGGTGAAAACTTTTAGAAGTTACTCTTGACAATGTGAAACACTGAGAAAGAAGAGTAGGTCACAGAGAAATTAAGACTATCAGTGGGAAAAAGAAGTGAATGCACTCAAGAGGGAACTGCAAGGATTCTAAAACTGTGAAGAATAAGGAAAGAAGTGAATAAAGAGAAGGAATCAAACACACCTTTCCAGACTAAGCAGCTGGGTTCCACTCACTCCTGACATGAAACAACTGAGGAAGACAAAGTGTGAAGGGCAAGAAAGATAATGAGGCATGCCTTGAGTAAAGCATACAGATGAAATCCACTGGGCAGTTAGATTTACAGTCTGGAGCATGGAAAGTGTGGGCTGCTAATAACACATCTCAGTGTCATCAACATATAGATGATAGCATGGGAGAACTATAGAAATGAGAATAAGAGAGGGCCTATAGAGTAGCAGTTCCCCAACCTTTTTTGGCACCAGGGACCAGTTTTATGGAAGACAATTTTTCTACTGGGGGGCGGGGGGGATGGTTCGGGCAGTAATTTTGAGCAAAGGTTCAGGTGGTAATGCGAGCTATGATGGGGAGAAGCAGATGAAGCTTCTCTCACTTGCCCACCACTCAACTCCTGCTGTGTGGTGGGGAGGGGTTGGGGACCCCTGCTACAGAGAGTCCTAAGGAAGCTTAGCACTTAAGGGAAGGTGAAAAAAACAACCCAAAACAGAGGAACTCAAAAACTAAAAACAGGGACTTCCCTGGTGTGCAGTGGTTAAGACTCTGAGCTCCCAAATGCCGGGGACCCGGTTCGACCCCTGGTCAGGGAACTAGATTCCACATGCATGCTGCAACTAAGGAGCCCACATGCCTGCCTGCATGCCACAACTAAGGAGCCCAGGAGCTGCAACTAAGACCTGGCACAACCAAATAAATAAATATTACCAAAAAAAAAAAAAAAACCCTAAATACAGAACTACTATATGATCCAGAAATTCCACTCCCAGGTATATGTCAGAAGAAAATTAAAACACTAGTTCGAAAAGATACATGCACCTCAATGCACATAGCAGCATTATTTATAACAGCCAAGATATGGAAGCAATGTAAGTGTCCATCAACGGAGGAATATATAAAGTAGATGTGCCCATTTATATACACACATATATAAAATGGACTATTACTCAGGCATAAAAAAAACGAGGGACTTCCCTGGTGGTCCAGTGGTTAAGACTCCATGCTCCCACTGCTGGGGGTGTGGGTTCAATCCCTGGTCGGGGAGCTAAGATCCCACATGCCATGTGGCTCAACCAAAAAAAAAAAAAAAAAAAAGAAATTCTGCCATTTGCAACAACGTGGATGGACCTACAGGGTATTATGCTTAGTGGAGTCAAAGACAAATACTGTATGCTATCTTATATGTGAAATCTTAAAAAAAACACAAACGAATATAACAAAACAGAAACAGATTCACAGACAGAACAAACTAGTGGTTAAAGGTTGGAGACGGATGGGAGAAGGGGCAAGACAGGGGCAAGAGATTAAAAGGTACAAGCTACTATGTATAAAATAAATAAGCTCTAAGGATATATTGTACAGCACAGGGAATACAGCCAATATTTTACAGTAATTTTAAATAGAGTATAACCTCTAAAAACATTGAATCACTACGTTGTACACCTGAAACTCATATAACATTGTAAATCAACTATACTTCAATAAGAAAAAAACAAAGGAAGTCAAAAAGGGAAATAAAGAGTGGACAGAGAGGTGGAAGAAACAGTGATTAATATCAGAAACCAAGGAGAGTCCTCTTCTTAATGGTAATAAGTAAAACCTAGAAACAGATAGCATCCCTAAGAGAGCTCCAAGGAAGAATCTTTGTCCACTGTGGTAGGCAGCCTCTAAAATAACCCCAATGATCCCTGCCTAATATTTACTTACACCTTTAAGTAATCTGCTCCCCTTAAGTGTGGGCTGGACCTTAAACGTGGCTTCAAAATAAGAGAACAGAAAGCCATTTCCAAGATTAAGTTACAAGAAGACTGACTTCTGTCTGGTTTACCTCTCTCCGAGCCTGTGCTCTGACAGAAAGAAGCAAGCAGTCATGTTGTGAGTAACCCTGTGGAGAGGGCAATGTGGCACAGAACTGATATGTCCCAAACAATAGCCGGCAAGGATCTGAGACCTGCCAACTGCTACATGAGTAAGCTTGTACCCTTCAGACCCTTCTCACTACCCTTCAGACATGAGATGAGTATGGCCTGTGAATACTTGCACTGCAACTTTGTGAGAGACACTGAGTCAGAAGCATCTAGCCAGGTTGTGCCTGTGAAATAATAAAAAGCAAAGAAGCTTTAAACAGCTAAATTTGGAGGTCATTTGTTGTACAGCAACTGATAACTAATACATCCGTAATAGTCTATGAAAACCATGGGGGAGAGATCTTATGACATACATTTGGCAGTATAAAAAAAAAAAGAAACTATTATAAATTATCAGAATTACCAACTAGGAGATCCCTAATACCTTCAAGACCGGGACGTTAGTGGTCACCAGAAGGCAAGCAAATAAAGAGGACAAAACCATAAGGTAATAAGACCAGGGCCTAGCTCAAGCCCCAGCCCCTCTGAAACCTTCCAAACACATCAGATTGTCTACAGGTTGATGTGCTGATCTACCTTCCCTTCCCTTCAGTATGCATGACACATACTGTTAAAATTTAATCACACTGTTCTCTATTGTTTCATGTGTAATATCCTTTTCATCAGTGCCTGGGGACATACTTTGGGTTTATTCCCTATCTCTTCTTTGCCACCACTCCCAACCAAACAACCAGCTTTGAGGGCATCAAAAATTTTCCATAACCCTGCTAAATAAGTCCAATACCATATTCAGTTTCTAGGTCCCTAAAATACAATTTGACCAGACTTAACAGAAAACAAAATGTAGTCGAAGTTTGGTAAATTTCTTCTACCTTCATCACCCATCAAAGGCGGAGATAATTTTCCATAATCTCATTTCAGGTTGGTTTGTCTTTAATTGTGATAGCATCACTATCTTATGTATCGCTTACAAACTTTATTTGGCAGTTTTTTTTCTGACATGATACATCCCAATTTCAGAGGTGTTAAAATGTTAAAAATTTCTTTTAGAATCAGTGAAATATGGTATTCCTTTTCCATATGTAGTGTTTTCACATATGCTGTTGTAAAATTAAAATAATTTTAAGTAAACTTGTGACTTACCCCAACAATAGTTGGATAAAAGTTAAGTAAAATAACCCTGACAACAAATATGAACCCCAAAAGGGTATTTATACTGGTATTTATAAACTAGAGGGCAATATCATCTCCAAAAGCATTTTGAAAGGGAGAGCCACTGGTATTCAATGAGAATTAGAGATGCAATAAACATCTTGCAAGGAAGGAGGACAGCACCACCAATAAACTATTCTGCCCAAACATCAATAGTGTCCTTATTGAGAAAACAGCTTTTGCATCCACTTTCTGCAGGTGGGCCCTACATGCGAACACCTCAAGTTTGGCTTCCCACAAAGTTAATACAAAGCCAAGCACAACTTAAATCCACCAAATGGTAGGAAATAGTATATGGCTAATGTGAAGTGGCTACCAAAACTTATCAGAGAAACAGTTTACACACTACTATTACGTATATTAACCTAGTCAAATACTTGTTGAGTACTTACTATGTGTCAGGTATTTGAGATACATCAGTGAACAGCCATGCATACATCCCTGCATTCCCAATGGGGGAAAGAAACAGTAATCATAAAAAATTATCAAGCATTTCAAGAGACACTAAGTACTATGGAAAAATAGCAAGGGTAAAGGTGAACCACACTGGGGGTGAGGAGGGCGGGAGGAGATTGCAAAGTAGGGTGGTCAGAGTAAGCCTTATGGAGAAAGTAGTATTTGAAATTTTAAGGAGCTGAGGGGTTTAGCCATGCACATATCTGAGAGAAGAATGTTCCAGACAGAGGGACTGTCAGTTAATGCAAAGGCTTCCTCAGAGAGTACATGGCATATGTGAGAAAAAGCATGGAGGCCAAGTGTAGGTGAAGTACTTAGTGAGGGGGAGAGTAAAGAGAGTAAGTTGGGGAGAAGGGGGAACATATGAAGAGGTATAGGGCAGGGCTAAATCCTGTAGGTGATAAAAGGACTTTCTTTGGCTTTTAATAAAGACAAATGGAGAATCAATGGGTGGTTTTGAGCAGAAGACACAATATAATTTTTAAAAATATAAGAATCACTCCAGATGATGAACTGAGAATAAACTACAGGGGAGCAAGGGTAGAAAGCAAGGTAGATAATAGCACATTAAGAGGAAATTAGTGACTAAAACCCAAACACAGAAGAACCCTACAAAGCTATACACAAATATCCCGAAACAAGGTTACTATATTAAAGTAAGTTACCATACCAACGTTTTGCAGTTGCCAGAATCCTTTGAGGGCTTACTGATTGAAGAAGACAAAAATCAAAATGAAATACTTTCAAGTAATTTTTACATTTTACCTTTGGACAGACAACCTCAACTTCTGTAATCTTTGGTGTAACTGTCTGTTTGAAAAGGGAACAGGAATATTCCTAAAATATCCATGCCATAACAGTGGATATATATACATGGTACACTTACCTCTTCATTACCTAAAGAACAAAAAGCACTAATATGAGTAATCCAAATCAAGGACATCCCCAAATTATATATTACTGGGCTTAGAAAGGTCTAGTGTAAAACTTTTTTTTAGAACCCAGCTGGCAAGGGATAAGGAAATATTCAAGAACATTATGGTCAACAGGTAATAAATCGGTTTGAAATGAAAGCTTTGCCAAGGATAAAAACAAATGGATCAAGAGTTGACTGGGACTTCCCTGGTGGTCCAGTGGTTAAGACTCTGCACTTCCAGTGCAGGGGGCACGGGTTCGATCCCTGGGGTCAGGGAACTAAGACCCACATGCTGGGCGGTGTGGCCAAAAAAAAGGCAACAGAACCTTAATAGTAACTTTTAAAGCACATTTAATAGCCTTGTGTGGATAGCTTCACAATTTTATTTCACCTTATTTTACTTATTTACTTATTTTTTGGACACTCAGCATGTGGGATCTTAGTTCCCCAACCAGGGATTGAACCCGCAACCCCTGAAGCGGAAGCACAGAGTCTTAACCACTGGATCGCCAGGGAAGGCACTTCACAATTCTAGAAGAATTACTACAATCTGTACATCAGCATAGTTTAAACAACTGTTAGTATTAGCAAATAACCATCCATTTTTAAAAACTGAAAAAGTGAAAAGAGCCCAAAAAGCATGTTTACTCCAAAATCAGAAAAGAACCAAGTTCTTGATCTGAAATCAACTGACTATTCAGAAGCATCTTCCCAGTAGCATGTGTAAAATTATAAAGCTATACACTATGTATTTAAGATAACTAAAAAATAGTAACAGAGAGTACCCTTCTTAGAACTACTTTATCTTAAAACTGTAACTACACCAGAAGAAAACTTACTCAAATTATCTGTCACAATTCAATTTACAGTGCTGAAGAACATTTTAAAACTTAAGTCGCTCCATCCTTTGAAGGCCTCAATGGAAATGCAAGTTTATTACACTGAGGTTAAGTAATGACCATTCCCAATAATTGCAAAAGACTATCTTTTTGTCAGACTAGAGTTTTATATTTTCACACTGAAGAGATGAAAAACTCAAATCTTGTGTCTTGTCCTCCAAAAATAAGTGGTTGATCATAGATTATTCTCACCTTTATGATGAATGATCAGATTCACAGAACTTTTCCTTGTACTGAATAGCAGTACGGAAAGACAGAATCACCATTAGGCTAGAGTAGGAAAACCTGGTCTAACATTAAACTTAAGGAAGTCACCTCACTTTCCTGGGCTTCAATTTCCTACAGATGACACCATAATTCTGTATGACTAGATTTCAAAGTTTAACCTTCTAAAAGATGTCAACAGAATTATAAGTATATAGCTCCAAGAAAAACAGTCTGTGTCCTCAAAAGAAAACCAGAGTGTACTGTTTTCCAAGAACACCATGTTCTATAAATCTACCCAACTGTAACAAATGAAGTATTATTCAATTACCATTCAGGGCAACTGTATGTATATGTTTGGAGGATGGGAGACTTCTTACCTACTATAAAATGAGACAACTTATAAGGCAATACATGGTAAAGATAAGTGAAACTAGCCAAGAGGAATGTAAGAAATCAATTTTGCTTAGGGAAGTCAGGGAAAAGATTATAGACAGTACATCTGAGTATGAACTGGAATGATGGATAATGTTTTTGTAGATACAGACGATGATATTCCAGATAAAAGGGGCAAAAATGTATTTGGGAACCACTGTGCAACAGTCTTAAATTTAACTAAAGTGTAAGTTGTAATATACTGCTATAAGTAGGGAGGGATCAATACTTACACAATAAGCTCCAGGCCAAGGTACTTGAAAAACTTTGGCGTATAGGATGCCTAGTTTCAAACCAATGATTTAGTAGACAATTTGGCATTAATGTAAAGAATTAACTGTATTCCCAGAATCATTTACAATTAGAACATATTCACATATTACTTATGTAATAAAGAAATCCAATAAACAAATGATGGGGAAAAGATACTGGAGATTAGTTAGAAAGCTACTGCAGAAAAGACAGGGTCTGAAACAAAGGAGTAACTATTCTTATGAGTCTACCAAAAAATTTAAAAGTAACACTGCATTTCAAAACTAAGAGCTCTAAATCCAAGGTGACAAAATTTCAAACTAATTATCTGAAAGGGAAAATGCTGAGCTCTTAATATGAAGTTTAAGAGCAATAAAATGGTGTCTTTCACAATATGCTTTCATTCCATGTTACATTTCATATAATTAGTCCAAAAAACAAAAAAAAACCAAAAAGCACAACAATAAAACCAACACCTCTCCTGCAGACAGTTTAACATCTCATTCAACATTTTAATTTAGCCTAGAGGTATATCCTGAGCCTTCCAGCATTAAAGACAGAAATGCATTTTTCCCCCAGAAATGCATTTCTTAAACCTATGCTCCACACTCCCAAAGGCTGCATTTCCTTCAAATCTCAACACAGGATTTCAGATTAAGTCTACACCTCTAATTAGTGACTTCTCAAACAATGCTTTCCAACGAATAATTTGTTTTATTTGCTTTGCTACATTCTTGCAAATGTATGAATGAAAAGTACGGTAAAATTAACTACTGTGTACATATAGGGTGCAAAAGGTTTTGAGCCCATTTTAGCTTTGAAACATGCTTCTGAAAAATTGTGAGCAAACAGAAGAGGAACTGCTGGATCTTTCTTTATATAAGGTCTTAAAATAAGACTCAGTAGGATGCCATTTTGAAACTTCCCAGCAGGAAGTTCAGTTTGATCAGAGGGCTGGTTAAGAAATGCTTCAACTAATAATATGAACTGACTTGAAAGTCAGCTTTGTTCTTTTACAAAAGAATATACCAAATTCATAGCAGGTACTACTTTTGTTAATTCAAGAATCATAAACTTCTCATGAAAAATAAGTGTCTTGAAATATCTGAGCATTCAATTAAAATTATTGTGATAAATTCTCTTCCAAGGTATTGAGTACCAGAGATCTGTTACGTGGTAGAATGAAATAAAGACTCAAGTTCATAAATTTAAATTGGCTAAAAAGAAAGCTTTTCATAACTAGATCAGAATCTAACCAAAAACATACTTGGAAAAAGCAAGGATAATTTGAGATTAGTCTTAAAACATGCTGTCAAGAAATAGGAAGCATTTCCTCTTCTGTCCTCACAATTGTTTTTGCTTTTTTTTTTTTAATGACTTAACCCAAAGTTAGGAGAACATCACAGTACTTAGCCTGAAAAGATCCATATTAAAGAGACTGGGATTTAAAACCCCAGTAGAAATTTAAGAGACCATAAAGAAAGAAGCTAAGCCAGAGATCCATTCGAGTGAGTTAGGAACCAAAAGCGTTTCAGTTCTGTTCCACCATAATGCCACAAAAGGCTGCCTTAAAACTTCTACGATTACAATCTTAGGCAAGAAAGGGTAATACTTTCAGTTATTGATGGTCAAATCTTGGTGCCTTGATTCTAGACTTAAGTTTCCACGGAAGGACTTGGGCCCCCACTTGTTGAAAAGAGACCAACTCTCTAAACAAGTTTTATCATCATGGGACCTTTTCAGTCAAAGCACAACTATATGTCTAAAACTTTATGTATCATCAGCTCATTTTCTCCTCAGACAAGGTAACAATCTGCAGTGTCCTACAACAGCATTATTTAAACTGATACCATATATCTTATTAATAGCTAAAATACTACACTGCCAATCTTTGGATGGGTAGGAATGTCAACCTGAGCACATTAAACCCAAATACTTCTACACAAACAAGTTTGTTCTTATTCTGTTTGACCTATTTCCTGATTTTGTACGTGTCCAACCATTTTTTCATCCGTGTATCCCTAACTCCTATCAAACGGATTGTCATGAGGCAAATGTTCATAATTTTTTTCGCAAACGGTAATAAACTACACTCACTCAATTATTAACTGGTCAAATAAACTCCCCAAGGCAATCGAATTTTAGAGAAAGAGGGAGACTAAGTGCTATTACTCACTTTCAGGAAAAAAATACTTTTTATTAGAGCCCTAAAAACTGTGATATTTGAATGACTTCAAGGGGCAAAGTTTCTGCTCGAAGTTTACTTTAAACACAACATTTCCAAACCACAGACATTAAGCATTAAAGCTTCATCCTAGTGAGGGTACTCCTCTGTGGGAGCCCGGTGGTGTGAAATCTACAGAGGGGGTGGTACTGAAAAAGAACACCTGTGCGTTTGGCCTCACGGAACCCTCTAGTAAGACCTGTAGTAAGTCTCTCTGCCACCAGCGCTGAGGCCTACAAGTGCTCGGCTAGGAAGCGGGCACTGCCTACGGATGAGCGGAACCGCCACTACAGCACAGACACTGGGCCCGGTGGATGGGGGCCGACTTTGGAGACAGAGTGAGCGCCCGGGCGCGCGAGTGGAACAAAACCTGTGGCAAGAAGTAATGAGGAAGTGCTCTCTCCCGCCCGCCCCTCCCACCTGCGGACACCCGAAACACCCGGGATTTGACAACGTGCTGGGGGCGGGGGAGGGGACTGGCAGTTCCAGGTCCGCCCAGAGAAACTGGGAGCCTGTACTCCAAACACGGGCCCCTCGCCCCCGGAGCTAGGCCTCCGGGGCCGATGCCCGCTGCACCCATCCGGCAGTTGAGGAGCTCGTGGGGGTCTGAGAAGGGTGCAGTCCGCGCGCACCGAGGCCCAGCCGCCCCAGCTGCCGCCACCGCCGCCCTCAGAGCCTCCAGGCCCGGGCCGGGGTCCATCCCGGGTCTCATCCCGCGCTCTGCCCTCCGCTTTATGGAGCCTTCGCCTCGGCCTCTTCTCTTCAGAGCCCAAAGACTCTACAGCCGAGGGGAGAGAGTCCGCCCTCTCTCGCCTCTCCACTTCCCCGTCCCGACTGCCCCTCACACAGCGGAGCGCCGGGAAACGCTCCCAGTGGCCCCGGGACCACCCCCGGTCCTTCCCGTACCGGCACCCGCTTTCCGTAGCTGACACCGCCCGCCGGCCCCAGCACCCGACCCCAGCCCACCTCACCTCAGGCGGCTCCGGCGGCGCTGGACACAGGAAACTCCTGGGTCCCCGACTCCGGCTCTCCTCGACCCCTCTTCGGTTAACTCCGCTTGTTTCTCTACAAAATGGCGCCGGAGGTCGCGCGCTCACGTCTCGGCCTTTCCCCTCCCCGTTCCCATTTCATCATTCGCTGCCCGCCCGAGGAGGGAGGGCCCCAGCACCAGCCAATGATCGTACCCCGCCCGTGGCTCCTGCCCAATCACCGACGGATGCCCGCGGATTTAAACCAATCACACACTATCACTTGCAGAAGTCAAGGAAGAAACCAGGCTCTTGCTAGCAACTACCAATCCAGACTCCTACTTCGCGGGCTTTGGCCAATTGCCGCTCACCAGTCCCCAGGGACGGGAGTAGGAGCCCTTGCGCCTGCGCTCGAGGCGAGGGCCAATGGAGAGACGCAGATAACTTCGATTTGGGGTTTTACGGACTTCCCACCTGCCCTCGAGGTCGTCGACCAATGGGGGCCTGGCATTGCCTCTGAGAAACAATAAATAAAGGAGAGGGCTCTTAAATCCTCGCCACCTTGCGCGGGCACTACTCTGAGAGGGAAAAACAGCCTTCCGATACTCTCCTTCCTCTTTCGAAGTGTCAAGTCTGGTAGACCACCGGGCTTCCCAATCTTAAACATTTCCCCACCCCCACACCCACACCCCCACCCTTCTTGTCCATTTGGCGGGGAACGCCAGCTCCCAGAAAGCAAGCCAGCCTGTAACTAGAGTGGTGGCGCTTTTGCATCCTGGGATATGTAGTTCCCCCCTCCCCGTTCCTGTCGCAAACGTAGTGCGAGTTCTTCCGTCACTGACTGCGCCCTAGGAGGAGTAATGCGTGCTGGAGAACGTAGTCCCCCAGGTTCCCGTTTGGTCCTAGCCTGCCTCACTTTCGTCAAGAGAACTTTCCCATCTAGTTCTGCCTGTTGAAGAAGGGACTCTTTACAGAGAGGTAGGAAGCTCAGTCTCTCTTTGGCTTAGTCCCTGGAAGTGGTATCAGAAAGAATACTTACGCCCTTTGCTCTCGGGAGAAAGAATAGAGAAACATTTTTTTAAAGATTTTGTGGTCACGTGTTCCTAGCTGAGTGTGGGAGGAGTGGAAGGAAGTGTTGACTGGTGGCTCTTTTAAGTTTTGAAAAAAATGTATCCTCATCACCCCGTCCTGAGGCTATGCTGGGTTGCTTGTCTCCTAGCCATCTCTCTCATACTACCTTTTGTGCCTAAAAATGCTTTAAAAAAAATTATGGTAAAAACACATAGCATAAAAATTACCATCTTAGCTGTTTTTAAGTGTACCGCATAGTAGTGTTAAAACTATATGCATATTATTGTGCAACTGATCTCTAGAACTTTTTCATCTTGCAAAACTGAAACTGTATGCCCATCAAACAACTCCCCATCTCCTCCTCCCAATCCTTGACAACCACCCTTCTATTTTCTAAGAGTCTGACTACTTTACATACCTCATATAGGTGGAATCATGAAGGATTTGTCTTTTTGTGACTGGCTTATTTCACTAACGTCCTAGAAATACTTACTGACACCTGCCCATTCCTTGGTTGGAGGCAAACTCTTTCAGCAGACATTTACTGAGTGGTGATTTCAAACAACTGTAGGATACCCAGGGACCCCACATACAGCAAGGGCAAGGGTTGCTTCAGTCCTGTTCATGGCTGTATCCCAGCACCTAGCACAGTGCCTGGCACATGGTAGACATGTGAGCAAATAAATGTTGAAAAATCAGGAAATGGAGAAATGGACTTAAAACATTATGATATTAGTGATAGAAGGCCCCCTAAACAGACCAAGGATGAGGAATAAGTCCCTTCTATACCTTGTTGCTGTATAAAATTGCTAAAACCTCTATGGATAGCAGAATTTTGGCCAAATTTATCAAAACTGCACAGACCCATTGACCCAGTGTCTAGGAATTTATTCCACAGGTGAATATTGCAGATTTGTACAGAGATGAATATATAAAGATATTCACTGATGCATTGTTAATGGAGTCCCAAAAGATTGGACACAATAGGGAAGAGGATAAATAAGTGTATGGTACTGTTATACAATGGAATACTACAGAGTTTTTAAAACCCGTGAGGTAGTCTATGGGTACTGATATGGAATAATTCAAAGATTTATTGTTAAATTTAAAAGTTAAGTGCAGAAAAAGAAAAAACGAAACAAAAAAACTGATGGTATAATCAGTATGTTACCATTTGTGTAGGAGAAAATAACTATATTTGTATTTACATATAAATAAATGCATAAAAAGATACACCCTTTCCCCAAACTGACACCAGTTGTTATCCCTAGGGAGGGGAGTGGAATGAGGAAGGGTAAAGGGAGCTTTTGCTTTTTGTTTTGTGTATTACTATATTATTTGAACTTTTTGCAAAGAGGATGTATTCATGTTTTATTTGTATAATTTAAAATAAAAATTTTTTAAAAGGAGACAGATAATGACACCCATAGAGGTCAACTATCTAAGATCAATTCTGTAATTCTACAACTAAATCAGGTCTCAGACATAAATCTCCTAAAGTCCGTTGAATGAAATAAAGCTGAGTTGCCTTTCCCCACTTCCGCCTGTCTTTATACTGAGGCTGCTCTGGGAGACCCTTCTGCCCACTGCCAGTGCCGCCCTCCCACGCCCCATCCTCACCCCCAGCTACACCAACACCACTGCTAGGATTTGACGTGCCTTGGGGACTTAGCCTAGTACTTGCAGGATTCGCACAATAAATAGCCTGGAGATCAAAGTCCTTCAACTGTGTGTTGTCAAGAATTCTGGGTGGCTTCTATCCCTGCTAGAAAAGAGAGAGACTCATAGAATGTTTACAAATTGGAAGGGTTAATGGAGATAACTTAGTGTATTTTTTTCACTTTACTGAAAGACATAGTTGGAAATCATGCCCAGACAAACTAGTTTACTAGAGACCATCAGAAAGGGCTCACTGCATCACCTTGTAACTTAGCAATTATGTGTTCTGGGGTTCAAACATTTAGAAATAGGATATTTTTACCAGCTGTTAATTACTCACCTGGCCTCTTTCCTCAGCCTTCTTCCAATCCTTCACCCCCAATTAACTGTGCTTCCCATGCTCTGGAAGAACTATACAAACTCTTTTGTTTCCCAAAATAGCCTGGAGAGGGAAATCTAAGTGTTAGGAAACAAAAGCCTTATTGAATTGGCTTGGGGTGGAGGCAAAAATACCTAGAACACAAAGGACTTTGAGAGGTTGAGATCTGTGCAAACTGTGTTATAAAATGTTTGGTGCTTGAATGAAGAAGAGATACAAGGCCTTTTTATTCAGTGTTCTTGTTTTTCAGTCCCATTTATCAGAGAGTCAGTAACTTCAATTTACAGTAGTTTTGTTTTGTTTTGTTGTGTTTTGGCTGCATTGGACAGCATGTGGGATCTTAGTTCCCTGACAAGGGATCGAACCCATTTTCCCTGCAGTGGAAGCATGGGGTCCTAACCACTGGACCACCAGGGAGTTCCCAATTTATAGTAGTTTTGACTGTCTTATCCAAAGCAACTCACTGACAGCCTAAAGCTAAATTCTGATCTCCTTCCAGACCATCAGCAATGCCTAAGCTCCAAACCTTCTGGCTCCCTGGGCACCCAGGCTTTGGTATGACTCTGGTGGCTCTACCCTGATGGGAGGATGACCAGGGAGGCACATTGCAAAAAGCCCATTGAGGAATTCAGAAACCCAGGCCCCGAACCAGGCTGTGCCCCTAACTTTCTGTGTAACCTTGGGAAAGTCATTTCCCCTCCCTGCACTTCTTTTTCCCTCTTTACTATACTGAGGATATTGGATTTGGCTCCCAAAGTGTGTTCTGTGGACTCCTAGGAAGCCAAAGACTTACTGTGTGGTCCTGGAATTCTTATGTGCACATAGGTTTATTAATCAACTAATATACTCTAAAAGTAAAACTTTACATACTTTATCTCATCCACACCTCAAGACCCTGTAGGGTAGGGACCCCATTTTACAGATCATAAAACTGAAGCTTAGAGAGGTGAGTCACTTGCCCAAGGTCACATACCTAGTCAATGGCAAAGCAAGCCTTGAAACCCAAGCTCTCTGACTTCAGGGCTTACATTCCCAGCCACTGTCCTCTAAGCCTTTGTTTGGAAACCCCCGTGCCTAGGTGATCTCCCAACTGTCATGTTCAGTGGTCCGGTAGTGATCAGATACTTTCCAAGCCAAAAAATGTGATGCATCGTCTGATAGGGTGTTATAAATGAGTGAGACAGATTCTGAAAATACTGCTGTGAGTTTGGTGTTTTCCAGTTGAGTTTACATTTGAATTTTTAGATTCTCTCTTTTTTTTAAAATTTTATTTATTTTTGGATGCGTTGGGTCTTCGTTGCTGCATGCGGGCTCACTCTAGTTGCGGCGAGGGGGGCTACTCTTCGTAGTCGTGCGCAGGCTTCTCATTGCGGTGGCTTCTCTTGTTGCTGAACACAGGCTCTAGGCGCGTGGGCTTCAGTAGTTGTGGCACGTAGGTTCAGTAATTGTGGCTCACGGGCTCTAGAGCGCAGGCTTAGTAGTTGTGGTGCACGGGCTTAGTTGCTCCACGGCATGTGGTATCTTCCTGGACTGGGGATCGAACCTGTGTCCCCTGCATTGGCAGGTGGATTCTTACCTACTGTGCCACCAGGGAAGTCCCTAGATTCTCTCTTTAATACGGAATTTTGTCCCAAGACTGTGTAGGAAACTCCTGACTTTTTTTTAAGGTTATTTATCCCTCTCTCTCTTTTCATGAGAGAACAGGGAAGAAGCTAAGAGGAAAAAGGAAAAGCCACAAAGCATCTCCTCTGGTTCATAGTTAGTTTAGCACTGAGTGGATGCTTGCAAACAAGTTAGAGCAGGTCTGAGAATCCTACCTGGGCTTTAGACAGATTCGCGGACTTTAGGATTATTGATGGAATTCTTCTGAGCTGGACAGAGTCTGTATGACTCTGCGGTAACTTTCTGTGTCCTCCCTGATTACTCTTCATTCTCCGCCCATCTGGGCCCCTGCCTTGGCAGATAGCTCTCGTTTAGTACTACAGACTTCTCTGGGCACTGTCTCAGCTCCTCAGCCCCCAACTTACACTTAACATCGTTTACCTAAAACCCGTCTCTACTGTCATCTTAGAGGGGTACACTTACAAGATATCCTCAACTGAAGGTGGGAGGGGGCAATGAGTTGAGCACTGTCTTCCAAATTCCTTTTTTTAGGGTGGAGGGCCACACCTCCCAGCTTGCAGGATCTTAGTTCCCCAACCAGGGATTGAACCAGGGCCTCAGCAGTGAAAACCCAGAATTCTAACCACTGGACCAACCAGGGAACTCCCCTTCCAAATTCCTCTTGACCATTCCATACTTCCTTCTCTAGGTTATTAAGTCCATCAGACATTTAATCTCTTTCAAATACAGTATAGAGTCTTGGAAGTCTGAGAAAAAGAGGCCTCTGTCTTTAATATGTTTACAATCACTCTTTGGAGGAGCAAAAGACAGACCAGGTAATCATTAGTGAACAATTCAAGCCTGTATGTTACCTATAGAATGAATAGGTCAATAATCTAAATGCTGGAAGCTGATCCAGGAGAAATACTTTTGCTGGAATTCTTTCAGGATATGTAGCTTAAAACAGTACCCCCTCCCTGAACCCCAAAAGGTAAGCTTACCAGCCACCCACACTGGCCTGAAAAGGACTTTTCATGACCAAGAATCCCTGAATTCAAATATATTGGGGGCCTCTTGGGCTTCCCTGGTGGCACAGTGGTTGAGAGTCCGCCTGCCGATACAGGGGGCATGGGTTCGTGCCCCGGTCCGGGAAGATCCCACATGCCGCGGAGCGGCTGGGCCCATGAGCCATGGTCGCTAAGCCTGCGTGTCCGGAGCCTGTGCTCCGCAACGGGAGAGGCCACAACAGTGAGAGGCCTGTGTACCAAGAAAAAAAAAAGAAAATCAAATATTTGTCCTTCCCCACACTACCCCCACAGAAGCTACAGCAGCTATCATTAATTAGCTCATCATATTTGGTAGGCAAAAATCTTCCAAAATTCAGAACCCGTAGGGAAAATAATAAGCCAACATCTTCGGAATAAAATATTGGGGAATCTCTACGGAGGCCCATTTCAACCCCAAAAATCTGAGGCTAATTAGCCTCATTCACTGACCTGAGGATGAGGCTAGGCCCATATTTGTCATTGTAGCCCTGTGGTTTTAGAGTAGTCACAGATGGTGAAAGAAAGGACAGACTCCAGGTTCAAGTAAAAAAGAAAGCGTTTGGAATAATGTCATTCAAGCTGCTATAACAAAATACTATAGACCCAGTAGCTTATAAAAACAGAAATTTATTCCTCACAGTTCTGGAGGCTGGGAAGCCCAAGATAAAGGCACCAGCAGATTCAGTGTCTGGGGAGAGCCCACTTCCTCCCTCGTTCATAGATGTACATCTTGCTGTAACCTCACATGGTAGAAGAAGCAAGGGAGTTCTCTGGCATCCCTTTTATAAAAGCTTTAATCTCATTCATGAGGGTTCCACCCTTATGACCTAATCACCGCCCAAAGGCCTTACCTCCCAAGACATCACACACACCCCTCCACCACCAGGGCAGAACCCTCATTTCTTCAACAGATAATCCTTGATTAAACAACAGCTGTGTCCTGGAACATAGCTCAGAGCAGAATAGGCACTTCAGGTGTCTGTGCAGGTTGACGTTGCTCATGATCATCTGCTCAGACTAGCAGAGCAGCCAACTGTCAAAGAATCACAGATGTGATAAATGTTAACAAATGGGGAACATAGGGAGTTTTGGGGAGCCTGCAACCCAGTCCGGGGATTCAAGGACTCTCTAAGGATGTGAAAGGGAGTAGGAGTTCTCTAAACAGAGTGGCAGAAAGGGAGTACATTCCAGCAAAGAGCTAAGCCTCACAGAGATGATACTGGCATCTTTGAAGAATTAAAAGACCAGGAAGGTTGGAGCCTAGAGAGGCAGCCAGAGGACCATTTAAGCCTCTGTGCTCAGCCCTTTATCCTAAGGGCTCTGGGAGCCTTTGAAGGGTTGGATGGAACAGCTGTTGTGCTCATATTTGCACTGTTTGAAGGTCACACTGGCTGTTGCGTGAAGAAAGTACTGGTGTCCAGCCAGAGAAGTTGCTGGGAGACTAGCCAGGAGGCTACCGCAGGAGTCCAGGGGAGGTGCTGGCCATGGGAATGGAGCAAAGTGGGCTTTGGCAACCGATGGAGTGTGAAAGGTGAGGGAGAAAAAGTGAAGGATTGTCTGCCCTTGGGCACCTCCTTCCCCCCACCTCAACTCCGCCTCTTGATGCAGGGAGACTGGAGGAGCAGGTGTGGAGGCAGAGACAGTGAGTTCAATTTGAAGGTGAATGTGTTTCACACATTCAGGCCGTGGGCTAAAGCTCTGGGCGGCTGAGAGCCAGAACTGCTGATGGAGGCACTGACAAGCCGGCTTGGTTGCCCTGGGGGAGCCTTCAGAGAGCAGAGGCCTCGGGGCCCTGAGAAGAGCTGTGCTCAGGCTCCTGGTTGAGGAGGGAAGAGTCTCCAGCATGCTGGGAAACAGCCCAACCCAGGAGGCCTGAGGACTGCTGGAGGCTGAGTGAAGTCACAGAAGCCAGAGGACTGAGGGACCCAATGTGTTTGAGCAGTCAAGCAGGGAGGAGGTTGACAAGGCCTTGGGCTGTGGGACCTTTTCTGTGGCTGAGAGGGGGTTTGAGCCAGATGGGATCAGGCTGCAGAGGAGAGCTGTAGCTGGAGGGCAAAGGAGGGTTTGTACTTTTTAAGATAGAGGGATTGGGGCACATTTAAATGCTAATAAATTTCTTTTGGAAAGAAGTTATCTCTCCTCCCTGTGATGTCTCCTCCCAGGAGTTCAGGTTTAGACAGCTGGAGGGCCAAGGTCTTCTTTGTTTTTGAAATACTTGGGCTTTGATCTTCTTCCATCCTCCTTCTTCTCCTGAGGGTTCTTCTCCCAGGCAGAAGGTATCCAGCAACAGCACCCACTTAGAGCTGCCTGGGAAGTGACTCTTCCTCTGACTGTTGACTTCTGGGAGAAGAAAGGGCTGCAGCCATCCTGCCCCCACCCTGGCCACCCCGGAGTCCACCCTTCCCCTGGGGCATCACGTCCTCACTGGCTGCTTCAGGGCCTCCACAGACCTCTCCCCACCCACGAAGTTGTAAGCCAGGTCACTGCCCCCTTTATAGACAAGGGCTCAGAGGTCATTCTGCAGCAGCTCCCAGGGGAAAGGGACCATGTCCATATACTGCCTCTGGTACTGAGGGCAAACCTGGGCGCTGCAGGCAGAAGCAGCTGAGGATGTCCAGATAGCCGGCGTCTACTCCAGGAAACTGGGAACTGGGATTCCTGGAGCCCCTTTTCAGCCTTGCCTCTTAATCAGCAAAAAGTTGCCTGTAGATATGGGCGTGTCCACTCTCCCAGGATAACGATTGTTTCCCACACCCTGTGCCTGGGCTCTAGGACCCCCACCTCCATCCCATCTTCTTCCAATTGCAACAGGTGCCTCTCCCTCATCCATTTCCTCTTTCAACAAATATTTGAGTGTTTACTGTATTCTGTCGTGGTCCGAACGGGGGTTGGAAAAGAATTTCCAGACACAAAGCAGAATGTAAAGAGGTTAGAATTTATTAGAGGGAATGGTCGCTGCCAGGACAGCAGGCCGACTTCCTAGTAGTCTGGGAGAGCCAACCCCGAACATGTGCTATTAGTCAGTTTTTATAGCCCTAGAACAAAGAAACGGTCCGAGGTGAAATTTTTGTTTTCTGATTGGTCGAGGCAGATATACCTTCCTTCTTTAGAGTGGGAGTGGGATGGGGCAGATGCCTTTCCTTATTTGGGACGAGAGAGGAACAGGTCTCGTAGCCCAGGTGGGCTCAGGAATTTCGTACCCATCGCAACATGGTGATTAGAGTCCAGTAGGATGTGTAACGCTGAAACTTTTTCAGGCAGGGTTGTCCTTTGTCCTTGAAACACCATTGTCCTTGGAGCACCGCACGTTCCAGGCACTGTTACAGGTGCTGGGATCATAGTAGTGAACCAACAGCCTGCCCTACCCTACATCTTAGTGTCAGCTATCTCTGCCCTACCTCTCCCCAAGAAGGCCCCCCAATCTTGGGATGTCATATCCATGCTCTCGTGCCTCTGCCAGTGGCTGCTAGATCTCCTCGGGCTTACCTGCACAGTTCCTAGGCAGGGAGGGAGTTGAGGGTGTGGCTCAGCTACAGGTATGTGGTACAGCCTGGCCTGGATACATTCAGGCACCCCAGAAATGGGGCCGTCAGGAGGCTGGAAGCAGAGAGTATGGAAGGGGTTATGGAGTTGAAGGCCTCAGATATTCCCTCCCACCGTCCCATTTTCCATGCCAGTCCCCCAATACTTGGTGAACCTCATAGAGATGCTATTTTGGGATCCCACAAGCTCATCCCATGCTCTACAGCCCTGAGCCCCTTCTGTAATTCTGCTCATCTCCTTCCCATGCAGACTAAGTCCTTCTCTCTCTCTAGAATCCTCCTCTGTAAAACAGAAGAGTTGGCCTAGATGATCTCAAAGTCCTTTCTGTCTGGAAATGTTCTGACTTCCACAGCAGCCCCTGGTCCACCCTGTACTCCAAATGGGAGTTGTCAGGGTGAGTTACCTGGAGAAGGCAGGACAGAGAGAGGAGGGGCAGCCAGGCCACTTTGCACGTCTTCCTCTCTTACCATCACCACGTGATAGTCCCAAGAAGTAAGGATCCCAAGGACACACCTGTCCTGGTCAGGGGACCCTGGGGAAGTGCTGCCTGTCCCCCCATTCCCACCATCCTGAGCACCTCACATTCTGATCTCTTTCAGGCTCAGACCATGCTGTCCACAGTCCAAGGCTGCCCTAGGTAAGCTTTTTTTTTAAAAATATTTATCTATTTATTTGGTTGCACCAGGTCTTACTTGCAGCAGGCAGGCTCCTTAGTTGTGGCTCCCGGGCTCCTTAGTTGTGGCATGTGAACTCTTAGTTGCAGCATGCATGTGGGATCTAGTTCCCTGACCAGGGATCGAACCCAAGCCCCCTGCATTGAGAGCGTGGAGTTTTATCCACTGTGCCAACAGGGAAGTCCCCAACAAATTGTTTTGTTTTGTTTTTTAAAGAATCAATTTTATTTATTTATTATTTTTGGTTGCGTTCATCTTCATTTGTACACACGGGCTTTCTGTAGTTGTGGTGAGCGGGGGCTACTCTTTGTTGTGGTGCACAGGCTTATTGTGGTGGCTTCTCTTGTTGCAGAGCACGGGCTCTAGGCGTGCAGGCTTCAGTAGTTGTGGCTCATGGGCTCTAGAGTGCAGGCTCAGTAGTTGTGGCACACGGGCTTAGTTGCGGGGATTGAACTCGTGTCCCCTGAATTGGCAAGCAGATTCTTAACCACTGTGCCACCAGGGAAGTCCCCCCAACAAATAGTTTTTAAGTGCCTCCTATGTGCCAAGTGTTGGGAATATAGCAGCAAAAACGCAAAGTTCCTGCAGTCATTGATCCTGCATTTAAACAGGGGGTTGTGATAAACAATAATACTAAGGAAATAATGTTGAGCAGTCTAAGTGCTATGAAAAGAAATGGAGCAGAATAAGGTGCTGGAGTGACAGAGGTGGGAAGGTTGGGGAGGTGGTAGCAGCTCTTTTTGTTTGGGGAGACCTCTCTGATAAAGGGTCTGAGCAGAGACCTGAAAGAAGTGAGGGAGGAAACCACACAGACATCTAGTGGCTGAGGGTTCCAGGCAGGAGACCAGAAAGTACAAAGTCCCTGAGTCTGTAGCTGAGGCTGAGCAGTGGGAGAGGAGGAGTAACAGAAAAAGAGGTCAGAGAGGAGCCAGTATTGTGGGGCCCTGTCAGCCATGGTAGATGAGGACTTTGGCTTTCATCCTAGTAAGAAGAGAAGCCGTAGAAGATTTTGAGCTGAGGATGTGAGCTGACCTTAGTTTTAAAAGGTTACTGCAAGAAGAAGACTACAGGAGAGCAAAGGGGTGGGAGGCAGCAGGAATCTTCAAAGTAGAAGGATGTAATAGTCCAGGCAAGAGATGATGGTGGCGCTCGCTTCAGCAGCACGTATACTAAAATTGGAACGATACAGAGAAGATTAGCATGGTCCCTGCACAAGGATGACACGCAAATTCGTGAAGCGTTCCATAACTTTATGTGTATAACTGATTCACCTTGTTATAAAACAGAAAGTAACACACCATTGTAAAGCAATTATCTCCAATAAAGATGTTAAAAAATAATAATAATAATCAGCCCAAGTTCTTCATTCTGTTCTTGGATTTTGTTAAAAAAGATCCAAGGGGGAAAAACATTCTTCTGGAGCAAGATTCTTTTCAAAACTCTGTCAGAAAGAATAAAATAAGAAAGAACATGAAAAAAAAAAAAAAGAGATGATGGTGTATTGGACTAGTTGCAAAGGTGGAGAAAAGCATTACCTCTAATAATTATCTCCAGACTACAGGGCACGGCACTCACTGTCTCCCATCCCACCTCACCAACCAGTTCCTGGGGTGGCCACGTTGGCCTGGTATCTTCAGAAGAGGTTGCTCATGCCAGCAGCGTTAAGGCCCCTGGTAGCCATGTGCCCCTCAGCAGAGTGAGTAGAGGTTGCAGATGTTGAGGGCAATGCCCTGAATCATACCATAAGCTTTCAGGACCTGCAGAGAGGAATCAGTCCAAGGACTTTCCAGGGTTGAGGGTAAAAACACAATTTGCTACTCTTTCAGGCACAGGGTCTGTTGACTGGGACACCTAACATGGTGAAAACGGCCAGCAAAGCATGAGGGACTGAGCCTGTGCCCTCTGGCCTCTTGGGTCAGGAGGCAGTCTTGGAGCTGACCCCTGGGGACACATCCATGCCATACCACAGGGAGCTGAGGGCACTGCTGCTCCCCTCCTCGTGGGAGAGAGCTACCAATTGTAAGCCAGCTCCACAAAGTCAGGGGGCTGGATTATGCTCTAGAGGCCAGAATTCACAATTTTTTTTTTCTTTTTTAAAGTTTTGACCCCATTTAGATAGGCCCAAAGGCTCTGTGGTCCTCTTCTCTCACCCCTTCCTACCCCTAGTGGTATTCCACTATCTCCACGTGGGCATGCACAGCAGGAACTTTGCAAGGCTGCATGGCAGGCAAACCCTTGGCAGAAATCTGGAGTGAGATTGCGCATTAATCTAATGTGAAAATCAGAATTTGGTGAGCCGTGATTGCTCCCTGTGCACAATAACCCAAGGGTCAAAGGAAAATGCGAGGCATTTGTCATTTTAGGTTCTGGCAATGGCTAATCAGAACCTTGAGGGCCCAGCACCAGCCCCGGGAGCAGAGGCAGAAAACACTGCTCTGGGAAGGTCATCCCCTCAGAGTTGTCATCATTCCCTGTGAGACCTCCTGCTGTTTATTTGGTTTAAAAAAATCATAGAGTGCTTAAGTTTGCATTCAGATTTGCATCACTTGCATTCAGATATGCACACTCTCTTGGGAAGAAGAGACAGGAGTGGTGTGACAGCAAATACTGTGGGAGGAATTGGGGACAGTCCTATCTCCTGTGTCAGAGAAAATGTTATCTCTGATGTGGATCAGGGCCTATCTGCTAAGTGTTTTGCCAAGGCCTTTGTAGGTTTCTTCTGGATTAGGGCAGGGTAGGGGGCAGAGTTGGAGGCCCTATGGGGAGACCACACAGCCCAGGGGAGAAACCCTGTCCTTGGACACAAAAAAACCTGAATTCTACTCCACAGTCTGCCCCTTACTGCCTGGAAGGCGTTGGGGTAGTTTGTTTTCCTGTAAAATAGGGAGGAAATATTACCTGAATTTTTAAATGAGGACAGTATATTGTATTTGCAATTTAAAAGCAATGAGAAACAAGAAAAAAAATGTTTTAAATTTTATTTTTTATGTATTTACATTTTTTTCTAGTTTTATTGAGATATAATCAACACATAACATTGTATTAGTTTAAGGTATACACCATAATGATTTGACATATGTATATGTTACAAAATGATTACCACAATAAGTTTAGTTAATATCCATCACCTCACATAGTTACAGTTTTTCTTCTTGTGATGAGAACTTTTTTTTAAAATTTATTTATTTATTTTTGGCTGCATTGGGTCTTCGCTGCTGCTTGCGGTCTTTCTGTAGTTGCAGAGAGCGGGGGCTACTCTTCGTTGTGGTACGCAGGCTTCTCATTGCAGTGGCTTCTCTTGTTGCGGAGCGTGACCTCTAGTTGCGTGGGCTCTAGTAGTTGTGGCCCACGGGCTTAGTTGCTCCACAGCATGACGGATCTTCCCGGACCAGGGCTCGAACCCGTGTCCCCTGCATTGGCAGGCAGATTCTTAACCACTGCGCCACCAGGGAAGCCTGTGATGAGAACTTTTTTTTTTTTTGCGGTACGCGGGCCTCTCACTGCTGTGGCCTCTCGTTGCGGAGCACAGGCTCCAGATGCGCAGGCTCAGCGGCCATGGCTCACGGGCCCAGCCGCACCGTGGCATGTGGGATCTTCCCAGACCGGGGCACGAACCTGTATCCCCTGCATCGGCAGGCGGACTCTCAACTACTGCGTCACCAGGGAAGCCCGTGATGAGAACTTTTAAGATTACTCTCCTAGCAACTTTCAAACATACAGAACACTATTATTAATTATAGTCACCATGCTGTACATTACATCCCCAGGACTTATCTTTTTTTTAATATATATAAATTTATTTATTTTATTTTTGGCTGCCTTGGATCTTCGTTGCTGCGCACAGGCTTTCTCTAGTTGCTGTGAGCGGGGGCTACTCTTCCTTGTGGTGCATGTGCTCCTCATTGCATTAGCTTCTCTTGTTACGGAGCACAGGCTCTAGACGTGCAGGCTTCAGTAGTTGTGGCACGAGGGCTCAGTAGTTGTGGCTCGCGGGCTCTAGAGTGCAGGCTCAGTAGTTGTGTTGTACGAGCTTAGTTGCTCCATGGCATGTGGGATCTTCCCGGACCAGGGCTCAAACCCATGTCCCCTGCATTGGCATGCGGATTCTTAACCACTGTGCCATCAGGGACATGCCCTTATTTATCTTATAACTGGAAGTTTGTACCTTTTGACCATCTTCAGAAATTTCCCCAGCCTCTAGAAATAAGAATTTTTAAATCCCCATGTGAGTCCCACCAATCTGCCTTCCTCACAGGGTTGCTGTAAACTGATTGGGGGGTGTGCTCTGTGTGTGTATGTGTGTGTAAGAACAGCTCTGTGCACTGGGGTTCTGAGCTCTTTTCCTTTGCTCTCCCACCAGCTGAGGAGGAGAGAGGTGCCCTCTTTCCAACCCTCACCGAGGAGAGGGGTGACTCACCCCATTGAAGCAGTTGTCCTCTGTGGTATAAAAGCAGAGCAGTAGTAGGTGTTGAGGGAAGTCCAGAGGCTGTGGACTGAGACCTGGAATCAGGCAGTGAGAGTGTGGCCACCTGGGCTCACCTCCACTCCCAGGGCAGTTACTCCATTTCCTGCCATATTAATTACCTCTGATCAATCTAAACTGGCCTGCCTGGTGGCATCATCTGCCTCTGGCCTAAGGATGACAGAGAGCCAGCTGCCTCAAAAGTAGACATGCCGGGCTTCCCTGGTGGCGCAGTGGTTGAGAGTCTGCCTGCCGATGCAGGGGACGTGGGTTTGTGCCCTGGTCCGGGAAGATCCCACATGCCGCGGAGCGGCTGGGCCCATGAGCCATGGCCACTGAGCCTGCGTGTCCGGAGCCTGTGCTCCGCAGCGGGAGAGGCCACAACAGTGAGAGGCCCGTGTACCGCAAAAAAAAAAAAAAAAAAAGTTGACATGCCAAGGACTAGAAGGATACAGGACTTACTCATTGCTAATGAGGCCATGGTAGTAACCATAGTCTATCAGAGGATCATCACCCAGCTGGTAGTTTCTCATTTCCTTCCCATTCCAAAGCCCTGATACCAGAAGATACAAATAAGTGCTGAGAAGCCCCGCCTTTTGGTAACAGTGATAATGGCTAAGCTTGAGTGCTAGGCCCTGCTCTGAGCCCTGCATATTCATTGTCTCCTTTATTCACCCTAATCCTGTGAAGCAGGTACTATTGTGTGCATCCCCTTTTTTGCGGGGGGGGGGGGTCACACCGCGTGGCTTGCGAGGATTTTAGTTCCCCCGACCAGGGATTGAAGCCACGCCCTTGGCAGTGAAAGTGCAGAGTCCTAACCACTGGACCACCAGGGAATTCATTTCCTTTTCTTTCTTTCTTGTTCTTTGTGCATTCCCATTTTCCAGATGAGCAAACTGAGACACAGAGAGGCTAAAGAGCTTGCTCAAGGCCACACAGCCAATCAGTGGCAGAGCCAGGTTTCAAACCCAGGTTAGTGCCATTTCCAGGTCTACACTTAGTGTCTTGGCTATACTGCCTCGTGCAGCATTAACAGAGAACCATACTCAGCATCTCAGAGCAGCTGATGTCTCAGATTAGCCTTATGTACAGATGGGGAAACAGGCCAGAGGGGATAGAGATCAAGGTCAGAGGTTGATCCCTGGTTCCAGATGTATCCTGAATCTTTCCATTGATCTCCACCTCCAGTGCTCTCATTCTAGTCCATGTGTCACCATCATCTCTGCCTGGACCACTAGAACAGGCCCTACTGGTTTCCTTCCTTCTACTCTCCCCCGACCCCCGCAATCCATCCTCCTGTTAAAACCCCTCCAATGGCTTCCTAGAGAATCCTTACCATGGCTTACAAGGCCCCCAGGATCCCGTTCATCTGTCCAGTGGCACTCCACCACGTGCCCCTGCTCACTCTGCTCCAGCCACAGAGGCCTTCTTTCCACCTGGGCTATTCTGCCTCAGGTTTGCACTTATTTTTCTCTCTTCCTGGACCGCTTTTCTTGAGGCTCTTCTCGTGCCTTCTTCTTGTCATTCAGCTCACTTGTCTCCTACTCAGGAAGGTGTCCCAACTATGATGTCTAAAGCAGTCCGTCATAGCTCATAGCATTCTCTGAAACGACCTTGTTTATATGTGTGTGTCCACTTATTGCCTATTTTTCCCCCACCTAGAAGGCAGAGACTGCCTTGGTCACTACCGTATTCCAGTCTGTGCCAGGCTGGGTGCTCAAAGAATATTTGAAGAGTGAAGGACAGGATAAAGATTACTGGGCAGTGCTGGCCTTTTACACCTGTTCAGCAGCCAAGAACCTGAGACTTACTTGAAGTTGATAGAAAATGGACCCTTGACAATTTGTGCACTCGGGGTGGCGGGGCACATATATACTCTCATAACTTTCTCCAAAGACGCAGAAGTCATGGCTGGCAAAAGTGGGGAGCTTTTCCAAGAAATTCAGCAGTGCTTGGCAGTTGTCAGAAGCCCCCTGAACGGAGAGGAAGTGGGGCCCAAGGTGGGGGTCAAAGTGGGAAAGAATCACAGACAGGCTCCCCTGCCCCAGCCAAAGGGTGAGAAGAGATCATATACTCATTTGCACATTTTGCTGAGCTCCCCTCTTACCCGCTCTGGTCCATTCTCCCTTTCTCTTTAACATGGCAGAGCTGGTCTGACCCAGGCAGTCCAGGGCTTCACACTCTTCAGAGCTTCCTATCACCCTTAACCCTAATGGGGCTTATGAGACTTTTGGTAGTCAGGCCCTGTACAGCTCACCACCCCGATTCTCCCGCTTTTTTTTTTTTTTTTTTTTAATTTTGGTCACACCATGCGACATGCTTAGTTCCCTGACCAGGGATCGAACCTGCGCCCCCTGCATTGGAAGCATGGAGTCTTAACCACTGGACCACCAGGGAAGATCCTGTCACCCTCCCTCTTAAACGTAATGCTCCAGCCTCTCAGGCATCAGCTTTCGCTATCTCCAAGCCTTTGGTCCCTGCTTACACTCTGTGAGTAGACTCTTTTCCTCCACAATCACTGGACTTTGTTCCCTGAGGCCAAGGGTGATGTACATCTCCCTGCTCTGTGCTTCCCAATCCCCTCTAGCTCCTCTTTTGCCATATTCCTCACACTTGTAATGACTAGTTTGATGTCTGCTTCTGCCCTAGACTGTAAGCTCCATGAGGAGGGACTGGACCACTTCCTTCACTGCTGTTTCCCCCATGTGTAGCACTGTACCTGGCACACAGTAAGTTACTAAGAAGAAGATTGTTGCATTCAATTTCAGATTAGAAAATGAAGGTCCAGGGAATTCCCTGGAGATCCAGTGGTTAGGACTCCACACTTTCACTGCCAGAGCCCAGGTTCAATCCTCGGTCGGGGAACTAAGATCCCACAAGCTGTGTGTACGGCCGAAAAAAAAAAGAAAGAAAGAAAAAAAAAAAAGAAAATGAGGGTCCAGGGACTTCCCTGTTGGCTCACTGCTTAAGAATCCACCTGTCAAGGCAGGGGACACGGGTTCAAGCCCTGGTACGGGAAGATCCCACATGCCGCAGAGCAACTAAGCCCATGCGCCACAACTACTGAGCCTGCGCTCTAGAGCCCGCAAGCCACAACTACTGAGCCCACGTGCCACAACTACTGAAGCCCGTACGCTTAGAGCCCGTGCTCTGCAACAAGAGAAGCCACCAAAATGAGAAGCCTGCGCACCACAATGAAGAGTAGCCCCCACTCGCCGCAACCAGAGAAAGCCCGCGCGCAGCGACAAAGACCCAACACAGCCAAAAATAAATTAATTAATTAAAAAAAAAAAGAAAATGAGGGTCCAGAGATCATTTTGTCTGGCTCCTTAAACTCATAGGTGGGGAAACTCAGGTTCAGGAAAGGTGAGTGACTTGCCCACGGTCACGCAAAGAGTAGCTTGCAGAGTCAGCTGCCTGGTCACCACCTGCTTCAAAGCTGGCTCAGGCTTCCTCTGGCCCAGCTGATAAATCCCTCATCTTCATTCAGTTCCCAGAGGCTCACAAAGTATCTCTTCGTATGCAGTCTGATCTCTGCGACAGCCTTGGGGATGATGATCATGATAGCTGACACTGAGTGTTTTCAATATTCTAGTCATTTGTGTGTATTCACTTCCTTAATCTTTTGCATGACCCTGTGGGATAGGTACTGTTATTAGCATCCCATGTCACAGATGAGGAAACTGAGGCACAGGATATTTAAAGGAACTTGCCCAAGGTCAGATAGCTGGGAAATGGCAGAACTGGGATTTGAACCTGGCAGTCTGACTCTTAACCATGACACTGTCCAGCTTGCCTTGTATGTAGGAGGGAGGCATTATTATCCTTTCTCTGTCAGCCCCCAGGGTGAGGTTTGGCATTCTTCGATTCAAAAGCAGGGGCCACAAACCTACTGCCTGCAGGAACTAGGCAGAAAACATGAATGGGTGAAGCAGACAGGTGTCAGGCAACAGGGCCTGGTGGGGACAGTGGTAAACTGGAGAGCACAGGGTCTTCTACAGCCACTCACCCTTGCTGCACCTGCGCTCCAGAAGGGTGTTACTAAGAGCAAATGCAGGCTCAGAGTTGACTTTTTAACAGAAGTCACAAGTCTGAATTTTTAAGTGAAATCTCTCAATTGTGTAAACGGTGGCAACCAAAATTCAAGTTTTCTTCGCTTTAATAGGCAGGGCAAGGAAAACATATCCACGGGCTGAATGGCTGCAGCTCACAGGCCACAGTTTGCAGCCTCTTGTCTGAGACAGAAGGCGTTTCCTTTCTTCCTCCAGCTCCCGTCCTCTTGTCCTCCCTCTACCTCCATCTAGCCTTCTTGCCCTTCTTCCTTTCCTTCCCCTTCCTTCCGTCTTCCCTGTCCCCACCTTGAGTGGTGCAGCCACCCACCTGTTGGTCATTGGTCTGGTAGCTCTGGCTGAGAGAGTAGGAGGAACCCACACCAGCGGGGACTCCAGGTCCAGAACACTGGCCACCAGGTTCCAGCTGTGTGGGTTCGTGTCGGCGTTCCCTCTGTAGGGAGGAGGGAGATGTGTGGGTGTCCTTTGGGCTGCAGGGGCCAAGGGCACCCGTAGGGCTGAACGCAGTGGTCGTGGGGCTCTTGCCCATGCCTCCTAACAAGATGGCAGCCAGAGAGGGGCATAGGTGGATGCTCCAGTCCAGGAGTAGGTGGCTCCAGGGCATCCCCTGGGTTGGCATTCCACAGGGGAGGCTAGGGAAGCCCTCTTTCTTCTAGCCTCTCCAAACCCTCCCTAGAGAGAATCCTTTCACCACCTGAGTAACAGAGGGTGTTCCCACTTAAGGCCAAACTTTGCCATGGAGCTTCTTCCTGAGCCCCAAATCTGCTCCTTGCTGGCCCTGTTCTCTGTTCCCTTTTGTCGAGAGACAACTTGTCTGCCAGCTACTGTGCTAAGTACTCTATGGGAATTGCTCCTATTCCTCACAGCAACCTTTGAAGTAGGTTCTTTTTTTTTTAGGCCACACTGCGCAGCTTGCAGGATTCTAGTTCCCTGACCAGGGACTGATCCCAGGCCTTCGGCAGTGAAAGCATGGAGTCCTAACCACAGGACCGCCAGGGAATTCCCATGAAGTAGGTTCTATTATTATTCCCATTTCTCAGATGAGAAAACTGAGGCCCAACCAGGTTTATTTACCTTAAGCCATATAGCTAGTATATGGCAGAGCCCACACTTGAATGCGTCAGTCAGTTTCCAAGGCACATATTATGCTAAACTTCTCCTAAATCTTCACAATACTAATATTGTTGTCATCCCCTTCACTGAGGCCTGCAGAGAGAGGTTAAGTAACGCGTCCAAGTTCACACAGCTGGGAGGTGTTGCAGATGGGGCTTGAACCACCTCTGTCTTATCGCAGCATGTGAACTGACCCTGCACCTGAGTCATGCTCAGGACGGTTTGCTTTCCATGGAATTTTACTCACCTGATGCTAAAAAGTCCATAAGGCAATTAATCGGTGAAAATACTGGGACTCAGAGAGGGGGAGTGACCGGCCCAAGGTGATACCAACTACAGTTCATGCCTCCTGAATCTAAGTCCAGTGTTCTTTCCACCACATTGAGCTGCTGGCTGTTCTGTTGCTCTCCCAGAGTTTCTGGCTCTGAAGGCCTGAGTCTAATTCTCCAGCCCTCACCACCTGGCACTAGATCGAGCAGGGCTCCTTAGGGAACTTCACGATAGCTCCATATGTGATGGCTTGGGGTTTGGGAGGGGTTTGCAGGACAGTTAGTGGCAAACTCCAGCTGGAACCACAGGGTTCCCGAGTCAGAAGGACCTCAGCAGTCATGTGCTGCAACCCTCCCACTATAAAGGAAGGAAACCTGAGGCCCTGAGAGGGAAAGAAACCTGCGTGGGGATGCACAGCAAGTCGTTGTTTGGACTAACAGTGACATTCCTTACAGCCTGTGCCCTGTTGAGGGCAGGCAAGCAGTGAAGAGATGGAGCAGTCATTTAGCACTGGGTTCGGCCTTGGAAGATTTCTTTTTTTTTCTTTTTGATTTAATTTAATTTTATTATTATTATTTTTTGGCCACGCCGAGTGGTCTGTGGGATTTTATTTACCAGACCAGGGATGGAACCTGTGCCCTCTGCAGTGGAAACGTGGAGCCCTAACCCCTGGACCACCAGGGAATTTCCAGTCTTCTATCAACTTAATTAAACTGTGTGAAGTTAGGTTTTAGCTCCTGGCAGGCAAGCTCCTCGTAGGCTGGGAGCAGCTGTGTCTGGGATTCAATAAAAGCAGTGAAGCCCAGCCAAACTGGAGCGTAAAGTCCCTTTAAAATGACAAAAAAAAAAAAAAAAAAAAAAAGAAGAAGAAGAAGGGGGACAAGATTTTGATAAAGAAAGAAAGAATCAAAACCCAAACCTGACTACCCAGCAGAGCACCTTGGCAGGATGCATTCGGAGTGGCCTGTCCTGGCTGCCACACCGTGCACACACCCTGGCCCAGGCCCAGTGCTGAGGACTTTCCAACACTGAGCTCACTTAATCCTCCCAACAAACCTGTCAGATGCTATTTTTGTTTCCATTTTGCAGATGTAGAAATTCAGGCTCAGGGAGGTAAAGTGCCCCTCCTGTGATTTCTTAGGCAGTGACTTTAGAGTTCACTTATCAAGTAAGATAATGCGTGGGATGTGTTGAACACAGTGCCAAGTGCATAGTAAATGCTCAGTAAAGTTTGGGACTATAAGATCCTACCAACTGAATATGGTAAAACCAGGACTCAAATTCAGACCTCTCCAATTCCAGCCCTGTGCTCTATTTTGATTATCTGGAGTCTCCCCGTGCCCCAGCCCTGCTCAGTTAAACCTTGATTGATTTGAACTTGGCTACCCAGAGCTCACAATTAGGTTGATTTTTTTTTTTTCCTGAGCTTTCTATTCAGAATAGTAAAAAAAAAAAAAAATCCACAGGAAACAGACTAGGATTCAGAATTTAGTCTATGAAGACAATTTCTCAGGAATATTCTTTTTTTTTTTTTTAATATTTATTTATTTGGTTGCACCGGGTCTTAGTTGTGGCACGCGGGACCTTCTTTGCAGTGTGCAGGATCTTTAGTTGCCGCATGCGGGATCTAGTTCCCTGACCAGGGATTGAACCCGAGCCCCGTTTATTGGGAGCATGAAGTCTTAACCACTGGGCCACCAGTGGTGGCCTCTCAGGAATATTCTTTAGTTAATACCCACTCCAGCCAGCTATCTGCACCTCTCTGTCCTCAAGCCTAAACAGGGAGTGACACATCATAGATGCTTAAAAACAACTTGTGGAGGAAAGAAAGGAAGAAGAGAAGGAAGTAAGGAAGCTCTCTGGCAGGACCTTAAGTCCCCAAAGAAAGATTCAGATACATTGTATTTATGAGATGTTCTTTGCTAAAGAAGAAAGGATTCCTAACACATTTTGGAATTTTTAATTTTAAACATCAAGGATATACAGGTTAGGGATATACATGTTAATCAGGAATTCAGTTAAGCAGAATGGTTGGTTGCTGGTTCTGGTTACTTGAGGTCCAGCATAATAGCACAGCACCCAGAAGTGCATGGTGCCCCAGGGGCTTGGCTCAAAAGAAGGCAGAGTCAGCGTCTCCCTGGCTTTCTGTTAACCATAAGCAGCCAGACAAGCAGGGAGGATGTTGGGGTCCGAGAACAGCCAACGTTTATGGTATAGCTGAGAGGCTACATCTTTCTCACTTCATTCCCTACACAGCCCTGGCTAGTGTTCCTGGCCAGTCCCATTCCCTTTGTCAGCCTGAGCTTCTGGGCAGAGGCTGGTAGGACAGCTGGTTCTGGTGCTGACAGGACAGCTGGCTCTGAGACTGGCACCTGCTCAGTCGCTGGCATTTCAGAACCTCAGGGCAGATGCTGGCTTTCAGGGTAGCACCTGGGTGGGCTGGGATTGGCTGATTTGGTTCAAGGTTAATTGCAGGGCTCCAAAACCGAGATATCCCCAGGTGCCAGGCAGGGAACATATATGAAAGAAGCTGCCAGGTTGGAACTATACTGAAATCCAGCTCTAGCTGGTGGTTTCCAAACAGGATTGAGGACAGTGTTGCTAGACATGCCAGTTTCTCAGAGAAGCGGGACATCCAGATTTCTGTCATTGCTCTTAATTTAAAAATTCTTTTTTTTTTTCTTTTTTGCCTGTGTTGGTCTTCGTTGCTGCAAGCGCACTTTCTCTAGTTGTGGCGAGCAGGGGCTACTCTTCGTTGCGGTGCGTGGGCTTTTCATTGCAGTGGCTTCTCTCGTTGCAGAGCACTGGCTCTAGGCGCACGGGCTTCAGTAGTTGTGGCTCGCAGGCTCTAGAGCGCAGGCTCAGTGGTTTTGGTGCACGGGCTTAGTTGCTCCGCGGCATGTGGGATCTTCCTGGACCAGGACTCGAACCCGTGTCCCCTGCATTGGCAGGCAGAGTCTTAACCACTGCGCCACCAGGGAAGTCCCTCTTCTTCTTTTTTTTTTTAACTAGATGACTAGTTTATTGTAAAAGGATGTAACACAAGAACAGCCAGATGGAAGAGATGCACAGGGCAAGGTATGGGGAAGGGGCATGGAGTGTCCATGCTCTCCAACCACAGCACTCTCCCAGCACCTCCACCTTTTCACTGACCTGGAATCTCTGAACTGCATCCTCTGGGTTTTTATAGAGGCTTTTTTTCATTGGCATGGTTGAGTAAGGCATTGGCCATTAGGCTGCAGATTTAACCTCCAGTCCCTCTCCCCTTCCTGGAGGTCAGGGGGTGGGACTGAAAGTTCCAACCCTCTAATAACACAGTTGGTTTCCTGGCAACCAGCCCCCAACCTTAGGGCAGTCGGAACATCATCTCATTAACATAACAAAAGACTTTAAATCACTTAGGAAATTCCAAGGGTTTTAGGAGCTCCAAGGTAATTTAAAAATTCTTCTTCCTTTTTTTGTTTCCTTTTTTCTCCTCTCTTTCTCTCTCTCTCTCCTTCCTTTCTTTTCTTTCTTCCTCTTCTTTCTTCTCCTTCTCCTCCTCCTTCTTTCCAAAAGATAAGCACACAATGGGTTCTATTTACAACCCCTGGATAAGGAATTGAGGAGAAAAAGGCTGAGGACAATATAATCTGCCAGGGCTGGGAGGGACCACAGAATCTATCTCACTGAGAATAAACTAACAAGTGGCCCGTGGACACACCTTCTCATTCCCCCAATCTCATTTTTGGACATTCAGAGCCAAGCCCAGGGGAGGTCATCTCGTCTTAGTTGGCCCCTGCTCCAACCACTGCCGCTCCAGGAGATGGAGCTGGTAACGTTCCCAGCAAGAGCCTCTTTCTCCACGTTGGGCCTTCAAAAGACACCTCAGTGAGTATGAATGGTGCAGTTCTAGCTAGTAGGATGTCAGTGAAATGACACATGACCCAAGTCCTCTTTTCCAGGAAGAGTTTGCTATTTAGAGAGACTTGAGGTGAACTCTTGTAAGTGAAGAATTCTATCTTTATTAATTTAAAGTACCCTCTGGGAGTTCCCTGGTGGCCTAGTGGTTAGGATTCCAGGCTTTCACTGCCATTGCCTGGGTTCAATCCCTAGTCAGGGAACTGAGATCCTGTAAGCTATGGGGCCAAAAAGAAAAAAAAAGGCACCCTCTAATGCTAAATATGACCTTTTTAAAAGAATTACGATAATAAAACATTTATTTGTTTATTCCTCAGTATAGACAAGGCATTTTTTATAAATCCAATATAATTTTTGTAACAACCCTTTGAGCTAAGTATTTATGTATATTTTCCAGATTATGTGGTAGATAAAGGTGGCCACAAATTCTTTGTCACTTCTCTCTTGGAGGGGTGGGTCTAGCTCCCCCCACTTGAATCTGGTGACCAGCTATAAATTGGGGTTCCCACGACTCCCACCTCAGAGGTGTTTGCTAGAAGACTTACAGAACTCAGGGAAACATTTACTTACGTTTACTGGTTTATCATAAAAGATATTATAAAAGGTACAGGTGAATGGCCAGGATGAAGAGGTACATAGGATGAGGTCCAGAAGGGTCCCACGTGCAGGAGCGTCTGTCCCTGTGGAGTCAGGATGTACCACCCTACTGGCATGTGGGTGTGTCCACCAACTCGGAACCCCTTCCAACCATGTAGTGCTAGGATTTCTATGGGGGCTTCATCACATAGGCATGATTGATTATTAACTCAATCTCCAGCTCCTCTCCCCTTCCCAGAGGTTGGGGGGCTGGGGCTGAAAGTTCCGAGCTTCTGATCATGGTGTGTGGTCTTTCTGGTGACCTGCACCAATCCTGAAGTTATCCAGGAGCCCCCCAATCATTGCCTCATTAGAACAAAAGACACTCCTATTGCCCAGGAAATTCCAAGGGATTTAGGAGCTCTGTGTCAGGAAACAGGGTCCAAGACCAAATATTAGAACAAAAAATGCTCTTAAGTACCCTTATCATTTAGGAAATTACAGAAGTTTTAGGAGCTCTATGCCAGAAATGGGGCAGATACCAATATAGTTATCTTTTATTATTTCACAAGTTGTATTGTTTATTGAAGAATGGAGAAGGCTGCCAAGGGTCTTCACTCCAACAAGTATTGTAATGTATGGATAAGGAAATCAAGGCCCATAAAGTTTAACTAACTGCCTAAGTCCTCATGAGAAGCAGCAAAGCTAGAATTCAAACATGGCCTATAGGAGACATTCAATTTTTACTTCTCCTATTTAAAAAAATATTAGGGACTTCCCTGGTGGCCCTGTGGTTAGGACTCCACACTCCCACTGCAGGGGGCATGGGTTCAACCCCTGGTTGGGGAACTAGGATCCTGCATGCTGCATGGTGTGGCAAAAAAAAAAATTGTTTTATGATCACTTTTTTAAACTTTTTTTTTGGACCACACCCTGCGGCATATGGGATCTTAGTTCCCAGACCAGGGATTGAACCCTCACCCACTGCAGTGGAAGTACAGAGTCTTAACCACTGGACAGCCAGGGAAGTCCCTCTAACAACTTTCATAGACAGACATGCAACAGTGTTCATCATATTTTTCATATTATACATTATATCCCTGGTACTGATTTATCTTATAACTAGAAGTTTGTACCTTTTGACTACTTTCATCCAACTCCCTCTCCCCTGATCCCCTGCCTCTGGTAACGATCTTTTTCTATGATTTAGTTTGTTTTTTGAAGTATAATTGACCTAAAACACTGTGTTACTTCCTGATGCACAATATAGTGATTTGATATTTCTACACATTTCAAAATGATCACCGTGATAAATCTAGTTATCATCTTTCACCATGTAAAGATATTACATAATTATTGACAGTATTCCTCACACTGTACATTTCATACCTCTGATTCATTTATTTTGTAACTGGAAGTTTGTACCTTTTAATCTCCCCCACCTGTTTTTCTTATCTCCCCACCCTACTCCTCTGGCAACAACCTGTTTGTTCTCTGTATCTATGATGCTGTTTCTGTTTTGTTGTGTTTGTTTGTTTGTTTTTAAGATTCCACAAATAATTGAAATCATATATTGTCTTTCTCTGTCTGACTTATTTCACTTAGCATAATATCCTCTCGGTCCATCCATGTTGTCGCAAATGGCAAGATTTCATTCTTTTTTATGGACCACATCTTCTTTATCCATTCATCTATCACTGGGCCCTTAGGTTGCCTCCATATCTTGGCTATTGTAAGTATAAACATAATTTTAAGTTAAAAAAACCCCAACTAGTCATGCATTTTGTTTTATAAATCCAGTGGTAATAAAAAGCTCATATCCGGGACTTCCCTGATGGTCCAGTGGTTAAGAATCTGCCTTCCAATGCAGGGGACATGGGTTCGATCCCTGATCGGGGAGCTAAGATCCCACAGGCCACGGAGCAACTAAGCCCACGCGCCACAACTAGAGAGAAGACCGCGTGCCACAACTAAGACCCAACACAGCCAAAAATAAATAAATAAATACATATTTTTAAAAAGCTCAAATCAAATGCCAGCAGTCCTTTGTCCCAGCTTTGCCCACCTCTAGCTCGTTGTGTTGCCTACATGCATCTCTTTTAACCTATTTCTTTTGGCATTATCTCACTATTTTAAGATAATGTGCTTATACTGCTATTTTGTGATTTAAAAATTAAAAGCAGTAATTATTGATTAAAGATTTAGCTTTCTTACACCTGCACCCTAAAGTCCCTTCCTCCCCTTTTAAAATGAGGTTCTGTCACAATACAGCCCTTAGGGTTAAATAATCAGTATGTACATTATTATGAGTATGTAAATATTGTTCACTGCTGTGCTGCGTATTGATAGTTTAGGTACTTCCCTGGTGGTCCATTGGGTAAGACTCTGCTCTCAATGCAGGGGGCCTGGGTTAGATCCCTGGTTGGGGAACCAGATCCCTCATGCATGCTGCAACTAAGAGTTCACATGCCACAACTAAAGATCCCTCATGCCACAACTAAGACCCAGCGCAGCCTAAATAAATAAATAATAAAATAAATTTTAAAAAAGGTATTGATAGTTTACTATGATTACCTTTCCTTCTTTGTAAAACTTGTTTGTTTTTCCTGTGCTTAATAATGGCCATATTTTCCCATTTGCTTTGTTATATACATACTTATCCAAATGCTCCAACAGATCTGTCAGTAATTATTCCAAATGCTTAGACAAGTCAGATAAGCTCTTAGTTTTATTTTTTCCCTGGAGACCTTCCTTTGATTGCTCTCCGTATTCCTGCTTCAGCTGAACTGGCCACGTTTTGGTCAGCTGCCCAGCTGCCATTTGGAAACCATCATTTGGTTCTTCTGAGGTAGATTCTTGGTTTCCTGGATGCTTTGCCTTACACTTTCTTGCTTTACAACTCTGTTTTGCTGAAGCATGTTCTCCAGTGACTTTCTGAGAAAGGCTACACAGGATGTAAATTTATGTACCCTTTACTTATCTGGAAATGTTTTTGTTTCAGTCTCACACTTGATTGAAGGTTTGGTTGTGCACTGAAATCTAGGTTGAAAAGTTTCACGCAAAAATTATGAAGGCATTGATGTGTTATCTTCTAGCTTGCAGTGATGCCAAGAAGCATGCCCTCCGTGCCCACCACTATCTCAGAAAATCTTTAAGATTTTCTCTTTATTTCCAGTGTGCAGCTCTTAAAGTTCAATTTACTGGCTCAAATATGGAGACTCATATCTTTCAGTTCTGCAAAATTTTCTTGAGTTATTTTTTTGGTAATATCTGTCTTTCTCTGCTCTCCCTGTCCATTTTCTTTCTTCTCTATTTCTGGAACTCCTGTTAGTCAGATGTTGGATCTGAGTTAAAACTCTAATTTTCTTATCTCTTCTTTCCCATCTCTTTGTCAGTGAAAGTGCTGAGTCCTAACCATGGGACAGCCAGGGAATTCCCTCCATCTCTGTCTTTTTGTTCTGCTTTCCAGGGGATTTTCTTAACTATCTTTAACTCTTCTTTGATTTATTTTTAAATTTGGCAATCATACTTTTAATTTTTAGGTGCTAGTTTTCATTTTGTTCATTTTTCAAAGCATTCTCTTCTTGCTTTATAATTGTGATATCTGCTTCATTTAATTTCCCTTCCCTTAGGAATTCCCTGGTGGTCCAGTGGTTAGGATTCTGTGCTCCACTGCAGGGGGCCCTGGTTGGGGAACTAAGATCCCGAGAGTAGGGTGGCGTGGCCAAAAAAAAAAAAAAATTCCCTTCTCTCTAAAGAACTCCTTTTAACACTTCTTTCAAGGCAAGTCTACGGGCAACAAATTCCGTCAATTTTTGTTTGTCTGACAGAGTATTTCTCCTTCACTGTTGAAGGATAATTTTACAGGATATAGAATTCTAGGTTTCTGTTAACATTTAAAATATTTCACTCAACTCTCTTCATGCTTGCATAGTTTCTGAGAAGTCAGATGTCCAGTTGACCCTGGAACAACATGGGTTTGAACTGCAAGGGTCTATATATAGTGGATTTTTTTCAATAGTAAATACTGCAATACTACACGATCCGCAGTTGGTTGAATCTTTAGATGCAGAACTGCAGATATGGAGGAACCTCGGATACAGAGGGCTGACTATAAATTATATGGAGATTTTCAAGTATGTAGAGGGTTGGGGCCCCTAACCCTCATATTGTTCAAGGGTCAACAGTAATTCCTTTTTTTTTTTTTTTTTGGCCACACTGTGAGGCTTGTGAGATCTTAGTTCCCCGACCAGGGATTGAACCCGGCCCCTGGCAGTGAAAGTGCCGAGTCCTAACCACTGTACTGCCAAGGAATTCCCTTGTAATTCTTAACCTTTGCTTCTCTATAGGCGTTTTTTCCCTCTGGCTTCTTTCAGGACTTTATCTTTGATTTTTTGTATTTTTTGAAAATGATATGACTTGGTGTCATATATTTTGGCATTTATCCTGCTGGGTGTTCTCTGAGCTTCCTGGTCTGTCATTCATTAATGAGGTGCCTGAAATTAATTTGGGGGAAATTCTCAGTCATTATTGTTTCAAATATTTTTCTGTTCCTTTCTCTCTTTTCCTTCTGATATTCTGTGTACATTATTCCTTTTGTGTACATTATTCTGTGTACATTATTCCTTTTGTTTTTCCACAGACTCTTTTTTTTTCGATTTGCTTTTCAGTTTCGGAGGTTTCTATTGAGATATCCTGAAGCTCAGAGATTCTTTCCTAAGTTGTATCCAGCCTGTACAGTATAGGCATTCTTCATCTCTCCTACAGTGTTTTTTTATCTCTAGCATTTCTTTTTGGTTCTTTCTTAGAATTTCCATCTCTCTGCTTACATTGCACATCTATTGTTCTTGCAGGCTGTCTGCTTCGTCCCGAGAGCCCTTAGCATCTTAACCATAGTTGTTAAAATTCCTGGTCTGATAATTCTAACACTCCTGCCATATCTGAGTCTAGCTCTGATGCTTGCTCTGTCTCTTAAAACTATGTCTTTAGGGGCTTCCCTGGTGGCGCAGTGGTTGAGAGTCCGCCTGCCGATGCAGGGGACACGGGTTCGTGCCCTGGTCCGGGAAGATCGCACATGCCGTGGGGCAGCTAGGCCCGTGAGCCATGGCCGCTGAGCCTGCGCGTCTGGAGCCTGTGCTCCGCAACGGGAGAGGCCACAACAGTGAGAGGCCCACGTACCGCAAAAAAAACACAAAAAAACTATGTTTTTTGCCTTTTAGTATATCTTGTAATTTTTTATTGATAGCCAGACATAATGTACTAGGTAAAAGGAACTGCTGTAGATTGGCCTTTAGTAATAAGGTTGGAAGGTGTAAGGGAAGGGGAAGTGTTCTGTAGTCCTATGACTGGATCACAGTCTCTTAGTGAGCCTGTGATGGACTGGCTCACTAAGAGAAGGACTATGGACTTCACTTATCTTCTCCCTCCAGTCCCCCCAGGGTGGCTAGAGTGGGATGGAGTTGTGTGTTTCCCTTCCCTTAGGTCTGTTAGGCTCTGATAAAATCCCAGTAGGTTAGGCTCTGGTTAAATTTTAAGTGTCTCCTGAGGGTATATCTTATTAACAACAACAGAATGCTCTAGCACATTTCAAAATGGTTCCTTTTACCCTCCTCTGCTGGAAACATGAGGGATTTTTTTCTGATGTTTACTATGAGAACCTGGTAGAACTTCAGGTAAAACCCACAAAGTCACAAAGTCTGCTCCCTTCCCCCAGTAGGACTGGATTCCTTGGCGGGTTTTTTTTGGCTGCACTGGGTCTTCATTGCTGCACGCGGGCTTTCTCTAGTTGCGGCGAGCGGGAGCTACTCTTCATTGCGGTGCGCGGGCCTCTCACTGTGGTGGCTTCTCTTGTTGCGGAGCACCGGTTCTAGGCGCACGGGTTTCAGTAGTTGTGGCACACAGGCTCAGTAGTTGTGGCTCACGGGCTTAGTTGCTTCGTGGCATGTGGGATCTTCCCAGACCAGGGATCGAACCCATGTCCCCTGCATTGGCAGGTGGATTCTTAACCACTGTGCCACCAGGGAAGCCCTTCCTTGGTGTTTTTATTTCTCAGATTTGTCCACACTGAGCCTCCAGCAATTCACCAATTACAGTTCAGGTTTCCTTACCCTGGCACTGACTCCCACAGAGGTTTCTGCTTGTGGGTTTCTGCTCTGTATTTGTCTGTCTTTCTGTCCAATTCTGGGGGCAGTGGTGTGCTTTATAATCTGACTTATTGTACATATCTAAGAGAGTTGACTTTCCAGTTTGTTCAACTTTTTACTTGTTGTTAGGATGGAGTGGCCACTTCCAAGCTTTTTACATGTTGGACTGGAAACACATCAATTTCATTTTTAATGGAAGAATATCCAAATAGGCATCTTGTGCCTATTCCTTCCCCCCTCCCCACCCCACTGCCCCCTCAGGAAACACACAGTATTTGGAGGACAGGGTGTCTGCCGTCTTCCTTCTTCCTGACGACAATGTCTCTGGCCTTCCTCCACACCTATGGAAAAATTTTTCATTGTATCATAGCAATGAATTACCAAATCTGGATTTGCAATACTGAATCTACATCTAGCACATGTACCTACATAATTAGTTTCTGTGATTATTTGATTGGTCTGATTCCCCCACCAGATTGGAGGCCATGATCTAGAAGTGGCCCTGCCCCAGTATAGGGACATCATTCAGAAGTGCTAGGCAGCAGTTCACCAGGAACCCTAATGACTCAGGACTGGACTGTCCTCTGAGGCCATAGGCTCCTCACTTTCATAAGCCGAAATTATTCAGAGGCGACCTCTATTGACTAAAGGAAGAAATTGCAGTTACCCTCCCCCCCCCCCCCCCCCCCCCGCCTTCTTTCCAGTACAGGGAAATGACCAACATAATCCCTGTTATCTGCCAGGCATTTCACGTATATTATGCCATTTGTCCTTGGATTTATAATATTTGCATCTATAAGATGGGCACCATCACTCCTACTTCATAGTCGAGGAGAGTGGGGTTCAGAGAAGTGAACTAATTTCTGAGTTCCCACTGTAAAGAGGCACTGCTGAGATCCACCCCAGGTCTGTCTGAAGCCAAAGCCTTTGGTCTGTCCACCAGTCCCCTGCTATTCAAAGTGCAGTCCAAGGACCAAAGCATGGGCGAAGTTGGGAGCGTTAACAATGCAGACTGCAGGCCCCACTCCAGATCTACTGAATCAGAATTTGTATCCTAAGGAGATAAAAATTTTGTATGCACATTAAAGATTGAGAAGTACCCTGACTCCCAGGAAGTGCTAGGGGAACCTCTGCCTGTGTCCTCCTGAGGAGAAACTGAGTTTTCGCATTTCTTCTGCAAACGCGGATTTCTGGTTATAAAGCACTTCTGTCATTTTTCTCATGTACTTTCTTGACATTGGCTCTCCTTTATCTTGGGAGGTAAGTAAGGTCAGTGATGATCAGTCCCATGTTAGAGATTCTGGAAACAGAAGCCCAGAGAGGGGAAGCGACTTGCCCAGAGCCACCAGCCAGCAGGCATCCCACAACTTGACACGGTTTGGATGGGACAGTAAGTCAAAGGTTTTAGGGTCTGATGTTGGTGCCAGCATGAGGGCTGGAGGTTCCTGAGCTTGCCTTCCGGGGTCAGAAATCACCAGATTGAGAGAGCCCTCTGCTCACTTGTTCATTCATGCACGGCAAGAGGGCTCCAATTTTACTCCCTGGGCACACTATGTAACATCTCTCAGCTTTCACTTTTGCATAGAGTTGTCATGAAGACCAAATGTGAATGATGCAAGTTAAGTGCTGGCACAAAGTAAGAAATCAACAAGTGTTAGTTGATATTCATTCAATCATTTGTCCAACAACTACTGAACACTTGCTATGTGCCAGGCACTGGCTAAGATACCTGATGGACAAGGGAGATGTGACCCTGCTCCCGTGGAACTTACAGTCTAACAGGGAGACAGACACTGATTAAATGCTTACAAGTCTTGACTTGAATGAATTTGGCTGGGCATTTGCCTGTGGCCTAGATGTAACCTTTCCTTCCCTCTGTTCACTCAGAGAAAGGGAACCCAAACCTCAAGCTCTTGGTCCACTAGGCAGGTGTGAACCATGGCCCAAAGCTGTCCCACCTGTCTAGTCTTGCAACATGTTTCCTCCTTGGAGAGGGTCCCCACCTCCACCAGGAGGGAGGGATCTTTGCAAAATACCGGAACAGGGATGGGGAGTGTGGTAGAAGGTGGGGGCGGGTTCGACTTTATTCTGAGGACCAGGGGGAGCCGTTGCAGACCATCTCAGAATGCTCTGCTCTCACCTCTGCTGCTCTCCCACACCCAGGTAATGCTCCACCGACAATGGCCACTTTCCAGTTCCTCAAATGACCATATTCCTCCCATCACAGGGCATTTGCACATGCATTTCCCACAGCCTGGAAAGGTCTCCCCACCTCTCTTCACTTAGTTCATTCTACTCATCACTCAGGGGCCAGTTCATATGTCAATTCCTCCAGGAAACCTTCCTTGACTCCCCAGGGAGGCTTCAGACCCCCAAATATAACATTCTGTATTTTCCCTTCTTGGCATTTATCACAACTTGCATGTTTATATTTGTGATGATTTGCTAAGCATCAGTCTTCCCCAGTAGACTGACAGCAGAGCTGGTGTGTTTTGCTGAATATCTTCTCCCCGGCACTGAGCACAGTGAGAGGCTCCATAACCAGGACAACAGCGCCTGCTCTCAACACCTGCCTCTGAAAGGACAAAGCGGGAGGGATGCTCAGGGGTTTGAAGGTCACCCCAAAACTTGAGGTCAGGGAGGGACATACAACACAGAAGCTAATCTGAGGCTGCAGTGGTGCAGGGAAGACACAGGAAGGACTTGAACCAAGGTAGAGGCAGCAGGACAGACCAAGGCGGAGTCCCAAGTCAGTGGGGAAAGTCTGATGGGATGTGGAAGGAGAGAGAAGTGTTAAGAACCACTTGCAGGTTTCCGGCTTAGGAAAGGGAGCGTGATGGGCCCATTCTCGAGTAAGGGGTCACAGACGGTGAGGCCAAACGGCCTTATTGCACCCCAACCCCTACTCCCACTCCAGCCCGTCTTCCTCCTGTCAGTGGCCTGGACTGTCCCTTGCACCAGACACAGGCCACGCAGCTCAGCAGCACAAGTCCCTTTTTATTAACCATCCTCCCTGGTCTGAATGTGCAGAAGTAGAAAAGAAACAGTAAAATGCCCTGGCAGAAAGGGCAGGGGAAGGTGCTCCTGAGGTTAGGCCAGATTCCAGCTCATTTTCCCCGTACATGCCCCCAGCCCTCACTGAAATCCAACGTTAGGAGGCAGTGCAGCCCTGCTGATGGGCCATCCTCCTGACCGTATCTGGGGTGGGCGCTGGCAGGGCCTGGTGCTGTGCAGCAGGCGGAGAGAAAACGGCCACGTGGGTCTGGCCCCCAGGGAACGTGAGCAAAGGCAGGTCACCCAGTCCGGGGGTCTGAGCAGAAGCCTGTTTGGCCCCAGCAAGGCTCTGCTTCTTCTGTCTCACTGTCCTGAGGGCAGGGATCCCTCTCACCCCACCACTGCATTCAGAGGTTTTAGGCAGGAGGGGCCAGGGAGAACGCTAGGTGTTCCAGGCAGAGGAAGCCTGATTCGGTGCCTAGGCTTGGCCTAAGTGAGTGGCCAAGGTGTTCAAGATATGAAAGGGGAAAATATCCTTCCTCACCCCGCCTGGGGCACAACGTAGGTGTGACCTCAGTGTGATCGACAGGCCGCCGAGGCCAGGCCTGGTAGACCTGTGGAGCTGAGGAAGTGGACGAGAGAGGGTTTGGTCCACCCCCACCCCCATACTTATGTGGACAGGAGAGACTGAGCTACATAGAAAAATGGGGTGGTGGCGAAGAGGTGATGGGGGACAGGAGCAGACGAGATCCAGACTGGAAGGGAAACTTGTAGGCTGGCGTGACTACACTCAGATGTTGCCTAGTCAGTGGCCACCCAGCTGCCTTTCTTGTCTCCAGGGTACCAGGCTGGGTTGGCAGGGAAGGGGAGACGTGCAGGGCAGGGAGAAGAGAAGCAGCCATTCAAAGTGAAGATGCCAGACAGGTTCACCTTGATCCTCACCAGCCCAGCCTGCATGGGGTTCCCAGCTTGCTCCCTCACCCCACCTTGTGCCTCTGAAAAGAGGGACCCATCAGGAATCTGAGAGAGAAAAGCACACTCCGGCCTTGGGGAAAGTTAAGGGAGGAGTACTCACAGCACCGTGGCACGGGACGGCCCCTGGCCCCTGGCTCAGAGCCGGGCTGGCACCGTTTGTAAACATTAGACTTGGTGATGTCTGGGGATGGAGGAGCAGAGGGATGCCTGGACCATCAGGTCTGGGTAAGAAGACAGGGTGAGGCCCCAAAAGGCTTGGGAAATGTCAACCAGCCATGGGCAAGAGGGCTCTCAGGCTCACCACAGGCCCAGGAGGCAGTGGACAAGGCATCCATCTGCCTGCCTCGGGGCACCTGTATGATTTCAGTGCTACCTTTGGAACTTGCCGGAGGAAGCCACTGCTGGCTGGGCTGCCGACAGACTGGAGCAGGCACTGAGCCCCGGGGTAATGAGCACAGCCCCTACCCAGGGCAGGCTTCTCTGTGGAGGAAGGCAGCCCTTGGTCCACACTCTTTCTCCAGAGGGAAGTCAGGCTGAGTTGTTCCTTCGGAGACCTACCGACTCTCTTCACCCGTGGCTTCCAGGCATGGAGAAATTGAGAGGTGGAAGAGGGGGGAAGGTTCTTCTGTGACACGAGACCTCCTCCTACCATCCATGGCACTGCCAGGATGCGGGGGCAGGAAGGGAGCTGGGTTTAAACTGTCCAGGGTTGTGGGGCCTGATTTCACCCCAGAACTGTCCCTGGAAAAGGATGTCCAGATGTCATCCCACCAGTAGAGGGGAATGATGCCGGACTCAGGGTGGTCCTGAAGCTCTACGAGATGGGTTCCAGGGTCCAACGGCAAAGGCCAAGAATTCCCTGGGAGGCACTGGTTATGCCAAGAGATCCACAAAAATGGCGTTGGCTGTGGTCTGGCCGAAGATGAAGGCTCCCAGGGTGACCAAGAGGACTCCGTAACTGACCATCGCCCACCAGCTGTAGAGCAGAGGGTGAGAGAGGGCCTGGTCAGTCGATCCACTTGTGAATTTGCCAACTTCCATATATATATATATATATATCAGTTAATTACTCTAATTACTTATACCACTTCTCCTGTGGGAAGAGCACTTCCTACTTCTCAACGACTTTCATACAACAGTTTATGGGGCTGGGTGTATGATCCCTAGACCATGGGTAAAGAGGCCAAGACCTAATGGGATTAACTGACTGGTCACAGCACACCAAGGGCAGGACCAGAATTAGAATCATGTCTCCTGGGACTTCCCTGGTGGTCCAGTGGCTAAGACTCCGAGCTCCCAAGGCAGGGGGCCCGGATTCCATCCCTGATCAGGGAACTAGATCCCACATGCCGCAACTAAGAGTTCGCATGCTGCAACTAAAGACCCCTGCGTGCCACAACTAAAGATCCTGCATGCCACAACTAAAAGATCCCACATGCCATAATGGAAGATCCCACGTGCTGCAACTAAGACCTGGGACAGCCAAATAAATAAATATTAAAAAAAAAAAAGAATGCATATCTCCTGATGGAAAGATGGTCAGGAAAAAAGCAGGTCACATGGAGTGATCCATTTCATTAAAAAAATAAATAAAAAAAAAGGAGACATCTGCAAAGATATGTATCAAAAATAGCTACAGGGTTACAACTGGAATTTTTTCTTTCTTTTTTTTTTTTTCCTTTTTTTGCCCGCCTGGCTTGTGGGATCTTAATTCCCTAGCCAGGGATTGAACCCATGCCCTCAGCAGTGAAAGCACAGAGTCCTAACCACTGGACCGCCAAGAAATTTCCTGGTTATATCTGGATATTAAAGGTGATTATTTTCTTCTTTAGACTTGTCTGTATTTTTAAAGTTTTCTATAATCAATGAGTATTACTTGCACAATATTTTTTTTTAAAAGCATGCAACCTGATCATAACTTCTCTACCATTCAGCGACATGCACGTATTAAAAGAATGCAGTGTTTTGCAAAATGTGGCCTATACACACAATGGAATATTATTCAGCCTTAAAAAGGCTGCTACAACATAGATGGACCTTGAGGACATTATGCTAAGTGAAAGAAGCCAGGTACAAAAAGATAAATACTGTGTAATTCCAGTTACATGAGGTACCTAGAAGAGTCAAATTCACACAGACAACAAGTAGAATGGTGGCGGCGAGGGGAGAGGGAATGGGGAATTATTGTTTAATGGGTACAGAATTTCAGTTTAGGATGATGGAAAAGTTCTGGAGGTAGATGGTGGGGATGGTTACACAAAAATATGAGTGAACTTAATATCACTGAACTGAACACTTTAAAATGGTAAAAATGGTTAATTTTTTAAACATGCAGTGTTTTGTATCCATTAGACTAACAAATATTGAAAAGGCTGCTATATACAGTCCTGGCAGGGGTGTGGGGAACAGGGTACTTTCATTCACTGCTTCTGGGACTCTGACTGGTACTGCCTTTTTGGAGGGTAATTTGAACCCGTGTGCCAGAGTAAAAGTGAGCGTGCCTTATGATGGAGCAACTTCCTTCTAAGAATCGATGCTACTGAGATCCTCGAACAGCTGTGCCAAGGTGTACATGCAGAAGTGTGTTCACATTCAGGACACATTCAAACAGCAAAATATTCTACGGCCATGGAAAAAGGAAGCAGTAGATCTTCTTGTGTGGACATAGAATGATCTCCAAAATACGTGGTTAAGCGAAGAAAGCAAGTAGCAGAAAAGTGTGTCTGGCATGAAACCATTTTTAAAAAAACCTAACCAGACACAAAACGCCATGTGTTTGTGTATACGCGTGCATAGCTTTGTGTACACAGACACGTGTGCACACACAGAAACAGTCTACAAGGGCACAGGCTGTGCTGATCTCATGGAGCTCTCTCAGGAGAAGGGAGCGGTGGGGAGCGGGCTGTGGGGTAAAAGGGACTTCCATTTTTTTCTCTAAAATCCTCAGTAGTTGATGACTACTAAGAACCTGCTGTATAAAAAAATAAAATAAAATTAAAAAATTAAAAACAAATCCTCAGTAGTATTTGAACTGTTACAACTAACATGTTACACATTTTAAAAGAAGTATTTAAAAAGTTTTTCAAAGTACACAAGTCTCCTGACTCCTATCCATTTAAAGGCCACCCCCCATCCAGTACCTCCCTGAGAGGACCACGGGCCGGACCCTGCTTTACCTGGCTGGCTTGACTTCCTCCATCTCAGAGAGTTTGGCTTGAATGAGGCACAGCCCTAGAAGAGAAGAGGTGGCCCTGGGAGCTTGGGTGGGCACCCCCTGACCACCACCCAGCAGTCCAGCCTCCCCCTTTGCCAGGAGGCAGTGATGGTGGGTGGAGAAAGGCCTGTGTTTACTCCTCCACACATTCCGCCTCTGTCTCCACTCTGCACCCAGCTGGACACCTGGCATCTGGTCTCCCAGGAGGAGCCAGCACCTGCCAGGCACCCCTTGGGCTACATGCAAGCCCCAGAGCTAAAGGGGCAGCACAGGGAGGTGACTCAGTGATGTCTACATTGCAGGGCCCTTCCCAGTGCACTTCTGAGCAGATGTGTCCCCCTTGCTCCAAGCAAAGTGGCAAGGGATTTCCAGGTGGCCTCCTAGAGAGAAGTAAGCTGGGTACAGGCAGAACTCATGACTGGGCAGATAGGACAGTTGCCCAGGGATCTGGTGGCAGATCGTGTCTGAAACTCAGGTCTCCCGACCCGTGTCAGGGTGCCACCACCAGACCCTAATTACCCCGTCATGGGCTGACCCACCCAGATCCCTGATAGTCGGGGAGTAACAGGTACCTGAATGAAGAGTTAAGAGTATAGGCTGTGGACCTAGACAGACTTGGGTTTGAAAAGCTTCTATTAGTCTTTAGCTGAGTTTGTTAACCTCTAGGCAAGCTTGTTACCCTCTCTGATCCTCACACCTCCTCACCAGTGAAATGGAGATGACAACTACATCTTCTTTGCAGGAGATAACGTTTAAACACACCAGAGCCTGAAGTGGGTGATCAATAACCCGGGAGGTGATGCGCTCAGGCCAGGAGGCCCTGGGAGAGAGTGCTGTGGGGATGCCAGGGGTCCACACCTGGGAAGACGAAGATGAAGCAGGCGGCCAGCCCTCCAATGACCGAGATGACCTTGCCGATGTCAGGGATGAAGAGCGCCAGCAGCAGGGTAAGCAGGAACCAGACCAGCGTCTGCAGTACTCGCCGCCGCCGCTCCCGCCCCACGTCCTCCTCCACCGGCATCCCCTGGTAGCGCAGCCACAGGCCTTCGACCACCGCCCTGCCCACACAGAGAGCGGCTCAGAGGCGCCCCTGCTAACAGCTCCCCACCTCCAGCCATGGAGCCAGACCCCCGACTGGGTGGATGGTAGGTAAGCCTCTAACCCCTGGGCCTCAGTTTCCTCTTCTTTGAAATGGGCCTAGCAGCACTCTTCTCAGGGTTGCCGTGGGGACCGGACGGGATGGTGAGTGGGAACGGCTTAGTGCCTTGCCTGGCCCAGGACTAGCACACCCCATGGGAACATATACTACTAGTCTCCTGAAAAGGAAGGGTCTGGGGTACCCAGAAAGCAGGGTGTTCAGGAAAGGATCTGGACTAGAGGTTCTCAGAGGACTCACAGAATGTTTTGGTGACTCTGGGACAAAGGGGACCCCCAAAGACCCGGCTGGGAGTACTTGCAGGGCCATGCGAGGCACTGACTCTTTCCTCTGGACTTCCGGTTCTCCTTCTATAAAATGGATTCTACACAAGGCCCATGTTCAAAGGGCTTTCAGAGGCCCTGGTGAAAGGGAGCACCCCGGTGGGGTGGAGAGGGGACTCACCGCCCACAGAAGTGCAGGATGGGGTAGGAGGTTAGCACGCTCAGGATGATGAAGGCACGGGCGACGGCCACAGCCATGTCCTCCGACGGGTAGGACAGGAGCACGTCGGGGTCCACAGCAGCTCCAAAGGTCAGGAAGCCACAGATGCCTGAGGGCAGGGACAAGAGGGCTGGGTCCAGGCGACCCTCGGAGGGTTAGGGCCATGGACCGTTCACCGCTGGGTCCAGCAGCAGGTGGGGAGATGACGGAGCAGCTCTGGAGGCTAAGACTGAAGCTCAGAGGGGTGTCGAGGCTGGGATCAGAAGCCTCCCTCCCTGACTTCTCACATCTCCCACCCCCACACCGTCACCTTTCTGATCTTGAACTCACCCAGCAGTTCCTGTCTCAGAGCTTCCGCGTTAACGTTGTCTGCCCATCTCCTCATCATTCAGGTCTCAGCTCGGTTGTCCCCTCCTCAGAATGCTTCCCCACCCAGCCCGTCCACAATAACCCCTGCCCCCAGGCACTCCCTCACACCACCCTGTTCTGTGTTCTTCAGAGCACTCCTCTCTCTTGGAACTTTTTTTTTTTTTTTAACTCGTTTATTGTCTGTCGCCCCAGGAGAACAGGACTCTGCCTATTTGCCACCCTTGTTCCTGCTGTGTCTTCAGAAACTAGAACAGTGCTGGTCCTGAGAACCATCTGTGGAAGGAATCACAGGGCCATTCTTTGTGGTCTCCCAGCACTGCTCCCTCACCCAAACCATTTTCTACACAACACCCAGAGCCGGGTGTCCCCAAGCCACGCCCCTGCTGAAGCGCTTCCTCTCTGCCTCCCAACAGTCCTCAGGGATCTGGCTGTGTTCCCTGTCTGGCTGTGCTGCCCGCCACCCACCCTCAACTCGCTCCACTCCAGCTATGCAGACCTTCTTCTGTCCCGGCCTCAGGGACTTGGCGTTTTCGGGTTCATCTGTCTGGAATGCTTTTCCCCCAGCTCTTCAGATTCTAGCTCCTTCTCATGATTTGGCCTTCCCCAATTGCCACCTCCTCAGAGAGGAGCCACCTGTGACCTACCCACCAAAGCCAACCCCACTCAGTCCCGCTCACAGCTTCCTGTTTCCCTGTTACCATGGCACTCACCACTGTCTGGATTTCCTTACTGATTCCTGACTGACTTGCTCCTGTAAGACTCTCTCTCCGACTAGATTGTCAGTTCTATGAGGGCAGGACCGGGTCTATGTATCTCCATGCCATCCCCCACGCTGAGAAAGTTCCTGGGACTTACTAGGCACCCACTGAGAGCTGCTGAATGAATGCATGCATACATCTTTCTCATTTGGGCAGGAGGAGGCCCAGGGTGGCCCAAGTTCAAGCCAGTGCCTACAGAAGTGTCTGACGTGTTGGGAGTGCAGGGCTGTCCCCAGGAAATCCTGGGCCAGACGACTCGGGGACAAAGAGGGAAAGTGGGAGCCCTCTAAGCCCTGCCCTCGGAGGGGAGCACTCACCTGTGCCCATGTAGACAGCGAGGGCTATGACCATGGCGGCCGTCACCACCCCACCCCAGGTCTTCACCTCAGGCCGCCGCATGCTGTTGAAGACGGGAACACTGCTCACATGGCACTGTCAGGGTGAAGGGCAGGGTCATGGTGGGCAAGTGACCTCACCCCCAAGGATAAGGGGCAAGTCCTGGGGCCCCCACTCCGTCCTTCCTTCCAGGACTCCCCCATCCTGCCTGTAACGTGGATTCCATCCCAGGATGGGGAGTGAGCTAAGGGGACAAAAGGGACCTTGCAACTAGCACCTGAAATCCGAAGCAGATGGTGGGCATGGCATTGAACACGGCTATCCAGGAAGCTGGCCTGCGGACAAACACACAAGATGCTGCTGCCCGGGAGCCCCTCAGAGTCACCAACCGCCGCCATGCTCTTACTCTTCATTCAGCCCCCCACGGCCTCCACCAGCCAGCATGCACACATTCAACCCACAGAAGTCTGGGGACTGGGAGAGGACACATCTCCATTTACAGGTCAGTAAACTGAGGCTCTGGAAGGCCCTCCTGGGACCAAAATGCCGAACTTTTGGCTCTTGCACTTGGGCTTTTGCTTCTCTGATTCGTTCCTTTCAAGAAGGAAACTTTTTTTTTTTAATTAAGAAAATGGATTCATCCTCACGTGGAAGATACAGATATTACAGATAAGCACATGTTGAAACAGATGTGCAATTCCGCCTTGGCAGCTTCCATAACCTGAGGCCTAGTCTCACATTGGCTCATCTGTTGGACATTAGTGGCAAAGTCTCCCTCATCTCCGGCTGTCACTCTTCTCTCCAGCAAAAAGAGATCAGGACCTCTTGCCTCCTTCCTAAAATGACCAATGAGTCAAGCCCCAATGAGCTAATGAGCCTTGGGAAGAGCACCTGTGTGGCTTTTTGATGCCTGACCCAGCACCTCCTGGGGCCCGAGTGGCAGCTTCTACCCCATGTGTCTCCCGGGGGCCCTCACCCACCTGTTCAGGATGTCCGCTGGGGTCATCTCTTTATCAGGCCAGATGTATTTGATGATAACGATGGCAGTGACATACCAGGTGCCCACGACGCTCAGGAAGCTGCCCGGAAGGATAGATTAAGCTTCTTCCCCCCTATCCCCAGCTGCCTTTTCTCTCATTCCATCCCCAGGGACATCCACCCTTAACTTTAGTGACCACAAGTGTCTAATGAACCAACTGGGAGACTATCCCAAACAAAGACTCAAGAAACGCATGAGACATAAGTTTCAGAGAAACAAGCCACATTTAGGAAGCCAGGAGGGGACCAGACTGACACTTGTGGCCACTGGGAAATGAGGTGGTTCAGCTCCATGGCTCAGAGACCACAGCAGGGGGCTGGGCTTCAAAGCACATTTGCTACTTCAATCCGAGCAGCCCAGACTTGGCGAGAGGTGCAAGCAGGGCCTTTGAGAAGTAGGAGATGCTGGAGGGTTGAAGGCACAAATACTGGGAAGTCAACATTAAAGGAAACCTTGGAGACACTGAGTGTGACCCCTTCGATAAAGGATCACAGGAAACAGCTTAGAATCCCACAGCTTTTCAGACTCTGAGCCAGGAAGCTAGTCCCTTCCCTTCATACCAAGCTGCATGGAAAATGCTGCCAGGCTGACAATCCCAAATGATCAAGAGTCCCATCCTCCGTGGGAAAGACAAGGCCCAGGCTAGGAGACAGCCTTCACACATGATTATCATGCATCCCTTCTTCGACAAGGACATTTGGAACTGAATCTCTCACTGATACAAAGAGCCACTGTCTCCCTTGCTGCTGACACAAAAGGAAGGTCTTATGCCGGAACCCCTGCAAGCCCCAGTCTACCCTGCCTTGCCCACTCTTGCTGCCCCAGGAGATGAGGTGGCATGGAGCAGAGGGGTTCCCCTGCAGCCCTTGGGTCTCCAGCTGCCTGTGATCAGAGCTGCTGTCCAGCGCAGGCTGGGGTGGGGCCTCCGAACCTGGCATATTTCTGGAAGCCGATCTCCCTGGGGATGGAAAGGGGCAGGATGAAGAGGAAGGCAGTGAGGCTGATGGTGAACTTGCGGTCTGTGTACCAGGGGCTGCCGCCGGCCCCCTCAGGCTCCTTTGCCATCACAGCTATAACTGCACAGGGAGGAAGGAGGGAACGTGATGCTAGGCTACTGCAGGGTGTGGTCCTCCACCTCTGCTGGGACCTCCATCTGTCTAATGGGCCCAGCAGCCAGGAGGGAGGACTCCCAGATGAATGCCGGGCCCAGGCCAGGCCTTGGGCAGGTGTTCCATGCTCTTTCCCACCCACCGCATGACCCCCAGGGCTGGGGGTGGGTACTGAGGGGGGACCTCACTCTTGTCCTGCTGGTCCCCGATGATGATGAGGAAGGCGATGCAGGTCCCGAAGGTGTAGGTGGCAATGGCCACCTCACACAGCACGCCTGTCAGCTTGCCACACACAGCCCACACCACCTCCTGGTAGGTCCTCTCATTGCTGGCCTGGGAGCAGTAGGCCAGGATGACGAGGCCACTGATGATGAAAACCAGCATGGCCTGCGGGTAGGGGCATAGCAAGAGGGTGTGGGAAAGGCCTGGCAGCAAAGAGCAGCCTGGTCTTGCTCAGCATTTACTGGCCCGGTGCCCAATGCCCATCTGGCAAATTAGCCTTATCTTGCAGGGCAATTTTAATGGATTACTGGAGTTGAGATTTTCTTTAAAAACAAGAAGTTTTGAGGAAAATTTCAAACATACACAAAGGTAGACAGAATGGTATAATGGACCCCTATGTACCCATCACTCAAATTCAAAAATCATCAATTTACAGCCAATCTTGTTTCATCTATTCCCTCTCCCACTCTGGATTATTTTGAAGAAAATACGAGCTATCATATCATTTCATCAGTAAATATTTCAGCACGGCTCTAAGGTATGGGCCTGCTTTTTAAACGTAACCATGAAATTATTAAATATGCAGTCGACGTCCAAACTTCCCTGATAGCTGGGAAGGCTTTTGAAGCCTCATCTGGGCTCAAAGGAAAGAATGCTGGAATAGATTAGTAATGTCTGCCATGTGTGATGGAGGGGAGAGTGGTAGCATGTGTCTCCAACTGACCACTCCTGATCCAGAGCCTCCCTTTTGAGGTGAAGAGCCCAGACCCACCACTAGAACTGCACCTTTGCCCGCCAGGCCCGCTCACTCACCATCTGCAGCGTGATGCCAGCTGCCACTCCCCCGGCAGTGCTGAAGGCTGCTGGGAAGTTGAGCAGCCCTGCGCCCAGGCAGGCATTGACAACGATGAAGATGGCTCCAAGTGTGGAAGTGGTGCCTCTGCCCAGACCCCCAGGAGGGGCCTCCCCCTCACTCTTGGGGGCTATGTCCACAGAGGGACTCTGCAGCAGACGGGCACGCTCCCCGGAGTCTGTGCTTAAGCCCCACTCGCCAAGGTCACTGTTGATGCTGACCTGGGCCATGGCCCTGGGAGTCCTGTTCCTGCAGGGTCTGTGGGTTCTGTCTCACGACCACATGCCCTGGGGAGCTGAGAGAACACCTTCAGCTGGAGGGTGCCACCAGCCTGTTTGGGGCTGTTATCCTAGGAGGCCTGTGGGCTCTGGCTCTCCTCAACCTAGATGGGAAAGGCAGATACTACTGTTATCCCAAGAGACACAGAAAGGTGAAACAACTTTCCCAAGATCAGATGGCTGAGATCCAAACCCGGGTGTGCCGCTGTGCAGAACACTGCATTGGGTGCCACAGTGCGATGGCAGAGACAGAAATGTGTCAGATTTAATTCCTGCCTGCTTCAGGCCTACAGACCTATCAGGTAAATAAGACACAAACACAGAAGAGAGGGGTACTGATATGTCAGCACTAGAGGCCATGCATCGGGCAGGAGTGTCATGGACATATCTTATCTCATTCATTCCTTATGACAGTGGTCATAAGGTTCAGAGAGATCAGATCACTCATCCAGGGTCACAAAGTAGCAAGTTGCAAAGCAGGATTTAGATCCTGCTGGCTTAGATCCTGTCTGGCTTCCTCATTTGTTTCTACACCACAGGGTCGCAAGAACAATCCTCACCCAGAACTGTGGGTATTTCAATGTCTTACAGCCCAACATACCTCCCTCCAGAGTCTAAATTCTGTGGAGCTTTCAAAGCCCTTCAAAATTGAAGCCAATTCTTACTTTTCTCCCCACATGCCTGACCTAACCACTGCCCATCACAGGGACATCCCCTCCAATGCCCCCAGCACACTGGGGGGTTTAGAATGGCTAGCAAGGCCTCTTGGGTAGTCAGATGCTTGCCATTGCTCCTCCTGTGATGGCTGAACAAAGTTGGGAGCCTTAAACTCATTAGAGAGAAAAGGGGGAGTTTGGGTGCTCTCAGACATCTGTCACCAAGCCTGCAACCAAGGGACACAGCTCCAGGGGAAACGTCTCCCTGCTGGCTCCAAGTCCAGAAAGATCAGTCAGCTGCCACAGGGCTTCCTCTTGTGCAACCTGCCACCCACCCAGCCAGCAACTCGGCAAAAAATCAAAGCGGTGAGCAGTGGAGGCAGTTATGGTCTCCCAAGTTTCCAGCGTAGCTCCAGAGACAGCCCTGCAAAGTTAGTGCTGCTTGAGCGGTGAGACCTTGTCCTCCACCCTGCTCACATCCCAGACACAGAGGTCTCTGCACTGGTCTGAAATCTCTCAGCCCCGCTCCCCTCAAACTACTCTGCTCCATGGTCCCCAGCTTACCTGCTTTTTCCACCCCTCCGGCTTTGGTGGAGGGACAGCTGCTCCTTACAGCTCCTTCTCCCCAAAGATCTGGGATCTGATTCTCCTCACTTCCCTCTCTGCCCTCAGTTTCTTCTTTCTCAAACTCTACCTAAAATTTGTCAGCAGAGAAAGAGTCAGCTGTTTCTGTGCGGGCCAGCAGAGTGAAGGGAACTGAGGCGCTCTAACTCACGGAGTGGAGCAGCAGCTCACTTAGGGAAACAGGCCCACGGACGGAAAGAGGCTAGACTAATGTCACAGCGGCTCGTCGGCAGAGCCAAAACTAGAACCCTGAGGCCCACACGCTCAGGCCAGAGCTGTAACCACTGCAGTAGGCCCCTCAGATCCCAACCGGAGCAGGTTCCCAGGCCAGCCTGGGGCTGGATCCCAGAAATACAAGGGGTGAGCTGCATTGGAAGGTGGGCCAGGGCGCACCCAGGGCGGGGGGTGGGGGCGATCCTCAGGTCTGAAGCGAGGAGAGTGGGCTGCTGTGAGGTAAACTGGGGACGGGCTCCGGCGCTCGATCCGGGCCTAGGACTGATTAGGTGGAGACTAGGTGGGGACAGGCCGGGCTAAGGCGCGGCAAGGGCCGGCCGACCGAAGGCGGGTGTGGGGCGGAGGACGCCGGGCTACAGAGTCCTGCAGGGAGTGGGTAGGGCTCTGCCGCGGTGGCGGCCCTGGGGACCCAGGGACCTAACGTTTCCACCTCCACCAACCTGTACCTCCTTTCACTTACCTGCGGTGCTTTGAGCCCGGGCCGGCTGCGGAGACACGTGAGCAGCGGTCACATGACCGCTGGGGCGGACCGCGGGGCACACTGGGAGCTGTAGTTTTCGGCAGGCGTTAGTCTTGGACACCAGCTCTCTAATCCTCAACCCAACCGCATTGCCCCAAACCAGCCTCGGCCCCCAGCCCGCCCGTGTTTATCCTGTTACTTTAGTCCTGGCCTCTTGGCCAAGCCGCACCTCCTGCCTCCTAGCAAGAGCATTAGGAGGTTTGGTGTCTTTGCCAGTACGGATGCTGTGGGCCAGAGCTATTTGGCCTTATTATCCTCCTTTGTCTCCCTTCTTACGTTCACACCCACAGCCAGTGACCCTGGACTTTTTCACTAGGGACAGCGAGGGGTCATTTGTACCTCCTTGAGCTGTGGCTGGCCTGAGGGTTGTTCATGGCTATAACCCTAGGGCCTGGATTCTACAACTGGGGATCTGAGGCATTGGTGTCACTCACATAAATATTTGTTGAATGAAGGAATGGGTGTCCAGAGCCCTGGCTTCTGTTTGTGGCTGTGTGCCACTTGCAGGCTGTCACATAATCTTTGGCATTCCAATGTCTTCATCTATGTTATGTCCTCTCCGTGCATCAAAGGTCCTTGCTGGTGAGGTCCTGTGTACTGTTTACCCAGTTTCCCTCAATGGTGACATTTTGCAAAACTATCGTACAATATCACAACCAGGATACTGACATTGACACAATCCACAGATCATGTTCAGATTTCCTCAGTTATATTTATAGTCATTTTTTAGTTTGTATTTAGTTCTGTACAACTTAATCATGTGTAGGGTTTACACTACATTCAAGATTCTGAACATTTCCATCACCACAAGGATCCCTCCTGTTACCCTTTTATAACCACACTCACCTCCCTCCAGCAAGGCCCCCCTTCTGTAACTCCTTGCAATCACTAATCTGTTCTCCATTTCTAAAAGTTTGTCATTTCAAAGCATGTTATATAAAAGGAATCATACAGTCTGCAACTTTTTAGGATTGGCTATTTTTACTCAGCAGAAGCATAATTTCCCAGAGACTCATGCCGTGTGTGTATGTTTTATTTATTACTGAGTAACAATATTCTATGGTATCTGCAGTTTGTGCAACTAATCACTTTTGAAGGACATCTGAGCTGTTGCAGGTTTTTTAAAACATAAATAACAGCTTTATTGAGATTTATGAATTTTACCAAAAAATTTATACTTTCAGTGCCCAATACAGTGGTTTTTAGTATATTCAGAGTTTTGCAATCATTGCCACTAATATCAGAACATTGTTATCACTCCCCCCAAAACCGTGTAACCATTAGCAGGCACTCTCCATTCATCCCTCCCCCAGGCCCCTGGCAACCACTAATCTACTTTGTGCTCTGGATGAGCTGTTTTCAAGGTTCATCCATGTTGAAGCACATATTAGTACTTTATTCCTTTTTATTGCCGAGTAATATTACAAGTATGTATGTGTATGGCTATATCACATCTTGTTTATTCATTCATCAGTTGTTTGGACATTTGTGGTTTCCATTTTTTGGCTATTATGAATAATGCCACAATGAATGTTCAGGTACACTTTTTGTGCACACGTTTTCATTTATTTTAGGTATATATGTAGAAGTAGAATTGCTTGGTCAAATGTTAACTCTATGTTTAACCTTTTGAGAAATTGCCAGACTTTTATTTTTTTAAATAAATACATTTATTTTTGGCTGCGTTGGGTCTTATTGCTATGTGCGGGCTTTCTCCAGTTGCGGTGAACGGGGGCTAGTCTTTGTTGCGGTGCATGGACTTAATTGCGGTGGCTTCTCTTGCTGCGGAGCACAGGCTCTAGGTGTGGGCTTCAGTAGTTGTGGCGCATGGGCTTAGTTGCTCCGCGGCATGTGGGATCTTCGTGGACCAGGGCTGGAACCCGTGTCTCCTGCATTGGCAGGCGGATTCTTAACCACTGCGCCACCAGGGAAGCCCTGCCAGACTGTTTTCTAAAGCAACTGCACCATTTTACATTCTGACCAACTGTGTAAGGGTTCTAGTTTCCCCATATCCCTGATAACCCTTGTTATTGTCTGATTATAGCCATCCTAGTGGGTATGAAGTGATTTCTCATTGTCGTTTTGAGTTGCATTTCCCTGATGACTCATGTTAGCGTCTTTTCATGTGCTTATTGGCCATTAGTATGTTTTCTATGAAGAAGTGTCTATTCAGACCCCCTTTTTATTATCGAGTTGTAAGAGTTCTTTATATATTCTGGATACAAATCCCTTATCAGTTATGTGATTTGCAATACTATTCTCAACATTTTTATAAGATTATCATTTAAAAAAAAAGAAAAAGTTGGTCTTTCAGTTATTAGATATAAATAAACCAATAATTTCTATTAAAATTGTTTTCCAATCAACTATACTCCAATAAAATTAATTTTAAAAATTTCCACAGGGCTTCCCTGGTGGTGCAGTGGTTGAGAGTCCGCCTGCCAATGCAGGGGACGCGGGTTCGTGCCCCAGTCCGGGAGGATCCCGCGTGCCGCGGAGCGGCTGGGCCCATGAGCCATGGCTGCTGAGCCTGCGCATCTGGAGCCTGTGCTTCGCAACGGGAGAGGCCACAGTGGTGAGAGGCCCGCGTACCGCAAAAAAAAAAAAAAAAAAAAAAAAAAAATTCCACAGCCTACAAGTAAGGAAAAAAGTTTCAAACAAAATTCTCAAGTTGGTTGAGTGAGCTGGACTTTGGCTGTTTAGATGTAAGCCTAAGGCAGTTGTTCTAATAGCACCCAATGGCTGGCCCATGCATCAGCTGTATCTGCACCACCTAGAAAGTTTTGTTTTTCTCATTAAAAAAAATAGATTTGCAAGCCTTACCTGAGACATATTGAGTCAGAGTGCCTAGAGGTAAGGCCAGGGAACTAATAATAATTAAAAAAATCCAGATTTGGGAACTATCCTACCTCAACTGATGGTAAACAAGGCATGACTACTCTTTCTGGGCAGGCAAGCTACCTCCTCCATCAAGTGGAAGAACATCTTAGACCCTAGTAGGAAATGAGGAAAAGGTTGATGGCCAACAGACTGAACTGTGAGGAAAACATCAGGTTCACACCCTACATGACTTTTCAGTGAGGAATAGGACTTGGTCCAGGGTGAGCTGGAAATACATGTGTTTAAAAATAACAAGGTCAGTCGGGTGGTCAAGTTCCTTTTCCAGCTGAGGTCTTGGCATCCAACTTTGAATCATTTTGGCTCCAGACAGGGAGACTTAAAGCAGTTTCTTCTAAGCTAGGCAGTCATCTCCTTTACAGAGCAGCTGACTAATATGTTTACTGTTTCCCCACTTAAGATAGTTTCCCAAAGACATTCGGGGAATCAGTCCATTCACTTGACCTTTTACCACCTTGGTGTATCCATTAGCAATAGGAACACAGAAAGCCAAGAAGGAGTGAGCCCATGATATACTGTGTCTCTCAGAGAGCGAGGAGAAGCAAGGGGGAACGAACAAGTTGAGCCTGCTTTCCCCTCCCAACAATAATCAGAACGCTGTGGTTGGGCTCTGGGCCTGAGTCCTGCTCCACTGCCTGTCTGCCCAGTAGCTGTCCTATCCTGAATGGCTCCTGGCATTAAGCAGAAGGTGATAGAATTACCTTGGGATGTCTGCTGACAGAGCATATAACTTTATAGTAGAGGCTGCACACTGGCGATCCACTGTTTGCATCTTGCTTGCAAATCATTAAAAAAAGAAAAAAAAAGAGTTGCCAGCTTTTAAGCATCAATAGACCTCCCATAAAAATCAGGATTTCGGGGCTTCCCTGGTGGCGCAGTGGTTGAGAGTCCGCCTGCCGATGCAGGGGACGCGGGTTCGGGCCCCGGTTCGGGAAGATCCCACATGCCGCGGAGCAGCTGGGCCCGTGAGCCATGGCCGCTGAGCCTGTGCTCTGCAACAGGAGAGGCCACAACAGTGAGAGGCCCACATACCACAAAAAAAAAAAAAAAAAAAAAAAAAAAAAATCAGGATTTCCATTTTACTTGAAAAATTTAAGACCTGCAGCCCTGGGCTTTCATTTTCACAGTGCCTGTCACTTACTTCCCTACTATGCCTCATCTCTGAGGATGCGGGCTGGTCACTGACAATCATCTCACACCCAGTTCACATCGCTTTTTTACTTTACATGCACTGTTTGTTTTATATTACCTACTTGACTCCTCTAGACACCCAAAGTTGCCACCTCCCCTCCCCATCTCCTCATCACTGCCTCTATCCACAGGATCCTTTGAGGCACTCCATTTACTTGTCTACCAAGGTCCAAAGGATTGTACCAACATTTTCAGCGTTGTTGGACTGGACATGAGGAATGACACGACAAAGAGGTGGCTTTGGTTTACATTCGAAACAGCTATAATATCTCTTGGCTTATGGTCATCTGGACACAATTCCAGATTCCAGGGATACATACCCACTCCTAACCTTTCATCCCATTAAAGAAAAAAGATAACATGGTAAATGGCGGTTGGGTCTACAGTAACTTTATTGTAACAGAGAGACCAGGCTGCAATAAGTCTACATGATTAGAGCAAATGGTGGTTATCCTTCCAAAGGGTGAAGCCTGAGCCCAGCTGGCAGCACACAAAAGTTGAAATCAAAGCCCAGAACATCCTCTTTCCCGATTCTATCCTGCATTGCCTGACTCATGATATGAAATGAGTGACTGCACAACCATACTGAACAAAGCTACGAGGTCCAACTGGGCAGAGGCAACATCCCTACAGGAGATGACAATCATTGAAGGGGATGCTGAAATAAAGTGCAGTTACCTACTCTCCGCTATTCTTTGCCAAGAAAAGCGAGGGTATGGGATGAGCAGTAAATAATGTTCTTCATTCTTCAAATAAGTAAATCCTATGGGATGGGACTGATGGTCAATCAAGGAGTAGAACAGGATGAAAATCTAGGCTAGTTATAGATCTTTGTGCCTAAGGAAAAGAACAGCAGTGAGTAAGAAGAGGAACATTAAAATGCCTGCAAGTACTAAAAAGGAGAGCCTTCTTTCTTTTTTTCTTAAATAAGACGGGAAATTGCATCTTTTCTTTGCTGCAGCGGTAGCAGACTCGCTGTAAAACATGATTTCTGTCATACGGTTTTTTGATAAGGTTGCTCAATCATGGGAGGACAAACATGAGGTTGACTGTTAATGTTAGAACTAGGTCTTTTCACAAAGCCTCTAATAGGTGCTATTTTCACGCTGGTTTTACAGAGGAACCCGCAACACCAAAAGGTGCTTCTGTTAAAGCTTCTGAAATATTGCAATGGTGTGATTGACAGGTATTTTTTGGGCTTATATCTTTCTTGTACATGTAAACTCTGTTGGAAAAACTGGAGATAAAAGGATGAGTGAGAGTTTGGTTTACAGCCACAAAGTTCCCAACACCAGCCACAGGTGCCTCCGCCCTATTTCACTGCACATTCTTTTCTGAGAAACACATTCAATCGCTGAGTTTTAAAGTACTGTGGTTGAAAAAAATGATCCGCTCACCACCATCCACTCTCCCTCTTCCTCCATGTGAATCTCACAATAGCAGAGGCTGAAGACAGGAAGGTTGTCTCTGTTCCCTCTGACCAGGGGAATTACTTGGTGACCTGGTGAATGGCATGAGCAAGGTAGCCCACGTTGCCCGAGGTGACCCCTGCCACAGAGATACGGCCATCCTTTGTCATGTAGATGGAGAACTCCTTGGTCAGCCGCTCCACCTGCAGAGAGAAGAGTGTGTGGGCACTTCCTGGTCAGGGGGGTCTCCCCAGCCCTGGCATGGCACAATTAGCCAACAGTTAGGACAGGAAAATAACAGGTCTGTTTTCTCACTTAAACCCTATTCCCAGAATTTGGTATGCTAGCTTAGAATGAAAGAAGAATAAAAAGCTATTTTAAAGTAGGGTGTTGAATTCTGAAGTGTGACCAGGTGAAAAAAATCTTATATATATATTCAGCCTTTGTAGAAAAATTGATCCAGAATCCAGCTATGGAACAGCTACTCTTCCTATCAATATTCAGGCTCCTGCTTGTTCTGGAATCTTTCTGAGAAACAGCAGTGTTTATAAAAATGATCAAAACAGGCTCTGTTTTTCAGAAGTTTGCAACCTCATAGAGGATACAGACAGGTAAACGACCAACAAAGAAGAAAACGAAATGAAAGCTTCATATTTCTTTTACCTATGAATGAAGCTTCAAAATGACTGTTTTTAGAGTAATCCTAAATGGGTAGGTGACCTGAGGAATTTTGGTTTGCAAGCACTGACCAACTGGTCTGCTGCGGAGAAATCGGAGTCCACTCACCTGTTCAGGCTTTAGGCCTGTGAAACAAAACATGCCAATCTGGTCAACGATGTGCTGCCAGTTGTGGGAGGAGCCCTCCTTCTTGAGGTTGGAGACCAGCTGAGTCCGCATGCTAATGATGCGGTCGGCCATGCCCTTTACTTCTTGTAACCTGGAAAAAACCCCCAAGATGGAGCTCAATTCTGGCCAAGCACTAACAGATAAGCCAGTTCCCGGCATTTTTACCTCCCTTGAGTACTGCTCTAGCTTGCCTCAATTCTCCGTTTTTGACCGAGTCCTGTGCTGTCACTGGTCTCGGAAGAAAGCTATTTTACAGCATCCTGCTTTCTATCAGAACACCATTTTGATCAGGCAACTAAAATAGCTGACATTATTGAGTTATTAAGAAAAATGAATGCGGAGTGCCTTTCTATTTACTAGATGGATACTGCCCAATTCATGAATTATTTAATAAAGCCAATTAGATGTTCAATTTAAAAAAAAAGAAAAATGAATGACTAAATCACTCTAAAACATAGGAGGACTAAGGCTCTCCATCCCTTACTCAAGGGGCAAAAGCTGCAAATTAAACAGTAAAATATAACCTTATTCTTTAACATGGATGGAAGAAACATTGCTGCCTTCACAATTAAAGACGGTGTGCTGTGAACCTACCATGTGCCCAGCCATGTGCTAGGCGCTGAGGAGAAAGGGAGGACTGAGACCCGGCCCCTCCCTTTAAAAGCTTACCATTGTGGCTGGCAGCAAACCTGCAAACAACTGACTATGGAACAAGGTGGGATAAGAATCGACAGAACTGTGCTGTGTTAAGAGAGGCCCTGAGAAGAGAGGATGAATTTTATCTGGGGGAGCACAGAAGGCAGTCCTCTGACTGTGCATGCTCGCTGGATTCAGGACACAGTCTTCCCCTTCCTCAGAATCTACCCATTCATTCATTCTGTTCCTATGGAGCTATGGGAAATTCTTGTTGGCTCTCACTAACTAGATGACTGTAAATAATTTATCTCATTGTTCTTACGTGTTCACTTTTCAAACCATCTCTCCACCATGATGTCATGCATAGGTAGAACAGAGGTTACATACTGCCAATGAAAGGCCAAATAAGAGTCTTCATCATGTCTTATTTGACCCAGTTAAACATTCTTAGATTTGGTACATGCACATAAAGACGTGGATTTGTAGCCTCTCTTGAAAAACAAGAAGCTGGCAACACTGCACCAGCCTTGTGATTACCGGCTGGAGCCCCCAGCCCCACTAAGGATGGCATATGATTTTATATTTCCTGTAGTCCTATCCATCCAGCTTCATTCACTTTGAGGCCTGGGCCCTAAAGGCACTGAGTACATGACCATGGCTAGATCCAGGGCCACCTTAGCAACCACTGCCCCCGCCCTGCCCCCTCCCGCCCCCATGCTCCTTGTTGTCCACAGAATGAAGTTCTAACTTCTCACAATATCAAGGTGCTACACGACCTGCTCCCACCTTCCCAGCTTTGCTGCCTTCTCCACCCTCCTTACACTCCGTGTTTCTGCTACAAAACCCACTTGGTTTGAAGCACACCCTGCACGATGCACATCACGTGCCTGTGCTGATCCTCACGCACATCTTTCCCCTTCCTTCCTTTCCTTTCCTTTCCTCTGCCTTCTTTCTTCAAGGCAGAGCTCAAATGCTGCTGTCTGCATCACTTCCTCCTGCATTCCCCACTAATCAACAGTTCTTCCTTTACTCAGCATTTATTCCATCTATCTTGTAGCAATGCTATACGTGTATCTCTCACTAGATTATAAACTCCCAAGGGAAGAGATATCTTAGTCACCTAGCACAGTATCTCTGTCATCTCTGTACACTACAGACTTCAAATAAGTATTGAAATGAACACATTAAAAAAATAAACATCTTGATAACCATTAAGGACCATGGAAATATTTTTAAAAACCACTTAAAAATATTAAGAAAAAAAGCTTAGAATAATTCTTAGTGACAAAAACAAAACCAACCCTACACACACATATATAACATATTTACACATACATATGATACATGGACATACTATTCATGTTACAACTATGAATAATAACAGGCAAAGAAAAAAAATCTGGCTTATAGTGACTTGCCCAAACTTTCTGAAATGTACTCACACATTAATTTTACAACAGATCTAATTTAAAAATTAGTTGATTTTTTGGTAAGCCTTGCATAGATCTGTTGTACTGAAAAGAAATATCCTGAACCAGACTCTATTTACTTCAATGTTCAGAGGATTAATCTAAGGTAGAAAAAACAGTTGTTCCATGATGACCAGGTGAGCTGTGGAAGAAGTTTCTCACAGACTTAGCTTTTCTATCCAATTAGCTGCTTAGGGATCTACACCCTCGGTTAATCAGCTACACAGGATAAACTCTTATGTAACAAATCACACCTTCCATGACTCCGAATTATATATAGCAGGGGTTGGCAAGCTTTCTCTAAAGGGCTAAATCGTACATATGTTAGGTTTTGTGAGCTGCAGACTCTGTCACAACTGCTGAACTCTGCTGTTGTGACATGAAAGCATCCATACACAATTCATCAAGAAATGGGGGCAGCCTAGATTTGACCTGCAGAACATAGTGTGCCAACCCCTAATCTAGACCAATGTTTTCTCTTACAGGGAACAACCAACTTATTTGTTCGAAAGTGCTGACAAAATGTACACTCCTCTCTCCTTCCTCCCCTTCCACATATGGAAGCTGAGTGACACTGAATGTCCCTATAAGCCAAGTATAAAGGAGCTCTGAAGGATCAGTGGTGGGAAGGGCAGACGGCTGGGGAATGGCAAAGCGCCTTTACCATTGTTTCCGCAAATCCGGGCTGGTCAGAATGGTGGAGGCAATCCGGGCACCATTGAGAGGAGGGTTGGAATACATGGGACGGATCAGGATCTTCAACTGTGATTCTACCCTCTTGGCTTCATCAGCATCTTTGCAGACCACAGTGAAGGCTCCAACACGCTCACCTGAAAAGAAAAAATGGATCTTGTCTTCTGGTTCTCCTATCTAAAATACTAAAGGCAGTCATGATTCCATTCGCTATGTGTTATCTGTTTCCACGAGAAGCACAAAATAACGCTTTGTTATAAACAAGAAGTTTTCAACAACCAGCATGGTGAATCTACAACAGAAAGTTGGAGTACTACAGAGTGGTCACAGGTCTCTCTTCATTGTATCTATCTTCCTGGCTCACAGAGCAGTCGCTTTTTGTTTAGAGAAGCCGTGATAGGTTTCTTTGCTGGAGGAATTCAGGGACACTGAATAAGATATGGCTTAGAGCAGTAAAATCCACTTTCCCCGTCTTTCCTCTCTGGTTAAGAGGGACATGGACAACACACGCACACGCACAACCCACCCCTTCCAAGACTCTACACCTTTGTGGCACCCTCTCCCACCACTTCTTCAATCTCAACAGAACACATATCACCCTAGGTCCTTTAGCTTACCGTATAAGCCCATGTTCTTGGCATAGGACTGGCAGAGACAGACATTAATGCCCTGTTCGATGAAATAGCGCACAGCCCAAGCATCCTTGTTACCATCGCCACTGGCAAACCCTTGGTAGGCCATGTCAAAGAATGCAAAAAGATTGTTTTTCTGGAAAGGAAAGAAAAGATGACCAAAGCTTTAGGCAGTTCTTCTCAAGATGCCCCAGATGGTTACCTGTGCTTATTGGGACCATGCCTGCTTCACTCAGACAAAGTCAACAGTTTTCTCCCCAGGTGGCAGTTTGGAGATGTTTAATTTTCCTAGAGTTAATATATCAACATATATAGTTTTTTGTTCAGTACTTTGGTGGATATGGGCCTTCAAGAAGACATTAAGAAAAGATAATCTTAATCCAACCTGGACAGAATGCTGTCTGGTCAGACAGGAAGCATGGCATGTGTGATCTTAGTTCCAGTGACCAGGGATCGAACCCATGCCCCCTGTATTGGAAGCATGGAGTCTTAACCAGTGGACCACCAGGGAAGTCCAAACAGGAAGCTCTTCTAAGGCCCACAGTGGTCTGGGTAGTTATTTTGGTCCAGCCAACACAGGACGAGCCTCAGCCTTTCCTGGGGCTAATGAGACTCTGGCAGGCCATCTTATTCCCAGGGTTCAGGGGACAGTCTCACTATAACCATCTCATTTTGAAAGTGCTCTCTGAATGCTGTTTCTCTGTCCCACTCTGTTCGCAGCTTAGGTTTGACAGAACGTAAAGAAAGGGAAACCGAAAGGAATGAGAATGGGGACACGAGCCAACAGGAATATCTTCCTCCTTGGGAATTTTGACTAGTGCCTTCTCTCACAGAAGAATAAGAATCACTGTGAATAATTAACGGCAATGCCAAGGAGAGTGGAAAAGACAGGAGGGGATGTGAAAAAGAGGATAAAAGGATGAACAAGGAGCCACTGACCAGGGCAAGTGTAGGCACCAACAGCAGATATCCTGGGGCCAGGGGATACCGACTGTGCAGACTAGCCAGCGACAAGTTTTATCAGAATTCTATACATCTTAGCTGAGGAGCAAAAATTATTTTCAAACTGCTCATGTATCATCAATTACAGAACTGCTAATTATGCAAACAAGGAGTTCTTTCTTGGCAACTACACAATGCGTGGAAATTTCATGCAGTCTCGAGGTTAATTCTCACTGTTAAGACTTCGCCAAGTGAAGCATCCAAGGCTAGTTACTAAACACAGAACAGTCACCGGTCAGTTCACCTGCCTCACCTTCACCACTGCAGCCATCTCCTTCCACTGTTCAGGACGAGGGTCCACTCCCGTGGGGTTGTGGGCACAGGCGTGCAGGAGAATAACACTCTCTGCTGGTATTTTCTGAAGAGAACAACAACCAAGAGATTACTTTGCAGCTTTAAAGGAGATCATTTACCTGAAATGCCATAGGGTCACCATTATTTGATAAGTAACGAAAATAACATGAGGTCTGGGAATTAGCTCATCCTGGTATTTTTGGTTTCTTTTTTTGGCTGCTCTGTGCGGCATGCAGGATCATAGTTCCCCGACCAGGGATTGAACCCGTGTCCCCTGCAGTGGAAGCATGGAGTCTTAACCACTGGACCACCACCAGGGAAGTCCCTCATCCCAGTGTTTTAAGTTGGATATTGAGACCTAAGTGGGAGACATCAAATCTCCACAGGGAGGTTTATTCCTTGTTCCTTCCCTGTCCTGCCCTGAAAGCCACACTTACTGAAATGTCCTCAATAGCGCCTGTGAAGTCAAAGCCACACGTCTTGGGGTCGTAGTATCGATAACTATGTAGCTGCATGCCAGCGTCCCTGAAGATGGGCGTATGATTTCCCCAGGTTGGTTTGGGCAGAAAGACATCTCGGCTGAACTTAAAAAATCTTTGCTAAAAGATGGAATGAAAGGGAATGGAAAAATGAAGAAAGGAGAGGCAAAGACAACAACAAAAAAGTTGATATATTTAACTGAGAAGACATTTTTCTCTACTGAAAGTTGGCTTCTCTCTAAGACTGAGAGACAGTGATGACTCAGCAGCGAGACTGCCTAGGTTGGAATCAGGCTGCAACAATTACACTGGCTATGTAGCCAAGGACCTGTCTGGGCCTCACTTTCTTCCTCTGTAAAATGGCATTAACTAAATCTCCCTCAGAAAGATTAAACAAGTTAAGATATAAAAGCTCCTAGTTACAGTAGGTGCTCAATAAATTGTACTTATTATTATAATTATCTCTTCCTTATAATTTCTTCTAAGTACTTCCATTCCCCCCTCTCCTCCCAACTCCATTTATTAAAGAACCGGAAATCTTCCAGCTTTGTGGAAAGAGGAAATCTACTTCTGGGTCAGAAGTCAAACACATATGCAAGCGGGAACCCCATCATCCCCAGCTTACAGACCGTCTTACAGAAGGAGTTTCCAGACTCACCAGAAAATTGGCTCCAATCCTTAAGGCCCCGGTTCCAGAAATGGTCTGCACGGTGATATACTGAAGGAGAGACACCCCTGGTCAGTGAGGTGCAGCACTCTCTCTACGGGCCCACGACTTAACAAACTTGAGCTCAAGCCCACAGGGAGGCACCGTATGGTCAGTACCCTTCTTTTTTCAGAAGATGAAGACACCCTTCCAAATGAATATTTAGAAACAAGAGAACAGTACTACTGTTTCATTCCATTTTCTAAGAGAGAACAACTCTCCTTACAGGTTCTCAAAAGAGTTGGCTCTTCAGTTTCTAACACCTGTGCTGATGTGGAAGCTAATTCCTTATGGCCTGCCCTGAAAGTTGTTAGTATCATACTGTGTTATATGAGAAACTTTCAGGACACAGCCCCCCACGAGATATGAAAAAGGAGTGATTTATACAGAGAAAAAAAGACACGATGAACAGTCACTACATTAAAATATTATTCTAGACTTATATGAAATTGAATGACTCTCTGAACATCAAAAAGCAAGTCATCTTAAAAAGTCAACAAGTGGGCTTCCCTGGTGGCACAGTGGTTGGGAGTCTGCCTGCCGATGCAGGGGACATGGGTTCGTGCCCCAGTCCGGGAAGATCCCACATGCCGCGGAGCGGCTTGGCCCGTGAGCCATGGCCGCTGAGCCTGCACGTCTGGAGCCTGTGCTCCGCAACAGGAGAGGCCACAACAGTGAGAGGCCCGCGTACCACACACACACACAAAAAAGTCAACAAGTATATTAGAACAACATTATTACATGAGTAATATTCTATGAGTTTTCATAATCTGAAAATACTTTTTGGGTAACAGGGAGATGGCATGAGGTAAATCTTCAAATTGGTCAACTTTAGGGGATGAGTAAGAAGCTACAGTAGGGTTTTTTTGTTTTTGTTTTTGTTTTTAGGCACCATAGAAGTACAAGGCTCTACAAAACATAAATCTACTTTCTGGACTGGGAGGCAATGGATTAAATGGCGGGAGGGGGAACTCTACTAACAAACTCTTTAGTAAACAAAGTTTGCCTGTGCAAACTTTGGCATGTTAGAAATAAAAACCTAACTGTAAATCTGATAATAAGAATCAGAAAGGCATAGCAATTTATAAAAGAGAAGCTGATGTGATTTTAAGATAGGCCAGTCTTACACTTAGGTTACAATTTGCTAGATGATACACAGACTAAGCAAAAATTATAGAAAAATACAGACGTTTTAATGAGAGGTTAACAGGTGGTTGATTATATGGATAGCAATCAAACCATATTTTGTCCATGACTTAGGATCATTACTACATTACCCTGGGGTCGAGGTTTACCCAGAAAAATAAATATTTAAACACACAAATCTATTAAAAAACCACATTTGTTTCAAAAGCAAGGAAACTATAATGCACATGAGACCACATGTCAGGCTGGCTGGCTGCATCCCACCTGCATGATGTGAGTCTTCTACTACAAGTGCTGGGCCTGTGTTTACTCTGTGGGTGCATACAAGAATCTGTTTGTAAAAAGCTATGTTCAGTGACCTTTAGGGACCTCTTTCTTCCACAGTAAGAGGGCCCCCAGGGAGCTGGAGGGAGGAGACACCTGGGAACCACTTGTGCTTCACCTCTTGGCTGCAGTGATGCTCTCTGCCCTCTGAGAAGGGAGACAGCATGGAGGGAGCATGGTCTGCTCTTTCAACATCCAAGCTGGCTGTGAAGGGGTGGCAGAGGAGTGCCAGGCTTGTCCTGGCCCTGACAGTCACCCCGTGGCTTGTTTTCTGCCTGTTTCCTCTACCTAAGCTGGCAGCTTGGGACATGAGGGTGGGGCCTAATTATAGGCCTTAAAACTTGACATAGTTTGGCATTCCTCAAAGCCATTCAGTGTAAAATGAACATAAGCACACACAGAGACTAACAGCAAAAACTGTCAAATCTTAAGTCAAATCACTACATTTTTAGGATTACTACTACATTTTTGGAATTGGTATTATATGAAATCTTTTATTGAATTAGTGGCAATTTACTACCTAAAGAAGAGATATTAGTCATCGTGCGGCTACCTCAAAACAATCATCACACACAAAGTGGTGTATCTTTTCTTATTTAAATTATTTCATATTTGTTTAAACTGCTAGATTTAAAGAGACCCGTATGGTGCCAGAGTCTGTTCTCCTTACCCGGCCACTTTTCAACACTTCGTTGCTCTCACCCAGGGCTAGTTCTGCAGATGCCTTACAAAATTCAGCCAGTCCCCCAATGGGCAGGTATTCTTTGTCCAAATTTCTTGCAGCAATCTGGGCCTCTGCCTAGACAAGAGAAAATGCATCCATTTAGTTTCTTCTCCTTACCTGGAATTACCATGAATAATATCTAATGTTTTATAAGTTAAATTTTAGAAGTAAAGCCTTTTAAAAAAATTTGGAGATATTGTTCAAGAAGAAGGGTAAGTAGAATATATCTTATATTACAGAACAGGAATATTAAATTTTTATCATATTTTACTTCATTTTTAGAAGTTAGACTTTAAAAAAAAATTTATTTATTTATTTTTGGCTGCATTGGGTCTTCATTGCTGTGCACGGGCTTCCTCTAGTTGCAGAGAGCAGGGAGCGCAGGCTCAGTAGTTGTGGTGCACAGGCTTAGTCGCTCTGTGGCATGTGGGATCTTCCCGGACCAGGGCTTGAACCTGTGTCCCCTATACTGGCAGGCAGATTCTCAACCACTGCACCACCAGGGAAGCCCATTAAGTTAGGTTTTATGTGAATGGGTAGGTATATGGTGTCTCTCGGTTTAAAAAAAATGGCATTCTTGGGATGCACAAGAACAAGGTTTAAGAGCAACACTTAAAATACATGTAAGATGATAAAACCAAAACAAATACATAAAGAAGTATTTCAAGGTATATACCAGTCTAAGAACTTCAAAAGGTTAATAGTAATAGTCACATATCTTCATGCTTTGGAGTCAGAGGCCTGGCTGTCCCTTACTAGCTGTGTGACCCTGGGTGATTTATTAACCTCCCTGAACCTCAGTTTGCTCACCTGTTGAATGGGGGAACAGCTGTTTCTACACCTCATACGACTGAGGTGAAGAGTTAAGAGGTAATGTACAAAAGTGTGTGGTGGTGTTTCAGCTTGTATCAATAGCTAACACATGCTGAATACTTTAAACTGATTTACTGAGAACAAAAGCAATCCCTGCATGACCTGAGACCCAGTAGCCAGCAGTTTTTTGTGAGTCTTCTCATCACAACCATTTCTTGAGTCCTTTTTTCTACTCAGAGAATTAGAGAGAGGACACCTAATCCACACTCCCATACACTCAGAAATTTCTTCTTTCAGTGGTTCATTCAGCCCATGCTCTGTTACTACAGCGACTCAAGAGGGCCTGAGCCAGCCTACTGCAGCTTAGATGATCACAGGGTTCTTTATTCCCACCCCAAAGTATGCTTCTGTAACTTCCACTCAGGATGCCTAGTTCTGCTATATGTGGGAACAACACGTCACTACCCCATGTTTGGAAGTGACAAAGCAGCACATATTTCGTCAGAGGAGGTGCAGATGGAAAGGAAACACATACTTTCTTTTAAAAAATTGTTCTGGGGGCTTCCCTGCTGGCGCAGTGGTTGCGAGTCCGCCTGCCGATGCAGGGGACATGGGTTCGTGCCCCAAGGCCGGGAGGATCCCACATGCCGACGAGAGGCTGGGCCCGTGAGCCATGGCCGCTGGGCCTGCGTGTCCGGAGCCTGTGCTCCGCAGCGGGAGAGGCCGCGGCGGTGAGAGGCCCGCGTACCGCAAAAAAATAAATAAATAAAAAAGTTTAAAAAAAAAATAATAAAAAAAAATAAATAAAAAAATAAAAAATTGTTCTGGGACTTCCCTGGTGGCGCAGTGGTTAAGAATACGCCTGCCAGTGCAGGAGACACGGATTCGAGCCCTGGTCCTGGAAGATCCCACATGCTGCAGGATGTGCAACTAAGCCCGTGCGCCACAACTACTGAGCCTGTGCTCTAGAGCCCGCGAGCCACAGCTACTGAGCCCATGCACCCTAGAGCCTGAGCTCCGCATCAAGAGAAGCCACTGCAGTGAGAAGCTCATGCACCGCAACAAAGAGTAGCCCCCGCTTGCTGCAACTAAAGAAAAGCCCATGCGCAAAGAAATTAAGACCCAACGCAGCCAAAACAAAACAAAACACTGTTCTAAGGAAATTAGTTACGTTATTTAAGTTGTGATAACCAATAGAAAGACTACTAATAAAAATACGACAAAATAAAGAAAATTATTCTATAGTTCAATAGGAAGAAAGGACAGAACACGCCTGGGTAGGAGGGTTTTATTAAGGCAATCAAAATGAGAGAAATGGAAAATAACAATGGTAACCCTCATCCACAAAGGGCTATTCCTATCACCAAGAGACAATGTTTAAATGCTTGGTCCTTTTGTGCATCCTCAGGATAAAACATGACACTCTGCCTGTTTTACAGATAATCATAGAAGTTCAATCTTGGAAAAGACCATATAGTTCCAACCTCTCACTTTTATAGCCAAGGAGACTACAGCCCAGACAACCTATGTGATTCAAGCAGTATCAGAACTAGAACCCAGGTCTCCTGACTCCCAGTCCAGGAGTCTTTCTGTCTCTCTTCAGGACTGCCCTTCAGTTATTCATCCCCATCAAACAGATGTCTGGCAAGCTTACCTTCCGGACACTGGGGAGCACGTAAGGCTTTCCGTTATCATCCCGGTAGGCACCAACTCCCAGATTCATCTTTTTGCTGTTGGTGTCTCTCTTAAAGGCTTCTGTGACTCCCAGGATGGGATCTGGGGGCCCCATCTCCACATGAGCCCACCAGGAGCTGAAATGGGAAATATAAGACATCAGTCACAGCAACTAGATTTCCACGGCCAAAGACATCTTGGATCTGCCAAAAATCCATTTCAACAAATGTTTGCCTGTCTACCATGCACATGATATAGCAATAGACACCAATAATCCAACAATGCATGACTTCAAAGCACCTTGCAGAAGAGTGGAGGCCAATAATATTAATACAAATGCTGTGAAAAGCAAAAGGTAGGGGCACCTGAATCATCCTGGGGAGGACAGGGTGCATGTGTACACTTTCAAAGCAGTCCAAACCTGACCTGGATTCCCAGGCAAAGGATATTTCAAGTAATTTGGCAGTGAGAAGCTGTGAGTGGTAAAAGATGAGACTAGAGAAGTAAGCAAGGACCAATGTAAGGGTGTTCTGTGACATCCAACCAAAGGGATTGCATTTTATCCTGTTCCCAAACTTGTTAAGGGCATCATTTGGAAAGCTTATTAAAATACAGGTTCCTGGGCTCTACTTTGGATGTAGTGAAAATATACAGAATCATTTAAGGTTTTTTTTGGAGGGGGGATGGTGATCAGGTAAGAACAGTGACACGAGGAGACTTGCATTTTTGGAGCTCATCTGGTCACAAGGTGGGGTACTGAATGCAGAGAAGGAGGGGAAACGCAGAAGGATCACTGAAAAATCTGGTTCAGCAACCAGCGAGAGAGAGAAAGATGAGGGCTTGAACCAGGATGGGGGGAGTAGAGGTGGAGAGGATGACAGAGAATTGCCAGGTATTTAGAACTGGTTGTAACATCTTACTGATTTCCTCATTACTTATTGAGTTAAAATGCTTAACAATATTCGTTATTTTATATTTGTATGAGTCATGATTTTACATTAAAAAAATATCTTTTAAACGAAATCTTGCCATTTGCAGCAATACGGATAGACTTGGAGGGCATTATGCTAAGTGAAATTAAGTCAGAGAGAAAGACAAATATTGTATGATATTACTTATATGTGGAATCTAAAATATACAACAAGCTAATGAATAAAGAAGCAGACCCACAGATATGGGGAACAAACCAGTGGTTACCAGTGGGGATGGGGGAGGGGTGATATAGGGGTGGGGAGTGGCGGGTACAAACTACTGGGTGTGAGATAGTCTCAAGCATGTATCGCACAACACAGGGAATACAGCCAATAATTTGTAATAACTGTAAATGGAAAGTAACCTTTAAAAAATGTACAAAAAATAGGGACTTCCCTGGTGGTCCAGTGGCTACGACTCCACACCCGCAACGCAGGGGGCCCGGGTCTGATCCCTGGTCAGGGAACTAGATCCCACATACTGCAACTAAGAGTTCGCATGCCACAGCTAAAGATCCCACGTGCAGCAATGAGCACGCAGCAACAAAGATCCCGTGTGCCGCAACTAAGACCCGGCATAGACAAATTAAATAAATAAATAAATATTTTAAAAATGTATAAAAAATGAGAATTAAAAAATAACTTTAAGCTCTCCTGACAAGCTGAAAATTGTCTCAGTCTCAGTAGCTGTAATTGGTATGTACAACTAATTCTCTCTTAACAAAGGGTGGATTATTCCATTTGCAGATGTCCCAGGCTTTTACTTCTTTTAATAGCTTGCCCTGTGCAATGTCAGTAGGGCAAACTGCATGGATTCAAATGCTCAGCCACCTACCAGCTGTGTGAGCACAGGCGAATCAATTAACTTCTCTTAAGTCTCAATTTTTCTTACCTGTAAAATGGGGGCACAACAGTACCTATCTCTCAGGGCTGTTACAAGGATGAAAGGAGCTATTAAATATAAAACAGTCAAAAACAGAGCCTGATACACAGTGCTTGATGTTAGCTGGTATCACTGTTACTAAATTATTACTACTACACCTTTATTTATAACCACCTTGCCCCTAGTATGAAGACTGGTGAGGCCAAGTATGTAAAAAATTCAAGAAGCATAAGTCATAACTTTATGACCAAATGCAGGTCTTTCCTGCTTTTCAATTATTACTATTTAGTTTTCTCTGGAGTCTCTGAGATGTTATCATTCTTCCTCTTCACTAGCACTACTGCCAGGACTCAAAATCCTTCTCATTCTTTTTTCAGTGTTCTAGGCTGCTTGGTTGTCCCAGTATCTAAGCAATAGTAAGAAACAGATACTACCTCGAAGCAACTTCTGAACTGGGCCTGACAAAAGCTTTCATTATGTCCTACCCATGATTCAGACCCTGAAAACATGTAGCCACCTGCCCACCTATATCACTGTCATTAACTGATGAGTGCAAGGAACACCTTGAATGCCCAATGACATACAGAGAACTTTTAATAAACAATTTTCAATTTTAAAAATATGGTTGTTTCCAGGGCCTTCCATCAACAATGACAGAGCCACTGCTCCTAAACCACAAGGAGAAGGCACCATTCTTATTAAAGGGTGTGAAAAGCACTTATTTGTCAAGTTCTTTAAAAAGTTTATCTAGTAGAGAAATTCTCTCAGAAATCATAGCCTTAAGTCTTCTAGCAGAGAACTGATTGAGAGTGGTATCTTTTAAGAAGGATTCTAAAAAAATTTCAAAACATTAAATCTGAAACAATCTAAATAAAGGAGCAGGAATACTTAATTTGATTAGTCAGTCCTAAATCAGTAATGATGTTTCAGTCCTCTGCCCTTTATTATTCCATTCCTTCTAAAGATAAAGATCACGCCCACATTGCAAGAACTCTAATGATTTTAAGGGACAGTACTAGAGGAAACCAAGAGTGTTCCAGGGACAAAACTGATACTGATAACTTGCGGCCTACAAAGCATTCCTATCTATGTACTTTGGACAAAAGTGCAAAGCTTCAGCCATTGAGCAATATTGACCAGCCAGCCAAAAGATGTTAGGTACAAAGTATTCAGATAAGCATTTCCAACTCAAATAGCTTGCAATTTTTCTGGGAGTCTACCTAGTGCTTTATAGTTTTTAGAATGTTTTCCCTCACATTCTTATTTTAAAATAAGAAGAGAAGTTAATTAACTTGCTCATGATCATAGAGCTAAAAAATGGCAAAGACAATACTACAATCACGATCTTCTTACTGGTTATTGTACCACTACTGAGCACTGCCTTTCTAAAGGGTCTCATGATACTCCTTCAGTTATTTAACTACAAATTAAATAATGAGAATTAAATAATTAAGAATAGGTATTTATAATAAAAATACATTAGCATATTTTCCTTTCTTCACTGACCTGTGACTATGTCTGATTTCATGTTACTATGCTTTTACAGCACAGGTCAGGAAGAAAAGGTTAAAGGTTAGTTCCTTCTGTATAAAAAATGCAGCTATAGGAACACTTGAACTTAGAGAGTTCCATTTAAATGACCCAAGTATGAAAATTAAGTATGTCATAGGATAAATCCTCAGTCCTTCAGAATACCAACTGCCAAGGTTTCACTGTATTAGATGAGCTGTTTTTTTAAAAAAATAAAAACAAAAAAAACTTCAATTAGTTGTTTAAATGTTTTCCAATTTTACCATTTGGCTTTAGGTAAAGATCATATCCACCGTGGCAGGAGTGGAGATTCTTAACTTCCTTGTTGTCTGAACAGTTAACAATCATAGTTAGATATGGCATCTGGTTCTATCACTGAATCATGCATCATTGTTAAACCTGAACAGCACCTCCTCAACTGCAGGGGCTCAAATATTTTAAGACTTTTTTGGTACACATTTTGAACCACTCTGGTTCCCCTACGTTTAGACTTTGAACTAAGGTACAACGCTAAAATGTCATATGTTTCCATTGCATTAATTTAAAAATCAAGGTTTAAAATTAAAATACTCAATTTGTTCTACGTCCTGAAATACTATATTATAACAGTGAACAAAGTAGATACAGTCTCTGCTCTCATGGAATTCACATTCTAATGTGGAAGAGACACAAAAGAAAAACAAGTTAGGCTGTCAAAGTGAAAGAGAGACTAAAAGGTAACACCCATAGGGATTTCACCAAGCACTTTGTAAGCAGAGCTGTAGGCCACTCAACCAAATCCATAAAACAAGAGATTATTTTAAGATTACTATTTAAGATTTTAAGATTACTACAATGGTGAAACAGACTTTCACTTGCCCATAATTTTAGGCAGTATTTTCTGTTCTCCAAATCTGCTGCATAAATGATAACCCCTCCCTAATTCTAGTCCAGGTAGGCTGCCTTAAAGAGCACACCTTGGAGCTTCCCTGGTGGCGCAGTGGTTGAGAGTCCGCCTGCCGATGCAGGGGACACGGGTTCGTGCCCCGGTCCGGGAGGATCCCACATGCTGCAGAGCGGCTGGGCCCGTAAGCCACGGCCGCTGAGCCTGCGCGTCCGGAGCCTGTGCTCCACAATGGGAGAGGCCACAACAGTGAGAGGCCCGTGTACGGCAAAAAAAAAAAAAAAAAAAAAAAAAAGGGCACACCTTGACAGTGGGCCAAGAAGGAACCAAATTAGGTAAAGAAGAAAGTGTGAAAGCCTGGGCAAAACTGTACTGCCAAGAGTGTGGGGCTTTGGTAAGGACAAACTGTTCTGCCGCCTTAAAGACACCGTGCATACATTCAAACGAAAGGCTAAGGCAGGTATGGGAGCTCAAAGCTTTGCTCTTTGGAGTTAAGGTCTGATTGGGGTGGTTTGGAGACTCGGTTCCTGATTAGGTAGTCATTAAGGGCACTCTCCCAAATCGGCTTCTTGTGTGAATTATATAGCCTGGCTTGGCTCTCTCCACTAGGAAGGGATTACTAACTCGTTTAATGCTCTGTAACCTTTTCTCTGCAACACATCACACAGTTTGAAATTACATATTTGGAAATTTTTGAGTGACACCGGTCCCTCCGTCAGGCTTGTTCACCGCTGCATCTAACACGAGCATCTGGTCCAGTGCCTGGCTGCGATTAGGAAATACTAAACGAAGAGCAGAGCAAGAGGGAGGGGAAGAAAGGCAACTTCCCTACAGCCAGACCTCCTAAGGGATAAAACGGGGGAAAAAAAGTCACTACACCCCGACTCTTAACATCCAAGGGTCAAAGGGCCAGGGAGAGAGGATCACCGGTGACTCAGGAGGCGACACAGGCGGGAGAATGCCGCGCGCCAAGGTCACAGGATGCGGGGAGGAACGCCAAGCCCGAAAGCCAGGGCCCTGAGAACCTTCCTCCCTTGAGCTTTCTTCCCCCGGCACACAAACGGGAGCCAGCCGCCGCCCCTCCAGCCCTGCCACGGCCCAGGGAGACCCCAACAGGTGAGCCCCGCCACCCCCCAGAGCAGCGGGTCAAGGGCTCACGCCCCCCATCCCCCATCCCCGCCCGGCGCCGCAGCCAACTAGCGCGAGGTATTCCCGGCGCCGCAGCCAATCCGCGCGAGGCCGGCTCGGCGCCACAGCCCGGGGGCTCTCCCCTTGCCCCCACCCGCACTGCGCCGAATCTGCGTGTCGTGACCTCTCCACCTTGAATGGGAGTCCGGGTGCCGTAGAGGGCCACACTTCCTAAGCCAGGGGAACGCGTTGGCAGGCTCTCCGACAGTCCTAGGGGCATGGGAGGGGTGGGAGGTAGGACCCGAAGGGTCATTGTGAGGCGCGGACGCTCAATCCTCAGCCCCCTGTGAAGCCGAGGGAGTAGCAGAGAAAGTTGGTGTGTGAGGGTGCACGCGTGTGCTTTGAAGGCGGGTTAGGTGTTCTGAGGCGTCGGCAGCTCGCAGGCCCGTCGCCCTGGCTCCTTTTCCCCCCGCTTACCTGGCTCTGGCAGAAGCCGCGGCAGCGACGCCTGGGTGGAAGGCGGCGGCGATTCCGGACAGGACGCGGCCGGAGTGCAGCAGGGCCATGGTGGGCGGCGACAGGGCAGTGGGTAGCTGGAGGACGGAGCGGAGATGCCAGCGGGCACGGACACGGAGGCGCAGGGTCCTGCTGAAGGTAAGGACAGCGACTTCCCCGGGCGAGGCTAGAGCGGCCTCCCGCCAGGCCCCGAGCCGCGTCACAGCGCACTCTGGCGGCCGGAGCGGAGCGGCTTGGCTTCCGTGAGGCCTTGGGTCCCGCTGCAGGGGTGTCTGCACCGCCGGCGCCACGTGGTCCCGGAAAACAGTGACAACACAGTTTATTGCCGTTCACAGCGCTCGACACGCTTCCTTCATTTAATGACGACGGACCTGACCGAAGAGGTAGCTGTTACTACTGACATGAATGAGCTCAGTTTATAGGTATCAACACGTATAGACCTCAAAAACGTAAAAAAGCAAGTCGCAGAACTATAGGTATAATATGGCGCCGTTTAGATAAAATTTTAAAATACACAAAAGCATACGATACATTCATTCACAAATGTATGTAAAAGTTTGAAAGAATACACCAAGGAGACTTCAGTTCAGGATCAGGAGGGCACAAGAGGATATTTGCTCTTATGGAGGGAGTAAGACAACTTCGTCATATTTGCTTCATAAAAAATTACCGATAATATTAACGATTATCACCATTCTGGGTGTGGGTCTCTGTAACATATACATTTAACTTTCTCATTAGAAAGCTAATTTGAGTCGCTGGTATGAAAGGTGGATTGGAAAGGACACTCCTGAGAGGTAGGGAGACAAGGTCAAAAGAAGGCTGACACAATAATCCAGGCAAGAAATTCTTGGTTGTCTGAATTCAGGTAGAAGTAGCAATGATGGAGAAAAGGTTACAGATCTGGGACATATCATGGAGTAAGAATCAAAAGTGTTTGGTGATTAAATGCAGGGAGAAGTAGAAAAGGAATCTGAAATAATTCCCAGTGTATCAGTTAAAATTGGGGTTGTCTGCAGATAACAGAGACCCAAAATAATCGGCTTAATCAAGATAAAATGTATTTCTCTAGCATAAAAATATGGAGATGGGTAGTCAAGGGCTGGCGTGGCATTTCTGCCCCACAAAGTCCATTTCCTGGTCACCCTCTGTTAGACCCAGAGGAAGTGTTTCCGGGATGAGCTCAGAAAAGTCAGCCCCCAGGGCTCCAGGTAGATCCAGATGTTCATTGGATTCTCCTGGGTGAAAGGGGGCAGGAATATCTAATAGTGAGGAGGTCCTGAGTCACAGAGAAGTCCGTTCTTCACCGTCCTCAATCCTCATCATCGTTTGTATTATTATTTTTAAAATTACTCTTACCACAGCTGGGAATTCTGCTGGAGTCATGAAAGCTGACTGGAATTGAGCTGTCTGGTCACCAGGGATCAATAAAGACAAAACTTCGCTGGCAAATCAGTAACCCCTCTCAACCCAAAGGCCCACACCCTCCATCCCAATCCTGGTGAAGTAGTGTATCATAGAACTCTAGAAACAGAAAGGGCTTTCCGAGCTTATTCAGGACGGTGCTTCTCACACTGTAATGTGCATCGGAACCATCCAGGGGTCTTGTGAAAATGCAGATTATGATTCAACAGGTCTTGAGTCGGGCTTACAATTCTGCTTTTGTAATAAGTTCCCAGATGAGGCCAGTGCTGCTGACCAGTGGACCACATTGGAGCAGCGTAGATCTAAACCATGCCTTGCAGCCCTTTATAGATGTCACAGGAAGCCTGTGTCCCAAACTCCAGACTTCCCACTATATATATGGAGAATCTGAGGCCAAAGGAGGGAAGTATTCCCTAAGGTCACATAGCCAACTATGGTTTGAGACTAGGAACAAAAGCACAGATTGAGGCTAGATTCCTTTTGCCAATTTCAGTACCAAATGCAGATAGCTAGGAGGATTCCCTGATCTATTCCCAGCCTGGAGTCAGCTCTTTGGTGGCCTGTCCAGGAATCATCTTGGGGCTTTTGCCCAGGCCCAGGCTGTGGATTTGGTGCTACAGGTCAACCTCAGGCAGCAGGTAGAAAAGATGTAGTCTCTTCCAGGCCAGGGGACTGAAGACCCTTAAGGAAAGAGAGCTCAGCACAGACTCATACTTTTTTGGGGAGCACTCTGGCCATCACCACCTGGGGGAATGACTGAAGCAGGACTGGATAGAGGGAGGAGCTGTGTTGCAGCAAGAACAAAGGCTCTGACGCTATAACGGCCCTGAAGAGTGGTCCTGAACCAGGGCGAGGGGGCCTGGCTTTTGTACCTGTGCACTGACTTTCTGTCCTGCTGCGTGACCTTGCCTGGCAAGTGAATGGGTTCAGTGGAAAGAGGGCAGGGGATCTGAGTAGCAGCCCCCAGCAGCTACTATATAGATATTTATATAAATTATATAAGGAGAGAGTACTTATGAGGGGCCCGCGTGTACATTGTGTGTGTGTGTGCGTGTGTGTGTGTGTGTGCGTGCACATGTGTGTATGAGTAGCTGTATGCCTATCTTTGGAGTCTATGGAGAATGTTCATGTGCACTTGGGGTGACTGTTTGAATGTGACCTTGTCGTGTCTTGCATTTGTGTGCATATGTGGAAGTCAGTGAGTGGGGTGTGACTCTGTGCAAGTGTCTAGGTGTGCCCTGTTTGCATGCATCCTGAAGAGGACAGAAGAGGCCACCTGAGCCCAGGGTAGGGGATGCTGGGCTGCCTTAGTGGCCTTGGGTGGGGAGGGGATGGTGCTGGCTGAGGGCCACCTCATCTGAAGAAGCAGCCCTTTCTTTGGACTGACTGGGGCCTTTTATATCCCCTCAACCCTAGTCCTCCATGCCCAGCCTGCCCTCGGGAAATGCACAGCCTTGGAAAAAGAGCTTGGGGGAGGCCTGAGTGCAGGCACTCCTGCTAGCAGGAGACGGGGTGTGTGTGGGGGTAGTTTCTGGTGTCTCTGCCCCTCCTCATGGTCAGAGAGCATCTTCAGAGCCGCCACAGAATGTACTGGTCTTTGGCTGGTGGACCCTCTGGAAACCTCTCCCACTGGCTCACAGAATGTCTCCAAACACTTATCTGTGTGTGTAAAATCACTCTGGAAAAGCCACCCACCTCCACCTGATAACTGAGGATTTTAATAAATGATTTTTTAAAATCCTTTGTTAATGTTGTCCATCTGTGGCTCCCCGTGTGCAACCCCTGGGTGTGTCTTGATTCCCCTGTGTTCCCTGTGCTGTGCTTCACATTCAGACGCCTCACCTGAAGGACGCTAATTGCCCTGTCAGCTGGGATCATGACTAGCTCTGGGTTCTGGACCAGCCCTGGGCTTATGCTGGCCACTTGCAGGGAGGATGTGCGGCAGACATGGCAGCGCGCGGCCTGTGTATGCCATTTTGTGCGGGAGCTGTGAGGTGGGTATAAGGAAGTACGTGCCCATAGTGTGGAGGTTCTGGGAGCCCAGAGTGGAGAGGGGTTGCTTCTGGCTGGGGAACCAGGAGAGGTGACAAGGAGGAGGTGACACGTGAGTGGATCTTGAAGGAAGAGGAGGTGTTTCAACATCACTGTCGTCTGTACTTCATGGCTCGGTGTCTGGGAGGCCAGGGCTGGGCCCAGTTGTCTCCCTCATTCACATATGTGTGAGCTCAGGCCCCAGCCAGTAAGGTGAATTACCCAGGGCCACACAGAGCACCTTTGATAGGGTCTAGCCTTTCAGATAGTTGGCCCGTTGTTTTTTCTAATCAGTTCTGTCCCTCTGGCTGCCTATGCTGGATCCACCCTGCCCTGCCCATGGCGGTGAAGACCAGGATTCAGAGCGAGCCAGGGCTGAGATGTGAAGGCCTGAACTTATTCCACCCACAGATCCCAAATATGCCCTCCCATCATGACCTGACATGCTCAGCGTTGAGTCATGTCTGACTTGCCTACCCATTTCCAGAAATCCAAGAGTCATCCTTGATCCAGCTCTCCATCACCTCCCACATTCCCCAGTTGACCTCGAGAATATGTCTGGAATACTACTACTACTACTACTACTAAACATTTATTCCCTCATTTATTCCTCACAATGATGCCAAGAAGTTGGTGCCCAAAGTCTATAGCCAGGGAGAGGCTGAGCTGGGATTCAGGCCCAGCTCTCGTTACCACAGGAAGTAGAAGCCACCTGCCTCTCATCCACGTGGTCACATCATCACAGTCCTCTCTTGGGTCACACCAGAAACCCCTCCTCTCATTGGACTGTTGGACTCTGTCTTGCCCCTCAAGAAATTCCCCATACAGCAGCTAGCAGGATCCTTCTAAAACATATCACCACCCTAGGAGGACATTGCAAAAAAGGGCAATTATAAAAGAATATGCAGCATCTGCCATAAGACTGTGAGCATCTTGAAGGGCAGAACTGTGAATTGGGGTTCTCTACGTATAAATGTAAATGCAGATGCCACTGCCAGAGGAGTGCGAAACAGAGACACCCAACCTGGGATGTCAAGAAAAACCGCCTGGGTTTTCCAAAGAAGATATGCAGATGGCCAATAGGCACATGAGAAAATACTCAACATCACTAATCATTAGATAAATGGAAACCAAAACCACAGTGAGGTATCATCTCATACCTGTCAGAATGGCTATCATCAAAAAGTCTACAAATAACAAATGGAGAGGATGTGGAGAAAAGGGAGCCCTAGTGCACTGTTGGTAGGATTGTAAATTGGTGCAGCCATTATGGAAAACAGTATGGAGGTTCCTTAAAAAACTAAAAATAGAACTACCATATGATCCAGCAATTCCACTGCTGGAATTGAAAGAAAACGAAGAAACGAAAACAAATGTGAAAAGTTACATGCACCTCAGTGTTCATAGAAACATTATTTACAATAGCCAAAATATGGAAGCAACCTAAGCGTCCATCAAGTGATGAATGGATAAACAAGATGCAGTATTTATATACTAGAATATTATTCAGCCATAAAAAGAATGAAATTCTGCCATTTGCAACAATGTTGATGGACCTAGGGGGTATTAAGGTTAGTGAAATAAGTCAGAATGACAAATACTCTATATTATCACTTACATGTGGAATCTAAGAAAATAAAACAAATGAAGGTATATAACAAAACAGCAACAGACTCACAGATACAGAGAACAAACTAATGGTTACAAGTGGGAAGAGTGAAGGGAGACGGGAAAGATAGCAGTGGGGATTAAGAAGTATAAACTATTATGTATAAAATAAGCAATAAGGATATGTTGTACAGCACAGGGAAATATATCCATTGTTTTGTAATTTAAATGGAGTATAAAAATATTGTATCACAGTGTTGTACACCTGAATCTAATATTAATATTGTAAATCAACTATACTTAAATTTAAAAAATGGATGTAAAAAAAACACCTGGAGGAGGAAACACTTGACTTGATCCTAGAAGAATGAGTACAAGTTTATTAAGCAAAAAAGGAAGGATGTTACCAGGATGAAAGAGCAGCACTTGTCAAGACCGGAAGACATCAGAGAATGAGGTGCAGATAGTCAGACATAGTCAAGGTGGTCTCAGATATTACAGCACAAATTGGGGAGGGGCAAGAGATGTCCCACCAGCAGCCTGATGTTTTCATGGCAGGGTTATCAGACCTTTTGTACAGAATAAGAAAGTATCTGAGACCCATAGAGTCACATGCCTGGCTCAAGGTCACGGATTGGTAAAGTCAGAGCCAACGAAGTCTTCAGTGTTCCTCTTCCTGCAACCGTGTGGTTCTGACCAGGTGAGGAGATTCAGACAAGCCCCAGACCTCACTCAGCTGACAACAGGAAGGGCAGGGAGAGGGGTGCAGTCAGCAACCTCAAAGCCAAGGCTAGCAGCTGCACTGGGGAGATGTTCCCTGTGCTCAATAGTTAACAGGATTTGAGCTTCTGCTAAGCACGGTTTGGAAAAATAGAAGACAGTGTGTGCATTCACAGCACTTAGTTCTCCCAGCTAAGTTATGCTTGAATCATGACAGACAGATACACACACACACACACACACACACACACACACACACACAAAGAACAAACTTTAACTTCACACTTGAAGCTGTTCTCCTGCCTTAATCTAAGCTATTGTGTCTGGCTCCACTTCCAGGCCCAGGTATAGCTCTCATAGATTTTGTGGGTTGAAGTAAACCCCTTAGCATAACTTAAATGAGGGTTCTTGTTGATTTTTTAATTATTAAAAAAGAAAGAAAATATGAGGATCGCAATAGTCCAAGCCACTGATTCAGTGGACACAGATTGTCCCCAAAGCTGGAGAGAGCATGTCCCAAAGAGTGAGGGTAACCTCAGTGTGGGCACTGACCATGAGGGGTGTGGTGTCGCCTCCTTGAAAAGACCCAGATGGGCTTGAGATGTTCCCATCTCCAGCTATTGCTTGTTGGAGGGTAGAGAGGTTGCTGCTACACACTCCATTGCACCAGATGGACACTACCGAAGGCTATACGGCCAAACCATGGAGTTGCTGGATCAAAACTGCCTTCAGATGCCATTTACTCAGAATGAAACAACATTCTCAAACTGGGTGAGAACACAGGGACCACCTCACTTAACTCCCTCACTTCCAGATGGAAGATGCAGGATTCGATATGGAAGATGACTTGCTTCAAATCAAAAGTGAGTTCATGGGTTGGCAGAATTAGAATCCAAATCTTCCAGGTTCTAGACCATTACTCTTATTGGGTTTAGCTGTTTAGAAGGCAGAAAAAAAAAAAAAGCCTTCTGGTTCCAGGCTTTTCTTTCCATCTGATTATTAAAGAAAAGGCTTCCTGGGAACAGTGGAAAACAAGGTGTTGGTGGCAATAAGTATGTTGGGAAGCTCGTTTACAAACTTCCAATATCATTGTTTTTGTGCACTTGCTGATGGGTGTATATTTTACTGGTGTGGCTCTGTGTAAACACCTGTCAGTTGCTTATGCCCTGTGACTTAGAAGTGACAGATGTCAACAAGAAGACCATCTCCACTCACACCCGAGTCTGAAATTACAGAAAGAAACATTAGATGTAGGTAATGATGGCAGAGAGACAGAAGATTGTTAACATTGGAGAAACTTAGATCACCTGGTTCAGTATTTCCTACGATATGGTCCATGGGATGCTAATTTGCTGTCATGAGGAAAAAGGGTCCTGTGGTCAAATGACTTTTGGAAACTGTGGCTTCATTCAAATTAAACAGGTTTCCTTTCTGAGGGCTTCTCAGAGTTTTTACTATATGCATTATAGATTTCTAGGGGAGATATATAAGATGCAAAGTTTCCCTGACTTTTGTGTCCATGGAACACTTTTTTCCCCCCAAGAATAATCTCATGAGTCTAATGTTCCTTGGAATAGATCTTTTACGTGTTGACCTCTTCCAATATTCTAATTTTACAAATGAGAATACAAAGGCTCTGGTGACTATCCTAGGTCACAAAACTGGTTAATGCATAACCAGAACTCGAACTCAGGTTTTCAGACAGAAATCTAAGAAGCAGATCCCTTTATTGCTTCCTACTGTGTCCCTAGTACTTAATTTTGTGTCTCCAGTAGAGTAATTAATAAATATAGTAAGGCACAGTGACTGACTGATAATAGCTAAGTGTTTACATGCATTATTTCATATGGTCTTGATGAAAACTCTAAAGTGTTGGTTCTGGTATTATCCATTTTACAAAATTTTAAGTCAGAAATTGAGAAAAGTCTGGGATTTTACCTTGCTTGTAAGCTTATGAGTTAGCCTGTTACAATTTTTATGTACTTACAGCAGACATGAGACCCCTGGGTCAGAGACACAGATGATTTAGTACTCACAGCCAAAACAGCTGTCAGGGCAGCGTTTCTCCTTGCCCCACGCTCCATGGGGAAAGGTGATGAAGGCTGGAGGTTACCTGCTCATGCAGAGGGGTGCCCCTTAGGAGAGGAACCCTGAAATTAGGAAACTGGTGATCTGTCCATTTCCCCTGTGGAGAGAGAGATTACTTATGAGACGTAAGCAAGTTTCCACTGGGGGAGAGGGAAGGAAAAGTCTTATCTTTATTACCTTGTGATATCTCCAGAGAGATAATCTCCAAATGTCTCATGAGATACATGTCTCTAGCTTCCAAAGCTGTTTGCCATTCAAACATATCTTGCTTAGAAGGCCCAGACCTTGCAGAAAGTGAGAAATCTGAGGAGACTTGTCTCCTAACAAGGATAAGGAAATTGAAGCTTAATATGCAAATTATTTGACCTTGGGCTATTGAAAGCACTAGGAAAATAAATAAATGAATGGATGAATGAATGACCTAGGTGAAGGTTAAGATATAAATGACCACCTTTATATACTTTCCTGAAAATAGATAATGATAGGGAAAAAGGGAGGGATCAAGGTTTATGAGTGCCTTGTGATCATGGCAGAAAACCCTCTATCAAAACTGAGTTGAAAATGATTCCTGCCATACACAACCAGCTGCAATAGCTCTGTGACTCAGTCACGTGACCAACACAGCTTTTGCACAACTATCCTGCACAAAATAGACTGCATTGGTCTTGTAACATAGCTCTATTGTAAACCTGGTCAAAGCCTGAGAGCTCCCATTCTAGCTATAAGGAAGCCCTCCCACGCTGGCCTTATGTTTTCTTTTAAGAGTTTTATGATCTTGGCTCTTCCATTTAGGCCTTTGATCCATTTTGAGTTAATTTTTGTATATGGTATGTGGTAGGGGTCCAGCTTTATTCTTCAGCATGTGGCTATCCAGATGTTCCAGCATCGTTTGCTGAAAAGACTATTCTTTCCCCAGTGAATGGTCTTGGCATCCTTGTTGAAAGAACAGTTGACCATAGATGTATGGATTTATTTCTGGACTCTTAATTCTATTCCGTTAATCTATATGTCTATCTTTATGTCAGTACCTCACTGAAACCATGCAACTCAGATTGGGACTTGAACCCACAGTCTTTTTAAAAAAATTTTATTTATTTTTGGCTGCATTGGGTCTTTGTTGCTATGCGCAGTCTTTCTCTAGTTGCAGTGAGCTGGGGCTACTCTTCATTGCAGTGCATGGGCTTCTCATTGTGGTGGCTTCTCTTGTTGCAGAGCACAGGCTTCAGTAGTTGCAGCACAATGGCTCAGTAGTTGTGGCTCGTGGGCTCTAGAGTGCAGGCTCAGTAGTTGTGGCACACAGGCTTAGTTGCTCCGCGACATGTGGGATCTTCCTGGACCAGGGCTCGAACCCGAGTCCCCTGCATTGGCAGGCAGATTCGTTTTTTAAAAAAATTTAATTTATTTTTTTATACAGCAGGTTCTTATTAGTCATACATTTTATACACATTTATACATGTCAATCCCAATCTCCCAATTCATCACACCACGCCCGCCACACCTCTTTCCCCCCTTGGTGTCCATATGTCTTTTCTCTACTTCTGTGTCTCAATTTCTGCCCTGCAAACCAGTTCATCTGTACCATTTTTCTAGGTTCCACATATATGCGTCAATATGCGATATTTGTTTTTCTCTTTCTGACTTACTTCACTCTGTATGACAGTCTCTAGATTCATCCACGTCTCTACAAATGACCCAATTTCATTCCTTTTTATGGCTGAGTACTATTCCATTGTATATATGTACCACATCTTCTTTATGCATTCATCTGTCGATGGGCATTTAGGTTGCTTCCATGACCTGGCTATTGTAAATAGTGCTGCAGTGAACATTGGGGTGCATGTGTCTTTTTGAATTATGGTTTTCTCTGGTTATATGCCCAGTAGTGGGATTGCTGGGTCATATGGTAATTCTATTTTTAGTTTTTTAAGGAACCTCCATACTATTCTCCATAGTGGCTAGCAGGCAGATTCTTAACCACTGAGCCACCAGGGAAGTCCCTGATCCCACAGTCTTTTCACTGAGATCACACACCTGGTCTCAGGACTTAATGAAGCTCAGGTTCTTGATGTCTCATCACAGAAAGAATTCAGTAAGAGACAAAGTGATAGGTAAGAAGTGGATTTATTTAGAGAGAAACACGCTCCACAGACAGAGTGTGGGCCATCACAGAAGGCCAGTGCGGCCCCAGGGTATGGGGTTGTCAGTTTTTTTTTTAAATTAATTAATTAATTTATTTTTGGCTGCATTGGGTCTTCGTTGCTGCACGCGGGCTTTCTCTAGTTGCAGCGAGCAGGGGCTACTCTTCATTGCGGTGCGTGGGTTTCTCACTGCGGTGACTTCTCTTGTTGCAGAGCATGGGCTCTAGGTGCGCGGGCTCAGTAGTTGTGGCTTGTGGGCTCTAGAGTGCAGGCTCAGTAGTTGTGGCGCACCGGCTTAGTTGCTCCGCGACATGTGGGATCTTCCCGGATCAGGGCTCGAACCTGCGTCCCCTGCATTGAAAGGCGGATTCTTAAGCACTGCGCCACCAGGGAAGTCCGGGTTGTCAGTTTTTATAGGGGTGAGTAATTTCATAGGCTAATGAGTGGGAAGAGTATTCCAGCTATGTTGGGGAAGGGGTGGAAATTTCCAGAAATTGGGCCACCACCCACTTTTTGACCTTTATGGTAGGTCTTGGAACTGTCATGGCACCTGTGTATGTGTCATTTAGCTTGCTGATGTGTTACAATGAGCTAGTAACACATCAGCAAGCTAAATGAGACTCAAGGTCTAGTGGAAGTCGACTGGTCCACCATTTTGGACCTGTTCGGTCTAATCGGTTTATATCGTGTCCTTGGGCTATGTCATTCTTTTAAAGGTTGTGCCCTGCCCCCTTCCCTCCTGTTTCATTACTGTCTCTATTACTGTGGTTTAGAAGTAAGTTTTGAAACTAAGTGTGAGTCCCTAAAAAGTCCAACTTTGTTCTCTTTCAAGATTGTTTTGGGGATTCTGGGTGCCTTAAATTTCCATATGAATTTTAGGATCAGCTTGTTAGTTGCTGCAAAGAAGCCAGCTGAATTTTGGTAGGGCTTGTGTTGAACAACAGGTAGATCAGTTTGGGGAATATTGCTCTCTGAACAATATTGAGTCTCCTAATCCAGGAACATGTGATTTCTTTCTGTTTATTTAGATCTTAAATTTCAACAGTGTTTTGCAGTTTTCAGTGTATAGGTGTTGCACTTATTCAGTTAAATTTATTTCTAAGTATTTTATTCTTTTGGATGCTATTACAAGTAGAATTTTTTTCTTAATTTTATTTTTGGATTGTTTACTGCTAGTGTATAGAAATACAACTACTTTTTATATCTTGATCTTGTTTCCTTCAACTTGATGAACTTGTTTATTAGCTCATAGTTTTTAAGCAGATTCTTTGGGGTTTTCTATATGTAAGATCATGTCATCTGCAAACAGAGATAATTTTACTTCTTCCTTTCTGATCTGGATGTCTTTATTCCTTTTCCTTGCCTAATTGCCCTGGTACGATGTTGTACCTCCAGTATAATGTTGGATATAAGTGGACATTCTTGTCTTGTTCTTGACCTTAGGGGGAAAGCATTCAGTCTTTCAACATTAAGTATGATATTGGCTATGGGTTTTTCACAGATGTCCTTTATCACGTTGAAGAAGTATGTTCCCTTCTATTCCTGGTTTGTTGAATGTTTTTATCATGAAAGGGTGTTGGATTTTTCAGATGCTTTTTATGTATCTATTGAGATGTTCATGTGGTTTTTGTTTTTATTCTATATATGGTATATAATTTTGACTGGTTTTTGTATCCTAAACTGATCTTATATTCCTGGGATAAATCTCACTTGGTTATAGCATATACAATTATTTTTATATGCTGTTGGATTCAGTTTGCTAGTATTTTGTTGAGGATTTTGTGTCCATATTCATAAAAGAGATTGGTCTGTAGTTTTCTTTTTCTGTCATGTCTTTATCTAGCTTTGGAATCACTGCAACAATATTGGTCTTATCCAGTGAGTTAGGAAGTGTTCCCTTCTATTCTGTTTTTTAAGAAGAGTTTATTGTTTCTTGAATGTTGCTGACGTCCTTTCTGCCACCGAAGACCCTTTGGGATCTGAAAATATTTCACACCCTTTCTCTTGACTTTGTGGTCTTCTCTAGTAATGGAAAAATATCAGTATTTAAAGTCAGAAGACCTAGAATTGGAGCCCACTTTCACCTTACCTGTTATGTGACCCTGAACAAACTGTTTCAGAGTTAAGATAATCATTATCCTCTTTGTCTCCATCATTTATTGACTATTTATTATGGACTTCATATGCTTTTTATCATCTTAAAATTTTACAACAAACTTGTGGGTCAGCTGCTATTAGTGTCCCCATTTTATAGATAAGAAAATGTGGCACAGAGAAGCCAAGCTTCTTGCATTTGTTAGCTTTGGCAAATAGCAGGCCTGGCATTTTAACCCAAGTGGTTAGACTCCAGAGGTCACAGTTTAATAACCACTTGCTAGACTCTTTAGAAGCGCCAGACATTCTGTGTGTATGTATGTGTGTGCATGTGCGTGTATGTGTATATGTGCATATGTGTGTATGTGCTTGTGTGAATAAATTCTCCTGTAGTTCTTACAAGCCTATGAGAGGGCATTATCATCATCACTATAAAGATGAGGCGACTGAAACTCAGGTGTAAAAACTTTCCAAAAGTCATTGGGCTAATACGTTGTATTTAAGGCATTTGAACAAAGAGCTCTATGTCTACAACAGCTAAGCTCTGTCCACTATATGATTCTGATGTTTCTGAACATCAGTTTCCTCACATGCAGATAAATGTAATTAAAATCATTCCTGGCAATGACTGAGAAGAGTATCACATAAGACCCTGGTGTGTGAAAGCCCTCCCGAGGGGTACCTGGGATCACGGTTGCCGACGCTCACCTTTTGTCTGTGTAGACCACTCAAGAGGCTCCTCTGGCAGGTGCTATCCTGCTGACTCTCAGCTCAAGTCTTGGCTGGACATTAGATTCATTCGTCTAATGTCTTCGGGGTCTTGTACAACATAGGAGGTAATTTGCCTTTGTTAGAAAGATAATTTAGTGATGAATCCACCCTGCAGCACAAATAGCCCCAGACCTGTGTGTCCCTGAGGGATCCCTTCCTATTTTAGCAAAATATAGTCAACCTGAGGCCCGGGAACGTGTCATCACTGTCTTGCAAACCTAACACAAAATGCATTGAATCAACAGGTCTTAATTCTTCCCACCTCCAAGAGATTCTACTTCTCCCCACAAAACAAAACAAGATAGTAGTTTTTGCCAGCATTGAGATTAATTGGATGATGTAAATTCCAGCTGATAGCTATCAAGTTCTTGGATTCTTGACCTGCATTTATATAGATGCTCCCTTTGGGCTAAACAAACAAAGGGCACCATTAGGAAGCAGAAGATATTTATTATACTCATTTTTGCCTTGAGAATATATCTCCCCTTGTTTTTTGCTTTTTTTTTGGCTACACCATGCAGCATGTGGGATCCTAGTTCCCCAGCCAGGGATCGAACCTGTGCCCCCTGCAGTGGGAGTGCAGAGTCTTAACCACTTTACCGCCAGGGAGGTCCCATATCTCCCCTTGATTTTGAAAAGACTTACTGAGCATAAAGGTTAGATTAGAGGATGGTTGCCAGCCAGCCTCCAAATGACAGGATTTGCGTGAAAAGAGAGTTTATTCTTTAATTTAACTTAGTTTTTTGGAACAGCGTTATTGATATATCATTCACATACCATATATTCACCCACTTAAAGTGTACAGTTTGACGATTTTTAATGTATTCACAGAGTTTTATAACCATCACCACAATTGTTACCAAACCAAACTTGGGTGTGCTCAGCTGCACACAGTAAAGCCCATCTACTGACACCGAGTTGTGGTGAAGGAAAGTGCAGCATTTATTGCAGGGCCAACCAAGCAAGGGGTCCAGGCACCTAATGCTCAGAAGGCCCAAACTCCCCAAAGGCTTTCCGGGAAAGATTTTTAAAGATAGAGTGTGGGAGAGGGTTGCAGGGTATGTGATCAGTTCATGGACATTCTTCTGGTTGGTTGATGGTGAGGTAACAGGGAGTCAACATCATCAACCTTCTGGTTCCAGCTGGTCTGGGGTCTACGTGCTTGTGGGCAGCACGCAGATAACTTCTCCCACCTGGTGGGGGTTTCAGTATCTGCAAAACAGCTCAAAGGATTTGGCTCAGAAGATTATCTATAGCCCTTGAAGAGGAACGGAAGGGCCTTGACTTTGTTTAACGGCTAAACTATTATTATTTTGTCTTGCTTGACTGCTTTCCTTTGTTCCTGCATTTTCTCACTTCTCTGATTAAATTTATTCTTTGGAACTTGGGGAAGCCCTAGGAGGCCAAAGTTTTTCTACAAACAGGAGGCAGGCAGGGGACTTCCCTGGTGGTCCAGTGGCTAAGACTCCACGGTCCCAATGCAGGGGGCCTGGGTTCGATCCCTGGTCAGGGAACTAGATCCCACATGCCGCAACTAAAGATCCTGCGTGCCGCAACTAAGACCGTGCCGCAACTAAGATCGAGGGCAGCCAAATAAATAAATATTAAAAAAAAAAAAAAGAGGCAGGCAGAGCACGTGCTGGGGAGTGGGGGGGAGGGTCTGTCCCAGGAAGGCCCCATAGGGTCCTGCTCCAATACACAATCAAAGTTTGAACATTTTATCATCCCCCAAAGAAACCCTGTGTCCTTTAGCAGCTACCCTCCATTTCTCCTCACTCCTCACAGTAATAGGCAACCATTAATTTACTTCCTGTTTTTATAGATTTGCCTCCTCTGGGCCTTTCATGTAAAAGGAATCATACAATAATAATACGTGGTCTTTTATGACTACACTTTCATCGTGCGTCATGTAAGGTCCTGCTCACAGAGCAACCACAGATATGAGAAAATGTTTATTCTGTGTTCTTAGTGGCTTAAAGCATTTGATCCATGTGACCCTGGGCAATCTACCACTGTAGTCACAAGTTACCACTATTAGGGCTTTGCCAGAGTTGATTAGTTCCAGAATTTCAATCTCACTTCTCTCTCTCTCCAGCCTCTTAGCAATAAAATATCTCCTTTCTACTGATTGAGGCAAAAAAAAAAAAAATCTTGTGTGAATCCAACTGGAGGGAGATAATGTGTGTTGGATTAGATGTTAGCCATATGCCTTCATACCTGCTCTCATCATGGTCCTCTTGTTCCAGTGTCCATTTTCATGTCAGATGGGGTCTCTGCAACTTGCTGAGGACATTGCATCTCTCCTCTACTCTGAGTGAATTGATGTGATCAAAAGAAAGATCCAGAATTCGCACAGATAATCAAGTCAGGGGCCACAGAAAGTCCAGATGATGAAAGGTCTTGACCAGACCCACGGGAACAAAATAGTTTGGCTGCTAATTTATGCAGTGTCTATGAAATGACATCTCGGATGTGCAAGGAAAATTCTCATTGCCTAACTCCCCTGATTAAAAATTTTCTCTTGGGGGCTTCCCTGGTGGCGCAGTGGTTGAGAGTCCGCCTGCCGATGCAGGGGACGCGGGTTCATGCCCCGGTCCGGGAAGATCCCACATGCCGCGGAACGGCTGGGCCCGTGAGCCATGGCCGCTGAGCCTGCACGTCCGGAGCCTGTGCTCCGCAACGGGAGAGGCCGCAACAGTGAGAGGCCCGCGTACCGCAAAAAAAAAAAAAAAAAAAAAAATTTTCTCTTGGCAAACTCCTGTATCTACCATAGAGGCTTTCATGATCTTGTCCTTGATTGGACACAGTCAGTATTTATTAACCGTATCATGAGCAGCCACATGCATGTGGGACGGTGCTAGGTGTGATGATGCTCTTCTCCTGATGGGTCTTTCCCCACAATTTTGTCCCCTGAGCCAATCCCTGTGTTCTTTTTCAAACAGGTCACCTGTGTTCTCTGACACCTCCACGTCATTGTAATGCTGTGCACTCCTTCTGCTCTCCTCGACAAAATCTTACTCATCCTTTAAGACCGAGCTCCATCTCTTCTCTGGAATCTTCCCTAGTTCCTTCCACTTTGGGTTTTCTCTTCATCTCTTGAGCTCCATCTCAAGCTCCATCTCTTCTCTGGAATCTTCCCTAGTTCCTTCCACTTTGGGTTTTCTCACCATACTTATGGTAGATTGACAAACAGAGCCACAGTATTTTGTAGCTCCTCCTGTCAAAAGGAAGAGTCTGTTTCCCTATTGCTTGAATCCAAATTGGCCTTATGACATTCTCTGACCAATAGAATGTGGCAGAAATGATGCTATGTGAGTTCCAGAGCCTGGGCCCCTAGATGCCTTAAGACGTCCTCCTTTGCCCTCTCAGAATGCAGCCCTGAGACCACCGTGTAAGGAAGTTCTTTCTAGCCTTCCAGAGGGTGAGAGGCTGTGGAGGAGAACCAAGGTGCCCCTGCCGAGGCCACCTGGCCAGTCCATCCCAGTGGAGCTATAGGATGATTATAGCCACAGGAGTGAGCCCAGGCGAGCCAGGAGACATTCCTGTGTGAATTCAGCCAAGATGCAGTATCATGAGCATATAAATGGTGGTTGTTTTAAGCCACAAAACATTGAGGTGGCTTGTTATGCAGCAATAGATAACATAACAACAGGCTATTTTCCTTGGTGTTTATAAAGGTCACGTATGTGAAGGAGGTCACAGAGAACTGTATTTGGGAAGGAGCATTGTGCTCAGGGGAGAATCTTCTCTTTCTCCTATTTTCTTTATTCAGTTAATTCTCATTCACTATTTAAGTCTCATATTCTCATTCTCTGGGAATCCTTCTCTGTACTCAGAGACAGGGGCAGGGGCCCCTTGGATGGGCTCCTTTGCACTCTTGTTCTTATTATAGTACATTTCATACTTTATAGTTAAAACTGGATACTTTTTTTTTTTTTTTTTTCTGGTCTATCTTGTCTGTGAAGCCCCTGTGAGGGCAGAGACAAAGCCTACCTGAAACACCACTGTGCGTCTAGAGTTTGTCACAGTACATCACGTATATGGAATGATTTTCTGCTTATGGTATCACTGGTTCATCAGATATTGATGCCCTTCCCAAGCTACCTATTCCACTGTGGGACAGCACTTGGTGAGACAGTACTCTTCCTTATCATGAGATAAACTCTATCTGTGTGCCTTCTGTTCAGAGGCCTGCATTGATCACCAGAGCCAGAAAACAAATGCCCTGCATATTTGAGTACAGGTGCTATGTCCCCCTTATTAAATCATTTCTTCCTTAGTTCATGGCAGGAGAAACAGCTGAGGACCCCCGGGGATGTCTGGCCTGGAGCCCCTGACCATCCTGCTCTCTCTTCTCTTATTAACAAAATCAATCCTAAAATGTCATAATAACTTTTGGCATCAAAACCCATTCTTTTTTTTTTTTTTTTTTTTTTTTTTTGCGGTACACGGGCCTCTCACTGTTGTGGCCTCTCCCATTGCGGAGCACAGGCTCCGGACGCGCAGGCTCAGCGGCCATGGCTCACAGGCCCAGCCGTTCCGCGGCATGTGGGATCTTCCCGGACCGGGGCATGAACCCGTGTCCCCTGCATTGGCAGGCGGACTCTCAACCACTGCGCCACCAGGGAAGCCCCAAAACCCATTCTTTAGGTTGACAAAACCTATCATAAAATGTCATAACAAGAACTTGGCACCATTGGGAGAGGTCTGACCAAGGCAGAGGAGAGTGTGATAATTACTTTATTCTTTTATTAATATGACTTACGCTTATATCGATTTGCTGATTATAATGGCCCTGTGGCCAGCAGTAGCATAGAAAAGTCTTCTGGGTCAGAGTTACATAACATCTAACCTCAAACTAAGAATGCACAGTTTATGAACATTTTGAGAACAAGTGTGGCATTCTTCATAGAACTTAAATTTTATGTGGTGATAAGGCATTTCAGGTGCTATCGTGGTCACAGAAAACTTTTTCTGCAATACCTGTGAGAATTCTTGTTGACTAGAATTCCACATTCCATTCCATTTAACTACCATTTAACTTCCATTCAGCATTTGGCAAAATTCTTTAATTCTATTGGATTCTATTTGTAAAAAGAAAAAAAACCCAAGTGACACTAAACCTTTTCAGAGAGCCAGATATTCTTGTTTTCTTTTCCCCCCACCCAGTATTGTAGGAAAAGCTCCAATAAAGTAGATAAACACTACAGTAAAGTGATAGTAGAAAAAAAGGGGGTTTGAAATCAGACAAATTTGGGTTTGAATCTCTCTTCTACCACTAGGTGGTACACGAACACAGAGACGTGACGAAACCACACTGAAAATCAGTTACCTGGAGTGGAAAAAGGGAGTGAAGTTACTTCACGGTACCAGGGAGTGCTCATCAGACGTCAGAGATTCCCTAGTTTGTGGTTTCCTGCGGGTCCTGGCTCTGCAGAGTGCAACCCACACCGAGGGTGACCTGGTTGACATTGGGGGCTGGTGCATCCTGACACTGAAATTGTTATTTAATGTGCTGCATCTCCAGTGACGTCTATGTTTAAAATAGAAAGGAAGGAACAGATGCAAGAGCCCTCTGAACGTTGAGATTTGGTGGTCAGGGGCCTTTTCTGGGCTTGGACATCTTGGGTGGGGTGTGTGTGTGTGTGTGTGTGTGTGTGTGTGTGTGTGTGTGTTTAAAATGGCCACAACTGTATAGAATTGTGACAGGACCTTCTGAGTGAATGAGGGCAGGAGTGTGTGTGTACCCGTGGAGGCGTGGAGAGGACTGCCCCCTACCAGATGTTTTCTGAGCCAGCATCCTCTGCTTCCCCCTAAACAGATGGTGAGGCTTCAGGCCCTCTAGGGTTCCTCAAACACGTGTAGTTCCTTGTTGCAGAGACGGTCTAGGCTGGTTGCAACATCTGTGGGCGGATGCTGCCATCTCGTGGTAGCTTCCTTGAATACTCCCTGCAGGACGCTGCAAAGTCTGAGCAGTCCCCATTTTACTTTTGGAAGAGAATTAAGCAATTTTACCAGGAAATAATTTAAAAAAATTATAAATTGGAATAAAAATGGCTGTATTCTGGTGTAAAATATATGTCATATTTATTTATTTAAGACCATTTTAGAGTAGTTTTAGGTTCACAGCAACATTGAGTAGCAGGTACATTTTCCCATATCCCCCCTGCACCCCCACACACATAGCCTCCCCCATTATCAACATCTCCTACCAGAGTGGTACATTTGTTATAATTGATGAACCTACACTGACTCATTAGAATCATCCAGGGTCCATAGTTTACATCAGGGCTCACTCTTAGAGTTGTACATTTTACAGGTTTGGACAAAGGTATAATGACATATATCCATCATTATGGTATCATACAGAATACCTTCACTGCCCTAAAAATCCTCTGTGCTCTGCCCATTCACCCCAAAACTTTACAAAATGCCAAGCCACTTAAGGACATCTACACAAACCCCTATTAACCCTTATGCTTGGCTTCAAACTGTGTTTACTTAAGGAAAAAATAGATTTTAATAATACAGGCATACCTCAGAGAGATTGCAGATCAGGTTCCAGACCATTGCAGTAAAGCGAATATCGGGAGGACCAGAGTGCTGATGTCTGAGGGTAGCAGAAGGTGAAGCTCAAGCAAAAAGCTAATTTGCCCTTCCTTTACATTTTTGTTCAGTTCAGGCCCTTAATGGATTGGATGATGCCCACCCCCATTGGGGAGGGCAATATTTTTTTATTAATTAATTAGGCTGCTTCCGGTCTTAGTTGCGGCACGCGGGGATCTTCCTTGAGGCATGCGGGACCTTTCGTTGCAGCACACGGCCTCTTCATTGTGGTGCGCAGGCTTCTCTCTAGTTGTGGCGTGCGGGTTTTCTCTTCTCTAGTTGTTGAGCGTGGCCTCTTTAGTTTGCGGCTCGCAGGCTCTCTAATTGAGGCGGGAGAGTTCAGTAGCTGTTGCCGGCCCGGCGGGCTTAGTTGCCTCACAGCATGTGAGATCTTTAGTTCCCTGACCAGGGATGGAACCCACATCCCCTGCATTGGAAGGCGGACTCTTTACCACTGGACCACCAGGGAAGTCCCTCCTTCTCCTAACTTTAGGTTTAGTTTGTTCTTCTTTTTCTCTTTCCTTGAGGTGTGGTTAGGTTGTTTGTGAGATCCTCCCTCCCTCCCTCCTTCCTTTTCTTCTTTCTTCCTTTCTTTTAAATAAGATGACCTTATTTTATTTTTCAAACAAAATAATTTCAAAGGAGATTTGTGCATGGGTTAGTTATCGAGTTTGATTTGCAAAATAACTTCGAGTCTCAGGCCTCCCCAGACCCTTCCTCCCCTCTGCGCTCAGCCCCACGTCTCCGCTCGATGCACCAGACGTTGAGTCGTGTTGGGTCACCTGTCCTTTCAGTTGGACAGTGGTTTATCCCTGGGGTCTCGCGGGTCTCCGGCCTGGCATCAGTCAGGTAAGTCCTGACTAAAGCGGGGTGAGCCCTCAGCTGGGGAGGTGGGTATCACGGCGCTGGGAGGGTACTGGTCCTGAGTACCTGCTTCTCCAGGATGCCATTTCCAGGGCGTTGGACACTAGCAGAACCCCTGGACCCACCTCCTGCCCTGAACGCCCACCGTGGGGCACATGGCCTGTGGGGGCCGGTCGTTCCCTGCAGCTTCCCGGGAGCCCGTGGGCCAGAAGGACGGGACACGATTGTTTCCTGCGGAGAAGGGCAGGGGACATGGAGCCACGCCTGCACTCTGGGCCTGCGGCCTCTGCAGAGGGGTGCGCACCCCCGATCCTGCTCTGGGCGTGCCTGAGGTCAGAGGACATTTCTCCACGAGGCCGGTGACTCGCTCTGCGTGCGCGTAGGAGGCAGGCTGGGCGGGGCGGGGCGCGGCGGGGGTGGGTGGGTGGGGTGAGGCGGCCGCGTGTGCCCCGTGTGTCGGGCTCAGGCCTGCGCCCAGGTTCCGGTGGCCGATCCAGGTCGAGGTCGGTCTTCCGGGCTCCCGCCGGTTGGAGCAGGTGACACAGGGACAGGAGTAGATGCAAAGCAGGCCGAGGTCCGAGCCCTATGAGAAACGCAGGCGCTGGGATGGCCTCAGGAGCAGGGCGTGTATCCTGGTCTGCCACCTCCTGCCGGGCCGTCCGAGTGGGTCGTTGAGAACAGGAGAGTCAGGCACACGCGGTGACGAACGCGGTGCTGGCCACGGTCACGATCCCATAAGTGGAACCGATGAGGTTGGGCGGAGAGGAGGCAGAGGAGGGAAGTGTGTCAGGAAAGTCACAAAGACATAAGAGAAGAAAAGGCGGGTGTGGCGGGAACCCAGGTGGAAGGAGACCTTCCAGCCGCCTGATAGGAAAGAGGTTCTCTGAGACGTGTGGGGGACGGCCCACCAGACTGATGGGGACTTAAGCTGCTCCTCGGGCCTGCGGTGCTCAGGGTCCCCGCCCACCTCTCAGCTCTGCCACCCAGACCACAGCCCGGGCCCCTCCGTGAGCTCTGGCGCCACCAGCTACGTGCCCCTTTAACGCCCCCCACCCCGCCCTACACAGTCAGTATCTGACGCCGCTGGTGTGCGTTGGCTTCGCGGCCCTGACCCCCGTGTGGGTCCTCGTCGCCAAGCAGAACCTGCCCGTCGTGAAGATCCTGAAGTTCGGGTGGGAAAGTTCTGAGGATGGTCGTCAGCAGGTGCGCGCGCGGGCGCAAGGGTGTGGCGACGCCTCTGGGTCCGGGTGGGGTGAGCAGTGGACGCGGCGTCTTCGCTATGCTCGCGGCGCCTTCGCCATGCTCTTCCCCCCAGAACCCCGGACCTCGTATATTCCGAGGGGCAGCGCTGTTTGTGGCGGCCACAGCACCGGGGGCCTGAGGAGCAGAGCCTGGTGACAGCGGACGAGCACCGGCCGCGGCCTCAGCCCTGGCGCCCGGGGCCCTGCTCTCCTGCTGCTGACGCCCTTACCGGCCTGGCCTCGCTTAGCTGGCCTCAAGGCGACGGCACTGTGGACGCCGTGTTTCCGCAGCACGGCCGCTGGTGGGACCTACAATGCTGAGGGATTAGTGCCCCAGGGCCCTGGGGCCTCCAGCCGAGCCCCGGCTTTCTGCTCTCCAGACCCATCCTTGGGGCCCCTTTCTGCTCGTGGACGCTGACCGGGGCCACCCCAGTCCCTTATGATGTGCTTTCCCGACTGACTCTTGGGGAGGGGAGGCTGTGGTCGAGGTGTCTTTGCTTCTAGAAGCTCCTGGGCTCCAGGCCTTTGCTAAACCACAGGGGCTGGTGGGGCCAGGTTCTGGGGTGGCGGCTTCTGGGAACGGGGTAGAGGGGCGGGAGACGTTGTGCAGGTTCGGCTTTCTGCTGAAGAGCAGCTCGCAGGCTATCACTCGGCAGAGCCCAGCCAGCTAAGTGGCCTCAGAAAGGGTTCGTTAGGTTTTCAGTGGGCTGACATCATCAGATGGGCTTTTTGGAACAGGTTAGACTCAGAACAGAGGGGAAAATGCATGTGTGGGGTGCAGAGGGCACTGGGGAGACCAGCTGGGCCAGGGAGCCGGGAAAGCGCTCGGCTGATTGGCGGTCTGCGTGGGGAAGATTGGCAAGCGTCCACTCTAATCGTTTGCTGTCTCTCCCCAGTTTCGGAGGGCTCAGCTTCAACAAGACCATATCCAAGCAGCAGTTCAAAGGCGTGGACATATTTAACCCATCGTATGTGGTAGGTACTGGCAATCCTGTCACCGGGGCTTCCGGGTGGTGGGGCTGGACAGCAGCGACTTCGGAGGTCCGGCGCTGCCACCTGGAGGCAGCTGGGAAGCCGAGCTGTGGTCGGGCTGCTGCAGACAACCTGGGAGAAAGCCCTGCCCGCTGCTCCTCCAGCTCACAGCTGCCCCCACAGGCACCCAGGACCAGAGCTGATGCCACGCCTTGAAGGGTTTAACCTGGGATCTGCTGGCATCTGAGGCTGAATGTGGCTTCAGAACCAGGGTGTTGGCCTCTTGTGGCTTTTCTTGTATTTTAATTTAGATTCATTGATGACACTTAAAACTCAGACATTTACATCTAAAAATCTGGATTCCTGTCTTAAAAAGCAAGGCTGTGACAATACTGGTTCATGTCAGGGTGGGCAGGAATCAGCTGCCACCAGGATGGGCCTTTCTGTCTAGTTTGCCTCAATCCCTTCCATCCTGTGTTGTCTCCTCCCCAACTCGCCACTGGTTCACCTTCTAAGCTTAAACCCTGTGGGCATTTGTGGTAAGGACCCCTCCTTTAACCAAAGCTTGGCTTGTGTCCAGTTTCTGGTAAGGCTCTGTAAGTGGGACCGGCTGGTCGGGGAGGAACCAATGTGACAACCCACTGCCCATGCCCTGGCCTTCTGGCCCTGTGTGTCAATGGGCCACCCAGCAGGTCTGCACCCAGGCAGAGTCCAGAGGGCCTTTCCCATCACAAGGGCTGGCCACTGCAGGGAGGACGGCAGCAGCTAGGGCAGGCCCAGGGGGCCACAGGTCTGGAGAGAGTCCCCTGGGGGTCCCCTGCTCAGCTGTCTGTAGAGGCTGAGTGAGCAACGTGAATGAGTTACACAGGGGAGATAAGCTGAGCGGTGGGGAGCGGTGGGGAACCGGGCAAAGTGCATGGGTGAACAGCATGGTGCCCAGCCAGTTGCTGGGAACAGAGGTCCAGAGTTGCCAGAGAATATAGATATCTAGTTGTTACAGCACTGTTTGTTGATAAGGCTATACTACCTGCATTGTATATGTGCCTTTGTAAAAAAATCAGCTGTTCATATATGTGTAGTTTTTTTTTTCTGGACTTGCTATTTATATTTGCCTGTTTTTATGGCAATGCCATGCTGATTTGATTACTCTAGTTTTAAAAAAGGCCTTAAAATCAGGTATGTTAGTCCTTCAACTTTGTTCTTCTTTTTCTAAGTTATGTTGGTTATTCTAGGTTCTTTACATTTTCATATGAATTCTAGAGTTACCTTCTCAATTTCTACAAAAATACCTGCTAGGATTTTGATTGAGATTGCTTTGTATCTACAGATCAGTTTGGAGGAGAATTGACATCTTAACGACATTGAGTCTTCTGACCCGTGACCAAGGTATAGCTGTCCATTTATTTAATTCTTCCTTAATTTCTCTCAGCAGTATTTCATTGTTTTCACTGTATGGGTCTTTCCCATCTTTTTTTTGATTTATCCCTAAGTATTTAATATTTTTAAATACTGTTTTAAATAATAGTTTAAAAAATTTAATTTCCAATTGTAGATAGCATATACAAATATAATTGATTTTTTAATATTGATCTTGAATCTTTACAACTTTCCTATACTCATCTATTCGTTCTGTAATTTTTTGGTTGAGTTCATCTCTTTTTCCACATAGGTTATCATGTCATCTGTGAATAAAGGTTCACATTTTCCTTCTTCCTTTACAATCTGGATACTGTTTATTTCTTTTCTTGCTTGAATGTACTGTCTAGAACTTCCAGTACAATGTTCAATAGAAGTAATGAAAGTGGAAATTCTTGACTTGTTCTTGATCTTAGGGGGAAAATATATATTTTTTTAAATTAATTAATTAATTAATTTTTGGCTGCATTGGGTCTTCGTTGCTGTGCTCGGGCTTTCTCTAGTTGCGGCGAGCTGGGGCTACTCTTTGTTGCGGTGTGTGGGCTTCTCATTGCGGTGGCTTCTCTTGTTGCAGGGCACGGGCTCTAGGTGCACGGGCTTCAGTAGTTGTGGCACGTGGGCTCAGTAGTTGTGGCTTGAGGGCTCTAGAGTGCAGGCTCAGTAGTTGTGGCACACGGGCTTAGTTGCTCCGCGGCATGTGGGATCTTCCTGGACGAGGGCTCAAACCTGTGTCCCCTGCATTGGCAGGCGTATTCTTTTTTCTTTTTTTTCTTTTTTGCGGTATGTGGGCCTCTCCTGTTGCGGAGCACAGGCTCCAGACGCGCAGGCTCAGCGGCCATGGCTCACGGGCCCAGCCGCTCCGCGGCATGTGGGATCTTCCCGGACCGGGGCACGAACCCGTGTCCCCTGCATCGGCAGGTGGACTCTTAACCACTGCGCCACCAGGGAAGCCCTGGCAGGCGGATTCGTAACCACTGCCCCACCAGGGAAGTCCCAGAGGGAGAATATTCACGTCTTTCACCATCAAGTATGATGTTAACTGTGGGTGTTTTTTGGATGACTTTTCTCAGATTGGAGAAGTTCTCGTCTATTTCTTGTTTCCTGAGGGTTTTTATCAGGAATGGATGTTGGATTTTGGGAAATGCTTTTACTGTATCTATTAAGATTATCATGTTTTTTTGTCTTTAGTTAGTTAACATAGTAAATTACCTTGATTGAATTTTGAATGTTAAACTAACCCTGCATTTCTTGGAAAAATCCCACTTGGTCCTGATATATTATCCATTTAATATATTGTGGGTTTTGATTTGCTAAAATTTTCTTTAGAATTTTTCCATCAATGTTCAAGAGAAATATTGGTCTATTTTTTTTCTTGTAATGTCTTTTTCTGATTTTAGTGTCAGGGTACTGCTGGCCTCAGAATAAGTTGGGAAGTATTCCCTTCTCCTTAATTTTTGGAGGAGTTTGTATTGAATTGGCATTACTTCTTCTTTAAACATTTGGTAGAATGCACTGTGAAGCCATCTGGCCCTGGAGTTTTCTTAATGGGGTGTTTTAAATTATAATTTAAATTCCTTTCCTTGATAGATATTTTCAGGTTACCTAACTTTTCTTTAATGAGATTTGGTCATTTGTGTCTTCTAAGGAATTTGTCCATTTCATCTAAGTTTCTGTATTTATTGTTATGAAGTTGTTCATTATATTTGCTTTTTATCCTTTAATGTCTGTAGAAATTTAAATGCTGTAACTCTTGGGACTTCCCTGGTTGTGTAGTGGTTAAGAATCCGCCTGCCAATGCAGGGGACATGGGTTCGAGCCCTGGTCTGGGAAGATCCCACATGCTGTGGAGCAACTAAGCCCATGCGCCACAACTACTGAGCCTGTGCTCTAGAGCCCGCGAGCCACAATTACGGAAGCCCGTGAGCCACAGCTACAAAAGCCTGAGTGCCTAGAGCCCGTGCTCCGCAACAAGAGAAGCCACTGCAATGAGTAGACCCAGCTCACCGCAACTAGAGGAAGCCCGCGCAGAGCAACGAAGACCCAATGCAGCCAAAAGTAAATTAAAAAAAAAATGCTGAAACTCTTTCATTCCTGATGTTGGTAATTTCTGTCTTTTCTCTTCTTCTCTTAATCATTATGGCTAGAGTTTTATTAATTTTAATGATCTCAGCAAAACAGCTTTGATTTCGTTGTTTTTTTCTATTGCCTTTTTGTTTTCTATTTCATTTGTTTCCCCTTTGATTTTTATTATATCCTTTCTTCTGCTTAATTTGGGTTTAATTTTATCTTCTTATTCTAGTTTTTAAGGTGGAAGCTGAAGTTATTGATTTGAGACCTTTTTTCTCTTTTCTAATATAGACACATAATCATAAATTTCTCTGTTAATACTGCTTTGGTGGCATTCCATAAATTCTGATATTTTAGTTTTCATCCTGTACAAAATGTTTGTTTTTGGTTTTCACTGCTGCACATGGGCTTTTTCTAGTTATGGCGAGTGGGGGCTACTCTTCGTTGTGGTGTGCGGGCTTCTCATTGTGGTGGCTTCTCTTGTTGCGGAGCACGGGCTCTAGATGTGCGGGCTTCAGTAGTTGTGGCATGCGGGCTCAGTAGTTGTGGCTCGTGGGCTCTAGAGTGCAGGCTCAGTAGCTGTGGCACCTGGGCTTAGTTGCTCTGTGGCATGTGGGATCTCCCCGGAGGAGGGCTCGAACCTGTGTCCCCTGCCTTGGCGGGCGGATTCTTAACCACGGCGCCACCAGAGAAGCCCAACCTATGGGTTATTTAGATGTGTATTTAGTTTCCAAAATTTTGGGGATTTTTTTCAGAGACCTATCTGTTATTGATTTCTAATTTCTAATTTAATTAATTAATTAATTAATTTAATTAATTAATTAATTAATTAATTAATTTAATTTAATTTAATTTAATTTCTTTGTGGTTAGAGAAAATGCTTTGTATGAGTTGAGTCCTTTTGAAATAATTGAGGTTTGATGTATGACCCAGAATAGGGTTTTTCTTAGTAATTGTTCTGTATGCATTTGAGCAGAATGTGTATTCTGACATTGTTAGGTTGAGTGTTTTATAAATGTCACTCAGGTCAAGTTGGTTGATAGTTGTTCAAATCTGCTATCTCCTTGCTGATTTCCTATCCATTTGTCCTGTCAATTATGGAGAGAGAGATGCTGAAATCTCTAACTATGATTGGGGATTTGTCTGTTTTAATGGACCACACTTTGAGTAGCAACTGTTTAAGTATCTCCTGCTTTTTATTTCCCTGGGAAGCTGGTTCTGCTCTCCCAGCTTACACCCAGAATGAGGTGCTTTAAAGAACACATTCGACTTTTCCTGTAGGAGCATTCACCACAGTGTTTAATTGTCTATTAATTTTTCGGTCCCCCCACTAGATCATTATGTCCTAGACCACAGTAACTGGGTTTTGTTGCATTCACATATGAAAGACTCAAGAAGCATTTGATGATGTAAAGAAAGATATTTGAGGCTCAGTAAATGCACATGTGGCAGGATTAAAACCAGGAACAAGAATTCAGTGGATTCAGGAAATTGCAGCAAGGAGTGGCAGTGAGAATATAAAGACCCTGGGAATTAACAAAAATTATTGAGGAGGGCATGACTTTTCACTTGATGAAAAGTAAAGAGTGAAAGCTGCTGAGCACATCTGGCGCTGGGTTTCATTCGCATCTACTCAAACTAGCAAGGTCATATCCTTGATCCTTTTGTTTCCCTTCCTAACCCATTTCCAAAGGATCTATGTAAAATGTTGACCAGCAGATGGGATGTGGGCTTCATTTGAGATCTCATGTGTAATGCCCAGGAATTACAGAGATTACAAGGGTTTACACTGGATGCTGGGGCCAGGTGGTATGTTTGAGGGTTTCACTTCATCCACACAACCTGAAGTTGGAGAGTTCATGGGAAAATAAACCATTATGGTTGGTGAAGAGAGCTTGGGATCAGAACCTCTGGTGCGCAGTAAGCTTGGGGTCAGAACCTCTGGTGCACAGTAACCTCTGTGTCTGAGGACACAGGCAAGATTCTTAACAGAAAAGAGATGCAAAAACAAGAGGGTTATGGTTCAGGACAAAACTTGAGAAAGAGAAAAAGCTGGAAGAGATAACTTCTTTTCAGGTCTTTTGATCTGGGGATGGGCCATCAGGCTTAAAGGGACAGAGCTAGACTCTGCTAGACAAGGTATAATCTTAAGAGGTGGTACATTTGATATAATTCTGCAGTAGTGACAGAAGGAGGCTCTTCCAGTGCTTAAAGACCCAACTTTCTGGGGCCAACACAGATGGTGAGCAGCAATCACTACATGAATGGGTAGAAAAATGGACAACATCACGGAACATTTTATCTCCCATCTGTTTCCCTCTGCAATTTCAACTTGGTGCAATAAATCCAAGTTTCCCACTTCCTTTCCCCAGGCTACCCAGGTTGCCACTGTCTTCGAAGTTGACAGGCAGCCAGGTTGTTTTGGAAGAGACCTATTTAACCAAGATGTTGAGCATAAAGCTTTCAAAAATGGGGTCCTCCTGCTTATGTTGTCAGATTGTATTAATGTTTTTGTGCCCTGGGCTTTGATTCTATATGTCCAGTATCCTCATAAAGAGCTAGGACATAATTCATTCAATAGCTTTCTGTTCAAACATTCTGCCTTAGCCACTCACATACTTAGTTCACTGGTATATTAATCTATGAATTACTTCAAATTTCTGTCTGTTTAGGAGCTGGCAATACAGATAGAAATCTGATATGGTCCTTACCCTTAAGGAGCTCATGGTCTAGTAGAAGGGAAAGTAGATAGAAGTTGTTTTAGTTAACTCTATAATCATTTATGATTTCCCGTAAATCCACGGCTGGCTGTGAGGTTTCTAAGGCTCCGCTGGGCAGTTATTCTGCTTGTCTTGCTTGGGGAGTCTCTCATGCCTATGCATTCAATTGCCTGTTGGGCTTGGCTGGAAGATCCAATATGGCTTCACTCACGTGCCTGGTATTTCAGTGCTCTTCCATATGGCCTATCTCTTTCCTCGTGGTATCTCACCACCCAGTAGTCTAGTCCAAGTTTCTTTACTGCAGGGTGAGTGGCTTTACCAGGGGGAAGGCAGAAGCTGTCTGGCTTTTTAAAGGAGACCAGAAGGGTTATCACTTCTGTTGCATTTTACCGATCAAGGAAAGTCATAATGCCAGCCCTGGCTCAAGAGGAGGGGTAATGGTATTAGTAGTGGGTGAAGTAGCACACACTTATAGAGAGGGAACCCTTTTTGGAGAGTTATCTTCCACAGATACAAATAAATAAGAACCATAGCTAACAGTTAGTGAGCTCTTCTATGTCAGACAGCCAGCTAAGGAAGTACTGGACATGTATGATCTCACAACATCCTCATACTAACTCAGTGAAGTAGGAATCATTCTTACCACCATTCTGTAAGCAAGTGAATGGAGGCTGGTAGAGGTTAAATAAATAACCCCAGGTCTGATAAATGGCCAGGATTCAAACTCCGCAGAGATTGATTTGCTGCGCTAGGAGGAGGCTGAGTGAAGTGGTGAAGAACTCAGTCTGTGGAGTCATCACGTTGTAATAAATGCTCGAGAGAGGGCAGTGAGGTTCAGAGAAGAGAAAGATCCCTTCTGTCTGGGAGTTCAGGGAAGTCTTCAGGAAAGGTGACATTTGTTGCTGAAGGATGATTTAGATATGAACAGATTGGTGGATTAAGGCCTTCTTGCAGGTGGGAAAGATCATGAACACGTGTTGAGGAGAGAAACCAGGAGTGTACTCTGGGGCCAGCAGTCAGCTTAGCTTGAGTGGACTCTAGAATTCAAGGAGGGAGACAGAAAGGGGTGATGGATGCAGGACATTTGGGGTCAGATTATGAAAATAATTGAACGCCAGGCTGAGATATTTGGGCCTTTATTTCTTGGGGAGACATTTAGTGTTTGGGAATAAGAACTTTATTTTAGAAAGGTTAAAGTCACAGAGGTAGATATGGTACGCTGCAACGCAGATACTTAAGACAGGATGAACAAAGGAAGCCTTTCTCTGTTGGCTAGTTGAGAGGGGATATAGGTCTGGAGCTCTTTACTGACCACCGGGATGGATTAGGGGTATAGAAGAGTAGAAATATTGAAGGACTTGGTAGTTGAAGGAGTCAAAGATGAGTGCCAAATATTCAGCCACAGTAACTAAAATAATAGGATGGGGCAGACTTGGGAAATATAGAGTTGTTTAAATTTTGGGCTACTGAATGGACTTCGTCAATGCTATTGACCTGAGGAGGGGCCAAGGTGGGCTTGCGGGAGTTGATCCAAAGGGAGAGTCATTGTTTGTAATGAGGAAATGTGACACGTTTCCTTTAAATTAATTTGGCAAGCTATAGTAGACTATTAACATGATCTTCTCCTTTTCTCTTTGTTACTCTCAGTCAAACCTAAATGGAGCCCAGTTACTTTTATGGCCTGCTCCATTAGCTGTGTACATCTCCTATCTGTATGCCTCCCCCTGACATCCTCGCATTAACTTCATAAGAGGTATTGCTCTGTATCAGGGCATTAAGGGCTTGATGGGGCACTATGCCTTGACCAACTGCTTTACATGTAAGAAAATGAGGTAGAGGAAGTTAAATGACCAGTAGTACAACATTGAGTTAGAATCTGTGTGCTGACCTAAGTCTAGGCAGATGGGAGGATATTTATGACCTTTATTCACAGGGCATGGGGAGGTGGAAGGCCAAGTCATAGTCAGATAAACTAAACACACCAGGAAGAGATAGGTACTGCTTTGTGGCCTGTCAGCATCAGGAATAAGCCTGGGATAGACAGAGCTATGAGCTGATGACTCAGTTCCCTTTGCAAGGTATTTACTTATAAGAGTCCTAATAGGTTCAGGATAGAAGATTCTGTAGTTTGCTATGACTAAGGACTTTCATTCTGATTAGAATTACACACTGGCAACAAACACATGAAAGGATGCTCAACATCACTAATCATTAGAGAAATGCAAATCAAAACTACACTGAGGTATCACTTCACACCGGTCAGAATGGCCATCATCAAAAAATCTACAAACAATAAATGCTGGAAGGGTGTGGAGAAAAGAGAACCCTCTTGCACTGTTGGTGGGAATGTAAATTGATAGAGCCCCTATGGAGAACGATATGGAGGTTCCTTAAAAAACTAAAAATAGAACTACCATACGACCCAGCAATCCCACTACTGGGCATATACCCTGAGAAAACCATAATTCAAAAAGAGTCATGGGGCTTCCCTGGTGGCGCAGTGGTTGAGAGTCCGCCTGCCGATGCAGGGGACACGGGTTCGTGCCCCGGTCTGGGAAGATCCCACATGCTGCAGAGCGGCTGGGCCCGTGAGCCATGGCCGCTGAGCCTGCATGTCTGGAGCCTGTGCTCTGCAACGGGAGAGGCCACAACAGTGAGAGGCCCGTGTACCGCAAAAAAAAAAAAAAAAAAAGAGTCATGTACCACAATGTTCATTGCAGCACTATTTACAATAGCCAGGACATGGAAGCACCCTAAGTGTCCATTGACAGATGAATGGATAAAGAAGCTGTGACACACATATACAATGGAATATTACACAGCCATAAAAAGAAACGAAATTGAGTTATTTGTAGTGAGGTGGATAGACCTAGAGACTCATACAGACAGAGTGAAGTAAGTCAGAAAGAGAAAAACAAATACTGTATGCTAACACATATATGTGGAATCTAAAAGAAAATTGTTCTGAAGAACCTAGGGGCAGGACAGGAATAAAGACGCAGACATAGAGAATGGACTTGAGGACACGGGGAGGGGGAAGGGTAAGCTGGGGCGAAGTGAGAGAGCGGCATGGACATATATACACTACCAAATGTAAAATAGGTAGCTAGTGGGAAGCAGCCGCATAGCACAGGGAGATCAGCTCTGTGATTTGTGACCACCTAGAGGGGTGGGATAGGGAGGGTGGGAGAGAGACGCAAGAGGGAGGAGATATGGGGATATATGTATAGGTATAGCTGATTCACTTTGTTATACAGCAGAAACTAACACACTATTGTAAAGCAATTATACTCCAATAAAGATGTTTAAAAAAAAGAAAAAGTAAAAGAAATATAGAATCACTATGTTGTTTGTGTACCAGGAACTAACACAGTGTTGTAGGTCAAATATACTTCAAAAACAAACAAAGAAAAAACTAACAAACAAATAAACTCATCAGAAACAGATCAGATTTTTGGTTACCAGAGGCGGGGGTTGTGGGGAGGAGGAGTTGGAGGAAGGTGGTCAAAAGGTACAAACCTCCAGTTATAAATAGGTACTAGGGATGTGATGTACAACATGATAAGCAATTAACACTGCTGAAAGTTACATAGGAAAGTTGTCAAGAGAGTAAGTCCTAAGAGTTCTCATCACAAGGAAAAAATATTTATTTTGTGCTTCTTTAATTTTGTGTCTATATGAGATGGTGGATGATCACTAAACGTATTGTGATTATCATTTCATGATGTATGTAAGCCAGATCATTATGCCGTACACCTTAAACTTATACAGTGCTGTATGTCAATTATATCTCAATAAAACTGGAAGGAAAAGAAAAAAAAAGAAAAAGAATTACACACTGGCAAATGAGTGGTAACCATCAGAACTTAAGTAGCTGCTCAACAGAACGAATGCAGTCATTTCTGAAGTGGGTTGTTAACTTATTACTTGCTTTCTTGTTTTTCATTTGCTTCAGATCTGAGTATGTGAATTCTGGGGCCTTGGGAATGGCAGCTGGGATTTAAATATTTAATGGGGAATGCTCACTACTGCTCTGCCTCATGACTGACACTCACCCTCATCATTCATCAAAAACCTGGTAGCCCCTCAAGGAGGGGAGAGATTGCACTGTGTCTCTTCACATGTGCTTTGCCAAGCCCCTGACTATTTGTCTAAGTTGTCTGTACACGGTCCCACGCTGAAGGGAAAGGACTAATGTAGGAGCTGGTTTCCAATAGCCCACACAATTCATTAAGGACTTCCCAGGTCCATGTATTATTATCTGTGTTCATATGCTAAAACAACACTACTACTTCTACTACTAATATTTACAATAGCAACAATTTTCAACTTATCTTACAGTGGGCTGGGCAAGTTAAACTTATTATTTTGAATCCTCCTAACAACCCCTTTTACAGATAAGAAAACTGCTTTCTCAAGTTCCACAACTTTAAATCCCGGGTCAGATATCAAAATTTATGCTTTTTGTCTTCTGTGATGCGAACATTGTTTTCTCTCTTATGTGGTAGGGAATAGAAATGTTAGGATAAGCGTTGAATGTAATCTCCCATTATTTCCATACCCTCTTTTGGTTATTTCAGCAAATGTGGGCAACATGTATACACAGTTGCCAATGTTATATTTCTTCCCTACTGTCCTGGGGTAGCCAGGTTAGGATGCTCACAATAATAGTTCAGTCTTGGGCATCAGGAAACTGGGTCAGACACAAAACAGACCAAAAACTTGGAATATATGGATTTTTGGATCATCTTTTCCCTTGACGCTAAGCTGGCCTCTGCCAATGGGAGGTGAACATTTTGAAGCTACACATGAATCAGTACTTACCAGGTATAGCTTAAGGTAATAGGTAGTATTGATCAGAAAAGGCATGAATCTGTTGCATGCGTAGGGGGTACAGCAGGCTAAGAGGGCAACCCACTGTAATGAAAAGGACATAGACTCTCCAGTCTAACGGACACTGGTTTGAATTTTAGGAATTCTGTTAGGAATCTGTTACACAGCAAATCTTGTGACTTTGAGCCATTCTCTTAATCATTCTGAGCCTCAGCTTTCTTGTCTGTAGAATGCACCTACCTATTGGCTTGTTCTGAGGAAGTTATAACTGCTAGTTGCCAAGGCTTCTTACTCCTCAGGCACTGTGATTACTGCTTTAAGTACACTCTGGGTGTGTATTTATGCTTTTATTGTTGTTTGGATGTTCACAAATGTTTGTCCATTAATTTCTGCTATTATGTTTTCCTTTACTTTTATTTTCACCTTTTGGTGGTTATTGATGTTGTTTTTGAACATACAGCCTCTATTCAAGACAAAGAGGGCATGCTTAGTGGCCACTGTGGAATTCTAAGAAGTGAGCAGGAGGGACTTCCCTGGTGGCCCAGTGGTTAAGACTCCACGCTCCCAATGCAGGCGGCACAGGTTCGATCCCTGGTTGGGGAGCTAAGTACCTGCATGCCACACAGTGTGGCCAAAAAAAAAAAAAAAGTGATCCAGATACTCCTGGATGCTACTGTGGAATGAAAAGAAAGAATACAAGTAGAAGGCAAAACACAGAGCACTGTTCATGCAGCCGCCCTTCTCTCTGGGAGAACCCCCTTGGAGCCCTAAGCCATCAAGGGTCCAACCTCATAGGTCTTGATGTACTGAATTTAACAAAGGATCATATCCCTTTGCTAATTCCCTTAACCTTTTATTTATATCTTGTCTTTGGACTCTATCAAATGTTACCTCATACTATAATTTTCTAAGAATTTTATCACTTTTTTTTTTTTTTTTTTAGCATTTAAAAAAAATTTATTTATTTATTTTTGGCTGCATTGGGTCTTCGTTGCTGCCCGTGGGCTTTCTTTTTAGTTGCAACGAGCAGGGGCTGCTCTTTGTTGCAGTGTGCAGGCCTCTCATTAAGGTGGCTTCTCTTGTTGCGGAGCACGGGCTCTAGGAGCGTGGGCTTCAGTAGTTGTGGCAGGCGGGCTCAGTAGTGTGGCTCATGGGCTCTAGAGCGCAGGCTCAGTAGTTGTGGTGTACGGGCTTAGTTGCTCCGTGGCATGTGGGATCTTCCCAGACCAGGGCTTGAACCCCTGTCCCCTGCATTGGCAGGCGGATTCTTAACCACTGCGCCACCAGGGAAGTCCTAATACTCCTTTTTATTATTTTTATTTTTTTATTTTATTTTTTGCGATACGCGGTCCTCTCACTGTTGTGGCCTCTCCCGCCGCGGAGCACAGGCTCCGGACGCGCAGGCTCAGCGGCCATGGCTCACGGGCCCAGCCACTCCGCGGCATGTGGGATCCTCCCGGACCGGGGCACGAACTTGCGTCCCCTGCATCGGCAGGCGGACTCTCAACCACTGCTCCACCAGGGAAGCCCGTAATACTCCTTTTTAAATGGGAGGACTTTGGTGAATGGATCCATGTGGGTGGGTGAGGAAGAAGTGATGTATTTAGTATGACTAGATTTATGGCTCTGCGTGTGGTGATGCAACGAGGAACAGAGAACTCTGGAAGGTTGTATAGGTTCACAGAGGTTTAAACATGCTGAGTTTGAGGGACTTAGGTATCATTTAAGTAAGGATGCTTTCAACTAGCTCAATGTATGAATCTGAAGATCAGGAGAAATTTATTATTGTTCCCATTTTACACGTGATGAACTTGAGACTCAGAGGTATGTCACTTTCCCAAGGTTCAAAGACCTTGTCTGTCTGGTCAAAGCTCATATGTTCTTCACACATGATTTTTTTTTACACATGTTACCCATTACATGGGTAAATAAATTAATGAAGAAATGCATAAAAATAGTCTTTTTTGAGCATACTCAGTGTTCAGCCCACTTCTTATTCTGTTCATTCTCACCTCTCACTTCACTCCTTAAAGAAGATACAAGGGTGGTCTTACCCTAAGGAAGTTTAGAAGCTGTATTTGTTTACTGTTACTTCAAAGATCCAGTACCCTTTGGCTGTTTAAGGTCGTTTAACTGCTTTGCTGCTATTTGAACAGACAGCATGCTTTGAAATGAAGGCAAAACAAACAAGAAAACAGACAAAAGTAAAACCACTAAAAACCCAGTGAGACGGATAGGGTAATGAAATGGAAAGATTGGGACGTACCAAATAGGCTACCTAACCTTCCGAACTTGGTCTAGCTCTGTTTGGGGGTTCTGCTCCCTGGCTGTTTGTGGAGCCCAGTGGCCACTCTGTCCAGTAACCGTCACTGCTGATTTAAAGCTTTAATCCTGTGAAGCCGAGTGTAATTCATTTATTTCATGCGGAGAATGGTCGGGGATGAGTCAGTGTCTTCCACATGAAACGAGGCAAGGGAGAGAATGATCTAATAAGGTGGCCTGCACTTAAGGCGTGACCATAGTGTATACAAGTCTCCCCTGGGCCCCAGGGGAAAAGACCTCGAAGTGCATCTAGGTTATCTTTCTTCTCACATCTGTCTCTTTCTCCAACATAGCTGGCACATTATTGCCCAACGCACGCACGCACACACACACACACACACACACACACACACACACACACACACGACACTCCATTGTGGATCGTTGGACCACAAGCATTTGCCCTCTTGGACTATCTCCCATGGGACCTAGTTCTTCTTTCTAGAGCCACACAGAACATGGTCCCCACCTTGTCCCCATGATGTTGTTTTAAAGAAATTCAGGCATTACAATAAAACTTCCACATGATTCATTAGTCTCCTTAAATCTCCTCAATTACTTCTCATCTGATAGTTTTCCACTTTGGTACCTTTTCTTTCAAGGTGTGGCATCCAGAATATTGCTGTACTTAGAGTTTTAAAAAGCTTACTGTGGAATCTTAATATGTAAGTATAGAATGGAAATTTGGTAAAAAGCATTGAAAGTTAAGAGGCCTTAGTCTGGGGTGGGATAGGGAGGGTGGGAGGGAGATGCAAGAGGGAGGGGATATGGGGATATATGTATACATATAGCCGATTCACTTTGTTATACAGCAGAAACTAACACAACATTGTAAAGCAATTATACTGCAATAAAGATGTTAAAAGAAAAAAAGAAGAGGACTTAGTCCCTGAATTGGCCATACCAGTTACTGTGTGGAGACTTGGGCAGACAGCTTCTCTAGTCTAAGCATCACTTTTTCCATCTGTAAAATGAAAGTCTTGGATTAAAAGATCTCTATTCCTCCTGGTTCTGAATGGACCCAGTAACAATGGAGGATGAACATTATTAAAAATTACCTTTATTAAAAGATTCAACACAGAGGATTATAGAAATGAATACAGAAGGATCTTAAATCTAACACCAAGATACCCTCTGCTGACTTAAAAGAGTTATACGTGTCAAGAGTAGAAAATTCAAAAAAATATTGTAAGATGTAAAGTAAAAAGTAAAAGTCCCTCTTCTGGTTCCTGGTTCCTTTTCCCAAAGGATTTCAATATAGCTAGTTACTTGTTTTTCCTCCCCACTCTCCCCAGAAAGAGAATATCAACTTTTAAAACAAGAATATAGAATTTCAAAATGTCTGTTTCTTCTCTATAGTCTTGAGGAGGGGTTGCATGCCCACTCTCTTGTGGCACATGCAATTAAATAAGACTGCCCTCAACTTATAATGGTTTAACTGATGAGTTTTAGACTTAACGATGATGCAAAAGTGATATGCGTTCAGTAGAAATCGTACTTATAATTTTGAATTTTACTCTTTTCCTGGGCTAGCAATACACAGTATAATGCTCACTTGTGCTGCTGGGCAGTGGCAGCGAGCCACAGCTCCCAGTCAGGCATGTGATCACCAGGGTAAACAACTGATACACTTATAACCATTCTGTTCTTCACTTTCAGTACAGTATTCAGTACCTTACAGGAGATATTCAGCACTTCGTTGGAAAATAGGCTTTGTGTTAGATGATTTTGTCCAACTGTAGGCTAAGTGTTCTGAGCATGTTAAAGGTAGGCTAGGCTAAGTGATGATGTTTGGTAAGTTAGGTATATTAAATGTATTTTCTGTTTATTATATTTTCAACTTACGTTTATCAGGAGGTAATCCTTGTAAGTCGAGGAAGATCAGTAGTTGAACAGAGAGGCGCTTCAGTCGTAGAATCTTTGGTAATCATTGTGGTTTGACTTACAAACCTGAGTGCTAAAAGGACAATCTTGAAGTGCTCAAAGATGAGTGAAATTGATTACAGGAGGTTTCACTGGCTGGCAGCTTTTAAGTAGACCCCAACACCTAGTGAAATGATTTGTGGGAGTCCTTACGATTGTGATGGACCTTCACTTGGTGATTGAAAAGAAACATTAGCATGAAGCATTATCTATTGAAATAAGTTTTTTTTTTTTATCCCAGATTTATGAGTCAGTGTTGAAGGAGCCCTGTTTAACGGTCTCAAGAGGAGAAGAGTCCTTGTATGAATGGTTGAAATAAATCTCTTGAAATTCGGTAGATTTTCATTTTAGATTTTACTCCTATTTGTACTTACAAGACAAATAGGCAATTATCACCAGCTTGGTCTGGTCCATGAGGTATTTTAGCCATGCTGGATTTTCAGATTGATATCTTATAGGAACTGAAGATTCCACTTCCCCTAAAATATCTCCCCTTATTATAGCAACTGAAATTCCCACTAGTTTAGATATCTCTTTGGATTTATTAAGATATGTTTTTAATGCTTTATGATTATAAAATTGCAAGTGCCCATTTTTGTTAAGGCATAATTGATGTGCAATAAGTGGCACATATTATAGTTTGTAAGTTAAAAAATTTTGACTTATGTATATACCTGTGAACCTAACAATCAAGGTAGTAAACATATCATTCATGACCTGTATTTTTCTTGTTTCCCTTTAAAATTCTTCCTTCTTGTCCCTCATCATCCTGGCTGCTCCCCCTTCCCCCCAACCAATGATCTGCTTTCTATCACTGTATCATTTTGCATTTCTAGAATTTATATAAATAGAATGACACAATATGTTTTTTTTAATTAAAAATTTTTTTTAGTCTGGCTTCCTTAATTTAGCATGATTATTTTGAGATTCATTCATGTAGTGTATATCAATAGTTCATTCCTTTTTATTGCCAAGTAGTATTCTGTTGTATGGATATACCACAGTTGTTGTATCCATTTACCTGTTGATGGACATTTGGATTATTCCCAGTTTTGGCTCTCACAAATAAAATTGCTGTGAGCATTGTTGAATAAGTTTTTGTAGGTATATAGCTCTTCTTTTCTCTTGAATAAATATCTAGGGGTGGAATAGCTGGATCATATGGTAGATGTCGTTTAATATTTTAAGAAGGTGCCAAACTGTTTTCCAAAGCAATTGTACCATTTTACATTACCACCGGCAGTGTATGAGAGGTCCAGTTCCTCTACAACCTCACCAAATACTTGGTATGGTCAATCTTTTAAATTTAAGCCATCAAATTAAAGTGTGTAGTGCTATATCATTGTGGTTTTAATTTTGCATTTTCTTAATGAATAATGATAGTGAGCATCATTTTATACTTCTTTGCCATTCATATATATACATATTTTTTTTTGCTGAAGAGTCTAACTCTTTTGCCCACTTAAAAAATCGAGTTGTTTGTTTTCTTGTTTTTTGAGGTTTCAGAGTTAAAAAAAATATTCTGGAAACAGTCCTTTATCAGATATATACTTTGCAAAATTTTTCCCCTAGTTTGTGGCTTCTCTTTTAATTGCTTTAACAGTGACTTTTGAAGAACAAAAGTTTTCAATTATCATGAAGTTCAATGTATCAATTTATTCTTTTATGGATTGTGCTTTTGGTATTGTAGCTAAGAAGTCTGTCTAATCCAGTGTATTTTCTCCTATGTATTATTCTAGAAGTTTCAGTTTTATATCTGTGTTCAAATGAGTTAATTTTTGTATGTGGTATAAGATATGGATCAAAATTATTTTTGTTATGTTTGTATATGGATATACAATAGTTCCATCTCCATTTTTTGAAAGATTATTTTCTTCAATGGATTGTCTTAGTATCATTGTAAAAAAACAACTGATTTTTCCATACATGTATAGGTCTATTTCTGGACTGTATTCTATTCCATTGATCTATTTGTTTATCTTTAGTTGTGTCTTGCTTTTTATAAATCTGACAATTTCTGCCTTTAATTGGAATATTTGAATCATTTTCATTTAATGTAATTACTCACTTGGTTAGGTTTAAGCCTATCATCTTTCAAATTGTTCTCTATTTGTCTCATCTGTTCTTTATTTTTCTGCCTTTTTTTCAGATTATTTTTTATGATTCTATTTTTATCTCCTTTATTGGCTTTATTAGCTGTGACTCTTTGTTGTGTTATTCTAGTTTAGTAATCACCTGCTTTTACCTCCCCCACCCCCCAGCTCTAAGCAACCCCTCATCTACTTTCTGTCTGTATAGCTTTGCCTATTTTGGACATTTTGTATAAATAAAATAGTATCTATAGACGTTTGTCACTGACTTCTTTCACTTAGCATAATGTTTTCAAGGTTCATCCATGTTGATTTGCTTTTATTTAGAAAGACAGTTTTGCTAGGTATAGAATTCTTTTTTTAAAAAAATTTATTTATTTTATTTATTTATTTTTGGCTGTGTTGGGTCCTCATTGCTGCGCACAGGCTTTCTCCAGTTGTGGCAAGTGGGGGCTACTCTTCGTTGCAGTGCATGGACTTCTCATTGCGGTGGCTTCTCTTGTTGCGGAGCATGGGCTCTAGGCGCAGGATTCAGTAGTTGTGGCATGCAGGCTCAGCAGTTGTGGCTCACGGGCTCTAGAGTGCAGGCTCAGTAGTTGTGGCACATGGGCTTAGTTGCTCTGTGGCATATGGCATCTCCCTGGACCAGGGATTGAACCCATGTCCCCTGCATTGGCAGGCAGATTCTTAACCACTGCACCACCAGGGAAGTCCAGTAATTTGATTATTATGTGCCTTGGTATAGTTTTTTTTTTTTTTGATTTTTCTTGTGCTTGGGGTTCATTTGGGTTTGGATGTGTGGGTTTATAGTTTTTGTCATATTTGAAAGTTTTTGACTGTAATTTGTTCAAATATTTTTTCTCTCTCACCCCCCTTTTGTAGGACTACAACTACCCATATATTAGGACGCTTGAAGTTGTCCCACATCTCACTGATGCAGTTTTAATTTTATTGTGTTCTTTTTCCTCTCAGTGTTACATTTGTTTTTCCAATGGTACATTTTGAATAGTTTCTATTGCTGTTTTTTTCTTTTTTTGGCTGCGTCGGGTCTTAGTTACGGCACGTGGGATCTTCGTTGAGGCATGCGGGATCTTTTGTTGCTGCATGGGCTCTTTGTTGTGGTACATGGGCTTCTCTCTAGTTGTGGCATGCGGGTTTTCTCTCTCTAGTTGTGGCACGCAGCCTCCAGGGTGCGTGGGCTCTGTAGGTGTGGCACGCAGGGTCCAGAGCTCTTGGGTTCTGTAGTTTGCGGCACGTGGGCTCTCTCATTGAGGCACGCGAGCTCAGTAGTTGTGGCACATGGGCTTAGTTGCCCTGCAGCATGTGGGATCTTAGTTCCCTGACCAGGGATCAAACCTGCGTCCCCTGCATTAAAAGGTGGATTCTTTACCACTGGACCACCAGAGAGGTCCCCTGTGTTTTTAAGTTCACTAATATTTTCTTTGCAGTGTCTAATCTGCCATTACTCCCATCAAGTCTATTCTTCATCTCATAATTGTATTTTTCATCTCTTGAAGTTTGATTTGGGTCTTCTTATATCTTTCACACCTGTACTTCAAATTCTGAACATATGGAATACATATATACCAATTGTTTTAATCACCCTCCTCATTATGGTTGTATCTTTTTACTTCTTTGCATGTCTGTTAATTTTTGATTAGGTGCCAGACATTGTGAATTTTACCTTACTGAGTGCTGGATATTTTTGTATCCCTATAAATCTTTTTGAGGTTTGTTCTGGGACGTGTTTAAGTTACTTGGAAGAAATTTGATCCTTTTGGTTATAGCTTTGAAGAAATATTAGGTGGAACTTGAACAGAGCTCTCTAGGGATGATTATTTTCCACGACTGAAGCAAGACCCTACTGTGTACTCTACTCAGTGACCTGTGAGTCATGTGGTATTCTAGTCTGGCTTGTGGGGTTAGGCACTATACCTAGCTCTGTTTGAACAATGGATACTTAATCTTTTTGGATGGTTATTTTCCTGATGGGTAGTTTTCTCACACATATGCACTGATCAGTACTCGTTAAATACTTAAAGGGCACCTTCTGCAGTGTCTGGAGTTCTCTGTGCAGCTCCCTCCTTGCTGGTGCTGTGAACTCTAGCCACTTTGGTCTCACTAGACTCGTAGATTTGTCTCTTCAACTCAGGGAGTCTGCTAGGTTCTGCCTGGTTTCCCCTCCCTGTGCAGAGGTCTGGACACACTCTCTCTCTCTCTTTTTCTAAATTAATCAATTTATTTGTTTTTTAAATTTTTGGCTGCGTTGGGTCTTCGTTGTTGCACCGGGCTTTCTCCAGTTGCGGCAAACGGGCTACTCTTCGTTGCAGTGTACGGGCTTCTTATTGCAGTGGTTTCTCTTGTTGTGGAACATGGGCTCTAGGTGCGGGGCTTCAGTAGTTGTGGCACGTGGGCTCGGTAGTTGTGGCATGTGGGCTTACTTGCTCTGCGGTATGTGGGGTCTTCCCAGACCAAGGATTGAACCCATGTCCCCTTCATTGGCAGGTGGATTCTTAACCACTGCACCACCAGGGAAGTCCCTGGACACTCTCTTGCTAGACTACACTGAGGCAACCATAGGGCTCCCCTTATTTGTTTCCCATCTCTCAGGGATCACTGCCTTTGTTGCCTGATGTCCAGGGTCTTGAAAACTTTTGTTTCATATATTTCATCTGTTTTAGGTTGTTTTTGATGTAAGGGTAAATCCCTTCTCTGTTACTCTATCTTGTGTACCCAATTTTGTATATTGAAAAATATAGAGAATATTTAAGAAAGACAAAATTAGCCCTCATCTTACTTTTGGTAATATTTACTGATAATGAATTTAGAGTTTTCATCCACAAATCTTGCATGCTGTGTAGTAAAAATGATTTTTGAGGTCAGATATACTTAGGACTAAATATGCCACTTACTTTTTATGTTATCTTTTATAAGTTACGAAAACTCACTAACCTTAGCTTTCTCATCTGTAGTATAGAGGTGATGATACTTATCTCATGGGTTGGTGCAAGGACTAAGTAAAACTGTACTTTTAATTTTATTATTATTTTTTATTTTTTTTTTATATTAAGAGCTTTATTCAATATTTAGTTCAGCAAACACTTGTTGAGCATATATAACTTGTAAAGGACTTGCCTTGTTCCTGTGGATACAGAGATTTGAGACAAAAAGCAGAAAATCAGAAGTATCAGGTAGTCCACAAATGCAGTTTGGGTGTCACATTGTGATTTTCTACAAGTCCATGTGATTTTAACACGGAGACTCAAGTCTCTCTAAGTCGGCAGGATTCCAGTATTATTTTGGGTGTGTATACCTCAAAATGTTTCCATCTGAGATAGCAGGATTCCAGCATCTTTATACAAAGCCAAAATTATGGGTTAGAGATGAAAGAGAGGTTTTTTCATCTTTCTGTTTAAAAAGATTATTAGGTCTCTGGAATAGCACTCTTTGTTCATGTCCACTTTGCAGTTCTACAACTCTTTGCCTTTCCCAGTAGATTTTGTCAAATATATTGAGATGGGGCTGCCCTGGTGGCGCAGTGGTTGAGCGTCCGCCTGCCAATGCAGGGGACACAGGTTCGTGCCCCGGTCCGGGAAGATCCCACATGCCGCGGAGTGGCTGGGCCCGTGAGCCATGGCCACTGAGCCTGTGCGTCTGGAGCCTGTGCTCCGCAACGGGAGAGGCCACAACAGTGAGAGACCAGTGTACCGCAAAAAAAAAAAAAAAAAAAAAAAATATATATATATATATTGAGATGAACATATGGTTTTCCCTGTTTAGTCTGTGTAAATGGTGAATTACAGTGACATATTTTATAATGTTAAAGTAGCCTTCCATTAGGATAAGCCTACTTGTTTTGGATATAGTAACCTTTTTTAAAAAAGCATATTGTTGTATTTGATCTGCTAAAATTTGAGTGAGAAGTTTTGCATATGTTAACGAGAGCTATTGGTCTCTAGAATACTTTTCTTTTACCTTCATCTGTATTTGGTATCAGAATACTGCTACCTACATAGAATGTTAGGAAGCATTCTTTCCCTGTCTATTCCTGAATGAGTTTGTGTAAAATGGGAATTATATCTTCCTTACATATTTGGTGAAAGTTTCCAGTGAAGATACCTGTAGTATTCTCTGTGGGATAAAACTGTATTCTTAAAACACCTAGTACAGTGCCAGGTATATAATGAGAATGAGCAGTTAATACTGATATTTAGGAGTTAGGGAGAAAATAAGGCAGAAAGAAGCAGATTTGAGTATGATGACCGCAGTCTGTGAGTCCTGGGGAAATGCCACAAAGTGGTGTGGTGCATCCTTGCCGTGTCAGTTTTGGGCATTAGATCCTTGATGCTTGGATTTGGTGGCAATTCTGAAAGTTTCATAGTTGGCTCGCATGCGAAATACAGTTGGGGTGAAGGAACACAGGAATTCATAATGAAGATGTGGATGAATAGGTATCGGTGTGGCATAATAATAACCATCATAGAAAAGGGAAATGGGAGCAGTAGAGCTGGGGGAGTGATGTAGGGGTTCACTCATGGGGCTCTAGGCAGATAAATAATAAATGTATTAGGACAGTCCAAGCTCCAGTGGACCAGTTCTTTGGCTATGGAATTGCTTGTTCTCTGGACAGGAGGGGAAAGTGGAATGGTTGATTTTTTGCATGAAAGAACTTAGCTGAAGGCAAATCAAGGCTCTTTTTTAAATTCAGAGAGCTCTGTGAATAATATGATCTAGTCATTTATTCTCCCTTGATGGATTTCTTTATATCATCAAATTACATCATTTGCTGTTGGTCTAGTTAAACCTTTCAACTCCCTATCTTGGTTGGGCCAGACGTGGTGTGAAAGGTGACTCAAGGTCAGTAATTTGGTCTTTGACTCCCGAGTTTTCACTCTGTTGTCTTTCTTCAGTAGATAAAAGGGGCCCATGAGCACTATAGTCTGCTGAGTGACTTTCATTTATAACTTTAAAAGGGGTTGTCTGAAGGCTTAAAAAATTTCCCGAGGTGGGAGTTTTAATATTCAGAGATACAGCCTGCTTTTGGAAACTGTCTTCTTTTGTTGCTGACAAAAATCAGAAAAGCTCTAGAGTTTGGGGGAAGATTTTTGTTGTTAAAATTGCTTCTGAAATCACTGTGTTATTGTTAAGAAAATGTTCACTTTGTGGATAATGGGGACATAGTTCCCATCCCTGTGCCTGCCCCCGGGGCTCAGTGCTTCATGTTGCCTGATAGAACAGTTAGGGGCTCTGTGTATTGCCTTCGTTAACTGGGGTCACACATTCCAAAATCTGTCTTTCAATTCAACACAGTCATCCCGTGGTGTATTTTTAAAAGTTGCCTCTGTAACACCCACCCCAGCTTCCTCTTTTTCCAAAGGGCAGAAATCAGACACATGGTGACCCTAGGCTTATGTCGTTAATATTGGGAAAGGCATGCCACCAGGACCAAGACTATGGACCATGGAGAGAGGCCCCACTGAAGCAAAATAGTGCCTCAACCTGAAACTTTTCTTCCATACCTGCCATGGCGCAATGCAGAGTCACTGAAGCTTGGCACTGTTGACATTTTGTGCTGGATAATTCTCTGCTGTGGGAGGCTGTCCTGCCCCCTGTGGGATGTTTGGCAGCACCTGTGGCCTCCACCCACCGGATGCCAGTAGCATCCCCTCTGCCCCTAGTTGTGACAACCAAAAATATCTTCAGACATTGCTAAATGTCACCTGGGTGCAGGGTGTGTGGGCAAAGTCACCCTCAGTTGAGAACTACCAGCATACTAGTTAAAGGCCTGGTCTTTGGAGTCAGGCAGACCTGATAAAATGTGACTATCATTTATCAGCTGTGTGGCTTTGGGATAGTTAATTGATCTTTCAGATCTCAGCAGCTCCATCTGTAAAATAGGGATATGATTACCATGTAAAGTAGGTACTTTATATGCTTGTTCTAAGGTTTAAGAGAAACAGTACTGTTTTGGAACTCAAGTTCGTGTGTCCAGCGGACACTGAGGTCAAACAAACTGAAACGTCGGGTTTGGAGCAGAGAAATGTTTATTTTTATTTTTTTAATTTTTTATTGTGGTACGCGGGCCTCTCACTGTGTGGCCTCTCCCGTTGCGGAGCACAGGCTCCGGACGTGCAGCCTCAGCGGCCATGGCTCATGGGCCCAGCCGCTCCGCGGCATGTGGGTTCCTCCCGGACCGGGGCACAAACCCATGTCCCCTGCATCGGCAGGCGGACTCTCAACCACTGCGCCACCAGGGAAGCCCTGGATTCCCTATTCTTTTCCATTGATCTAAATATCTATTCTTTGTCTTCAATATCATATTGCATAGACTATTTATCTTTATAGTAGATCTTGAATTCAAGTAGTATGAGTCCTACTTTGTTCTTATTTTTCAAAATTATTTTGGCTATTCTGATGCCTTTATAATTGCATGTGATTTAAAAAATCAGCTTATTTGCCTCTACAAAACTTTCTGATGAGATTTTTCTTGGAATTGTGTTGAATCTATATATCAGTTTGGGGAGGATGACATCTTAACAATATTAAATCTCCTAATCTATTTACCTGGTATATGTATCTATTTATTCAGGTATTTAAAAATTTCTTTCATCAGTGTTATATATTTTTCAGCATATAACTTGTATCCTTAATAAGATTTATCTTTGAATAATGCATGTTTTGTTCTGCTATTGTGAGTGACTTTTTACAAAATTAAAATTTTAATAGTTCACTACTAATATATAGAAATACAATGGATATCAATATTTGTACATTGACTTTGTATCATGCAACCTTGCTAAATTCACTTATTAGTTCTATTAGGGTTTTTTTGGTGTGTGTGTGATAAATTCTTGGGATTATCTATACAACTTTGTCATCAATAAAAAAGAATTTCATTTCTTCCTTTCTAATCTGTATTCCTATTATTTACTTTTCTTATTATATCTCTTGTGGTCCTCTGTACAGTGTTTAATAGGAGTGGTAAGAGTGGAATTCTTTCCTTGTTCCCTATCTGAAAGGCAGTCTGCCTTTCACCACTAGAACATTAACTATCAGCTTAAGGAAGTTCCCTTGTATTTCCAGCTTGCTGAGTTTGTATCATGAGAGGTTTTGAACTTTTTAAAGGCTTTTTCTGCATCTATTGAGTTGGTCATATAGTTCTTCTTGAGTCTGTTGATGTGGTAAATTATATTGATTTTCAAATGTTTAATCAGCTCTGCATCAAGAGATAATTCCAATTGGTCATGATGTATTTTCCTTTTGATTTATTGTTGATTTGGTTCACTAATATCTTAGTGAATGAGGATTTATTTAGTGATGAGGATTTTTTGGTCAGTGCTTAAGAGGGATATTGTTTTCTTTTCTCTTAATGTCTTTTAAAAAAATATTTATTTTCATTTTGGCTGTGCCCTGGTCTTAGTCACGGCACGTGGACCTTCGTTGTGGCACGCGGGATCTTCATTGTGGCATGCATGTGGGATCTAGTTCTCTGACCAGGGATTGAACCCGGGCCCCCTGCATAGGGAGTGTGGAGTCTTATCCACTGGACCACCAGAGAAGTCCCTCTTAATGTCTTTGGCAGGGTATCAAAGTAGTGTTGTACTCATAGAATGAGTTGAGAAGTGTTCCTTCCTCTTTAGTTTTCTGGAAAGCTTTATGTAGAGTGATATTATTTTTCCCTTAAATGTTTGATAGAATTCACTGTGGAAGCTGTCTAAGCCTGAGTTTTCTTTGTGGGCAAGTTTTAAGCTGCCAATTGATTTCTTTAACAGGTACAGGGCTATTCAGGATACCTCCTGGCTTGCATAGTTTCTGACAGGAAGTTTGCTGTAATTCTCATTTATTCCTCTTTGTAATATGTCTTTTCCCTCTAGCTGCTTCTTTTTTTTTTTTAACTTTGCTGCTATGATATTTTTAAAAACAGAAGTATAGTTGATTTATAGTATTGTGTGTTTCAGGTGTATAGCATAGTGATTCTGGTGTTTTTGCAGATTATATTCCATTATCGGAATATTAGGTACCCCTAATACCTGTACCCAATTGGGTATAGTTCCCTGTGCTATACAGTAAATCCTTGTTGCTTATCTATTTTGTGTATAGTAGTTTGTATCTGTTAATCACACACTCCTCATCTGTTCCCACCCCCACGTCCCCTTTGGTAACCGTAAGTTTGTTTTCCCTGTCTGAGTCTGTTGCTGTTTTGTATATAGGTTCATTTGTATTATTTTTTAGATTCCACATGTAAGTGATACCATATAGTATTTTTTTTCTCTGACTTATTTCACTAAGCATGGTATTCTCTAGGTCTATCCACGTTGCTGCAAATGGCAATATTTCATTCCTTTTTTTATGTGTGAGTAATATTCCATCGTACGTATTAGCTGCCTTTTAATATTTTCTCTGTGTCGTTCCTTTTCAGAAGTTTGGACGTGGTATACATAGGTAAGCTTTGTTTGGTATGTATCCTGCAAACCCAGGTGTCTGTCATTAATTTGGAATATTCTTCACTATTATTTCTTTGAATATTTTCCTGCCTCATTTCTCTCTCTTCTGCTGAAAAAGAAATGGAGTCTTCTTCTGGGATTCCAATTACATGTATATTAGACCACTTGATATTGTCCCACAGCTCTCGGATGCTCTGGTCCTATTTTTCTCTTTGTGTTTCAGTTTGACTAATTTCTTTTGACCTGCATTCAGATTCACTGACTTTTTCCTTCAGTTATGTGAAGCCTAGTGATTAGCCTGTTGAAGGCATTCTTTATCTCTGTTACAGTGATCTTCATTTCTAGAATTTTCTTTTTTTTTTCTGAAATCACTCATCTGATCTTACATGCTATCCACCTTTTCCACTATAGCCTTTAGCATGTTAATCATAATTATTTAGAATTCCCTGTTAGTTTCAACATCTGTGTCATATATGAGTCTGATTCTGTTGCTTACTTTGTCTCTTGACAGTTTTTTTTTCTGTCCTTTTTTGTATGCCTAGTAGTTTTTGATTGAAAGCCAGACTTTTTTTTTTTTAGGACTGTAGAAACTTAATAGTTTTTTTTTTTTTATTTGGAAACTGGCATGCCTTTCCTCCTGCTGGACCTTTAGTAAGTGTTTGATTCAATCTACTCAGGAGTTAAGTTGAGTTTGGGATTTATTTTTTCTGTGGTTACCCTCTGTCTTAGTTTGCTAGGGCTGCTGTAACAAAGTACCACAAACTGAATGGCTTAAACAACAAATTTCTGTCTCATAGTTCTGGAGGCTAGAAGTCCTAAATCAAAGTGTCATCAGGGTTGGTTTCTTCTGAGGGCTGTGAGGGAAGGTTCTGTTTCAGGAATCTCTTCTTGGCTTGTAGATGGCTATCTTCTTTGTGTATCTCTTCACATCATCTTCTCTCCATGCGTGTCTGTCTCTGTATCCAAATTTCCCCTTTTATAAGGAAATTAGTCATATTGAATTAGGACTCACCCTAAGGACCTCATTTTAACTTGACTACTTCTGTAAAGACCTGATCTCCAAATAAGGTCATGTTCTGAAGTACTGAGGCTTAGGATTCTAACTTATCTTTTTTTTTTCCCAGGAAACAATGCACCCTCATTGTACCACAGGCTTCAAATTCTTCTAGCTTTTCTTTGTATTTAAAGTGGGTACTAATTTGCCGGAGGGTTTTTCTTAATATGTGTTCCACCATCAGCGTTAGGTCTTCACTGTTGCCCCTCTCCAATAATAGACTGCTATTATTAGTTACTGGAGGCTTGTTAGCCTGGTGGTGAGAGCAGAGGAGGGGTCATATTTTCTGTTGTTCTGATTAAGCCTTGGTATTAGATAACTGCTGTGTCCTGGGTCCTGAGGGTGGAGTCTTCTAGGGATCTACTGTCTTCCTGCTCAGCTAGAGGAGATGTCTAATAGCCTATGTCTGGCATGTATTCCTGCCCCTTCCCTCAGGGATAGATGTTTTTTTTCTGTTCCCTTACTTCAGCTGCAGTGGATTTGCACCTGTGCCCTAGACATGATAAGGCCTAATTCTTCCTCTATGAAACAGAGGTATGATAATAACAACAGCAACTCTATAGGGATTTTTATGATAAAATTGTGTGATTTAAGTATAAAGCACCTTAATAGTAGTTAATAGATAGTGGCTTATTGTACTTCACTCAATAGTTTTTTTTCTCCACATCTTCGTGTTATTTGCAAGGCTGAGTTCTTACCTTTTACATCTTCATCTAAGTCATTACAAGTGCTGATTGTTGTAAGTCCTGAACCCAAAGATACTATAAACAATTTTCAGAAAAACAATAATTATCCTATCCTTTTTGGTTTAAATTCTTTTCAGCGTTACATAATTTGAAGTGAACTTTCCAGAGAGCCCTTCAAGTTGGCAATTGGAATATGGATGAGTGCCCCAAGAGAAATGTTTTATGTGGTGGGATATTTGCACAGTGCAATGAAAATAGGGACAATCCAATTACAGTTTAGAGTAGAGGTCATAACTGGGAAGGTGAATTGCAAGTCTGGAGGCTATTACAGTTAAGGCCCCAACCATAGGCAAAGTAGATAGGTTATGCTTAGTGTTATTTTAAAAAAAAAGTTGTGAACATCTTGAGGATTTCATGGCAAATTTAGGTGAAATGTATGTTCAGGGAGTGATATGGGAGCATGTGGGGAGAAGGGGACATTCTGATGGTGAAGTAAAGGGTATGATTACCCACACATGTGCCCTAGCTTAGAAAGTTTGTGCCTCACCATTTCTACCTCTGGGATGTGAGCAAAAACAAAATGAATATCATCTCTTCTCAGTGTGCTATATGTGTGTATAGAATGGGAGCAGAAGGAAAGTTGGGGAAGAGTATGGTGAGTGTATAAGGAAGGATACTCATTTCTGATATCTGCGATACAGAGGTTTAAACGATCTACCTCTTGAGTCCCTAATTCCATAGTGGAAGAGGAGATTAATCATTTTTTAGGTAATTAATAGGAACATTGAACCTTTTGTTCACATGTATACAAATCATTAACAGAGCAAAGTACCAGCTGGAGGCAGGTGATTTTTCAACTCCCCCAGAGGGTTCTTTGGTGATGAATATTTTTCAAATTTTCAAGCTTCATTTATACTAAAAAGTTTATGGGAAGTGAGTTTCAACACCCCTGTTTAGATACCTCTGATATTATACCAGTGTCTTAGTAGAGTGTCCCAAGCCATCTATTCCCACTGATTGAGAAAAAATTATTTAACACTGTTAAATGAATTTTTTGGTTATTTCCTGACTCGGTGCCTTTGCTTTTGCTGTTCCTGCTGCTAGTACTGCATTCTTTCTTTCACAGTTTTGTCTATTGAAATCGTACCCACCTTTCAATTCAACTTCATCTATAAAATTCTCCTAAGATCTTTTTGTAGAGGCATTTAATATTAACTTCTCTGTTAGACCATAGCGATCTTGAGATCATAAGTCATACTTTTAATTACCTTTGTGTCCTTTTTCAGCTCTTAATACATCAATTAGTTTATAGTAGGTGCTTAGAATATTTGATAAATGGATGAAAATAGTAGCTAACACTTACTGTTGCCTTACAAAGTGAAGGTTACTAGGTAGGTATGGAGTGGGGGTCGCCAAAGAAGAATAAGATGTGGTCTCTAGTGTTATGTACTCCTCTGTTTGTGTTGTTGCAGATACCTACAAGTGAAACAAAAATAGTTTTTGTCTTCAAATACATTAAAAATAATATGCTGATTCTGTATTGTTCCCTAAATGTATGCATGGGGTGGAGGAGGGAGACAGGTGGATTGTGTAACTTTGCAAGGTGACTACTTAAGAGGAGCAGTGCTCATTTAGATGTAAGTTCTGGTCTATCTGTTGCATTTCCAGTGTGACATGGCAAGACTTTAAATACTTGCATGGTGTGGATTAGGGGTTAGTGGCAGGCAGTATTTATGCAGACAGCGAATTTCTAGTACTTCAGATAAGAATGCTTGAATATGGTCTGGGAAGCAAAATTATAGAGTTGAGGGGAGCACAATGTCTGAAGCACAGTTAAGACTCAATAAATATTTGTTAGGAAGAAGGAAGAATGGAAACAAGCCAAGGCAACTAGCATGTGTCTGAATAAACAGATGCTACTAAGTAAGAGCAGGACAAAAATGGAGTCAACAGATATGAACCCATGAGGCAAGTGAGATATTACTCGTATTATTTTATTAACAATACTATAGCAACTTAACTTCTTTTTCTCCTTGTACCAGGCACCTCACATATATTAACACATTTGTTATTTAGAAGAGCCCTTAATTATAGTTACCATTAATAATTACTTGATGGATGAAGAATTTTAAGATTCAGAGAGATAAGAAGTTTGCTGAATCTCACACAGCTAGCAAATGGCAAATGTGGTACCCTGTGCTCTACAGAACAAGGTTTCTCTAAATCATTCAGGATGAGACTCTTCCTAGATGACACAGATGCCTGTCGTCCCCAGGTCACATCCCCTCAACTCACCTTTTTCGGCTTAGCTGGGGTGAAAAGTTCCTGTTCCTGACCTCATCCCTCTTCAAGCATGTGTGCCATGGTCTCTTTCTGGTTTTCTGCCTCACATGGTTTTCTAAAACCATGGAAGGATAGTCAAGTTCTTATCGGCTCAGCCCAGAGATGCAAGGTAGCAGTCCTTCACCAGTGGAAAATAAGAGTTGGTTGAAAAATGCACCACATTTCTGCCCTTCAGATGGACAATTATAAGGTGCTTTCTACCTGGGTTCTCAGAAGTTCCCTGACGTCACTGAGCTCTACTGGACCCGCAAGTAAACAGCTCAGTAAGCCATTCCTCATTTTCCTCCTTCCCTGTTTTATTCCCACCGTTTCACATCCCTGCTTCTGACATCATCTGCACTCAACTTGTTTCACGCTCTGCTTTCAGAGGAATCCCAGCCGAGACACTAGTTAATCAGACCCATATGTCACATCAAGGTCATACACCTTGGGGTATCCTAAAGGACCACCAGGTATCTGAATCTGTGAAGCCACCACTATCTTTGCTTGAGAATTACACCTCGTATGACAGGGAAAGATGTGTTTTTAAGAAGCCCACGTTTTGATGTTTGTAGGTAATGTCACGTGGAGCTTTCTCATTTCCTCATCTGTGTTCCTGTAATGGGGGCGCATTGGATTGATTTCTGGTAAGTGGCGGTTATTTCTAGGAAGTAGAGCTTACATTCTCTAGGGGAGACAGACAACGAAACAGTTATAACAAGGTGTGGCAAAGACTGTGATGGGAGAAATATGTCAGAGGAGCTCCCATCCTCGAGGCCCAGAGCAGGTTTCCCAGAGTGAGCCTGGATGTTTCCAGTCCGAGGTCTGAAGGCAAAGAAGGGTGTGAGGAGGATTTGGGGCAGATGGGCCAGGGCAGGAGAGTGCGCCATGGTGTGATCAGGGGTGGGTGGGGTGTGGGACTGATGGTGAGCCAGTATAATGGTCATAGGGAGCAGAGGCTGGGGAGGCAGGGCCAGGCAGGGGTCCAAGGTCAAGCTTGAGTTGGGAAAGGGCTTCATCTCAAGGGCAGTGGAGCATTTGGTGTGTTTTGGTTTGTTTCCTTTATAGTGACCACTGCGGCATGTGATGTCACTTATATGTGGAATCTAAAAAATACAACAAACTAGTGAATATAACATAAAAGAAGCAGACTCACAGATAGAGAGAACAAACTAGTGGTTACCAGTGGGAAGAGGGAAGTGGGGAGGGGCAAGATAAGGTGGGGATTAAGAAGTACAAACTATTAGGTATAAAATAAGCCACACGGATGTATTGTACAACATGAGGAATATAGCCAATATTTTATAACTACTATAAATGGAGCATAACCTTTAAAAATTGTGAACCACTATGTTGTACACTTGTAACTTATATAATATTGTACAGCAGTTATAATTCAATTATTCAATTAACTTACCCACTCAGTAACAGCTAAAGAAAAAGAAAAAAGTTAAGAGGAAATAAAGGCAGCTCCGTGCTCTGCAATTTTTTATAAATTTATTTTATTTATTTTTATTTTTGGCTGCGTTGGGTCTTTGTTGCTGTGCGCGGACTTTCTCTGGTTGCAGCGAGCGGGGGCTACTCTTCGTTGTGGTGTGTGGCTTCTCATTGCGGTGGCTTCTCTTGTTGCGGAGCACAGGCTCTAGGTGCGCGGGCTTCAGTAGTTGTGGCTCGCGGGCTCTAGAAAGCGGGCTCAGTAGTTGTGGCGCACGGGCTTAGTTGCTCCGCGGCATGTGGGATCTTCCCGGACCAGGGCTCGAACCCGTGTCCACTGCACTGGCAGGCGGATTCTTAACCACTGTGCCACCAGGGAAGCCCTGAAAATTTTTTTTTTTAACATCTTTATTGGAGTATAATTGCTTTACAATGGTGTGTTGGTTTCTGCTGTATAACAGAGTGAATCAGCTATACATATACATATATCCCCATATCCCCTCCCTCTGGCGCCTCCCTCCCACGCTCCCTCTCCCACCCTTCGGTGCTCTGCGATTTTAAGAAACCGATTTTGGATTGCTGAGCGGGTCATACCCATTAGTAGACACAAGGCGGCAGCCTCACACCGGGTTCTCAGGGAAGGCCGCCTGTGAGCGCGCCGGCGGCTGCTTTTCCCCTCTTTAGGTGCACAGTAAGTAAAACTCCACAGTTTTGTGTGAAAGCGGATTGATTTTTTTTTTTCTTTTTCTTTTTCTTTACGAAGGACTTGAGGTAGGGACCAGGGTTTCGCTCGGCAGCACATCACAGGAAGTGCGCGTCTTTGCGTCTCACCTCTGAGGGCCTTTTGATTACGGGGAAGAGGCACCAACTCCAAACACGCGTCCAAGGACGCTGAGAGTCGCCTCCCTTCCTTTGTTGTTCTCAAGTATTGTCACAGAACAGCTGTGCGGGAGAGAAAAAAGCACAGAGCTCCTCCTGGAAAGGAGTGGAGTGGACTGCTCCTTTGGAAAAATTCTCCCTTTGCCTGGGTGACCTCATCCAGTCCAGTGACTTTAAGTGACATCTCTAAGGAAGGTAACTGTCACTTTGCTGCCTCAATTCTAAACATCCTCCCAGAATCCCAGATTTGTATATTTCTCTATCCAGTTATCTAGCTGGTATCTCACAACGGTATCTACGAGGCATCTCAAATTTGAGCAAAAAAACTATTGCTAACCTCCACGCTTGCTTCTTTCCTATGGCCTATTTTCCTCAACCCAGTATCAGCCATCACCACTCAAACAGTTGCTCAAGCCCCAAACCCACCAGTGATGCTTTGCTCCTCTTTTTTCACCTCCTCCCACATCTCATCAATTCACATGCAAGTTCTGTTTACCCTCCCTCCATCTCCACTGACACCTCCGCTCTCGTCTCTTTCCTGCTCTCCTGCTGCAACCTTCTTACTGGATTTTCTTACTGGACTCTGGACTGTCTACATATATGCTAGGATGATCTTCTGAAGAGAATTCAGATCACTCCTCTGCTTAAAACCCTCTAGTGGAGTCTGTTGCCCTTGTAATAAAATTCGTATATCCTATCATGGACGTGCAAAGTCCTGTGTGTGATAGCTACCCGTGGCCTGCTGCCTCTGCCTCATCTTATACCCCTCTCCTCGCTCTCTTGGTTCTGGACGCCTTGGTCTTCTTGATGTTGTTTAGTGGCCTTGGTCCTTGGCACCAACTTTTCTCTCCTGTTTTTGTACATTTGTCTCTAGTCTTTACGTGGATGACTCTCTGTGTCCTTCAGTCTCAGCTGAAATGTTACCTCTTAGGGAGAGCTTCTCCAGTCCTTCCAACTATAATGATCACCCAGTCACTCTCACGTCCCTCCGTTTTAGTTCTCTATAAGCACCGGTAGTAGATGCATTTTCTTTCTTTCTGTTTTTTTCTTTTTTGGCTGAGCCATGCAGCTCGCGATATCTTAGCTCCCTGACCAGGGATTGAACCTGGGCCCCAGCAGTGAAAGTGCCAAGTCCTAACCACTGGACTGCTAGAGAATTCCCTAGATGCATTTTTCTTGCTTATTTGTTGCTTTATTGTCTATCTTCCTCCATTAGAATAGAAGCTCTATGAGGGGTAGGACATATCTGTTTTGAACACTTAACCTCATTCCGGTGACTAAACAAGGCCCAACACATGAAAGATGCTTAACAAATGTTTGTTGAATAAAGAAATGATTAGAACTACCACACCTGACCCTGCTGAGGGTAGGCTGCAGGGTTCTTTACTATTACCTTTGTGTTTGGTCTTAGGTGAGTCATTTATTCTCTCTGAGCATCGGTTTCCCCTTCCAGATAATAATACTCTGTGATATGCTTATTCTAATCCATGAGTGTGCTTCTCACCTAGGAACTCCTGAGTGGAAAACCCACTTGCTGTCTAAAAGTTTTGAACACCCTTGAAGGGTGAGAAGGGTGAGAAGCCTTGAGACTTAATGCTTCCTATCTGTTCATTTTCATGTACAGAATCAAAACTTGAAGTTGCCAGGGTTTTTACTGTCTCCTGTGAAGCTGATTCCATGTCATGAGACAGAGATGGAGCTAACCCTCTCAAGATGGTTGTTCTCTGAGTGGATGAGCTGGAGGTCAGGGTGATTTTTCTCTAAGCCTTTGGTTAGTGGTACCTGGTTTGAAATTCTGGACCTGCTATTTCAGAAACAATGTAAGCACAGCATATCCATTCTATCTTATTGTATCTTAGGTTCCATCTAAATGAGGCAACAGTTACAGACCCGGACTCTTTAGGATGCTAAAGTGCTATTCACAACTAGTCAGGAAAGGTCACCAAATAAATACTTTGATGTCTGCTAACAAAGGAGATTAGTGAAAGCCTTGACTCTGTGTTCAGCCAGATTGCAGGATGTGGGAGCGTCTTCATTCTCTTTCAATTCCTTTGTTGCTCTGGGATACTGATACCCTACTAAGCTTTAATTTCTTGAAAAGCCATTTCATCAGCCCTGTTGACTGTATGCTAAGATTCCACCCCCCCCCCCCCACATTTGGGTCAGCCTGTACCAAAGGAGAAGGTTATCTGGGCTGTTAAATCTTTGACTGCGTGTCTTTTGAAGAGCTCATTTTGCATTTTGTTATGTCAGGATTGTAATTAGATCCGTTAATTAAGTGAAGAATGAACTTTTCCCAAACTCTGTACCTTTTTGAATTTTTGATGTTTGCTTAGGTTGCTGCTGACCTTTGCTAAGGGGTATGCCACTGCTCATTAATTGGCAAATTTTAATGAGGAGAGTTGACGAATGTGCTGGCCTTGACAATAAATAAAGCTGGCTTCCACTCCAGGCCTTACCACCTTTGGCTGCTTCAAAGTGTGTGGCGTTTCTTTTTTTTTAATACATTTATTTATTTATTTATCTTTGGCTGCGTTAGGTCTTCGTTGCTGTGCGTGGGCTTTCTCTAGTTGCGGTGAGCGGGGGCTACTCTTCGTTGCAGTGCGCGGGCTTCTCATTTCAGTGGCTTCTCTTGTTTCAGAGCACAGGCTCTAGGCACACGGGCTTCAGTAGTTGTGGCTCGTGGGCTTCAGTAGTTGTGGCTCGCGGGCTCTAGAGCACAGGCTCAGTAGTTGGGGCGCATGGACTTAGTTGCTCCACAGCGTGTAGGATCTTCCCTGACCAGGGCTCGAACCCATGTCCCCTGCATTGGCAGGCGGATTCTTAACCACTGCGCCACCAGGGAAGCCCGCCTTTCCACTTTCTTAACAGTGTGTTTGGAAGAGAAAAAGTTTTAATTTTGATGAAGTGCAATTTATTGATGTTTTAATAGTTCACGCTTTTGTTGTCCTATACAGTGGCCCCCAACCTTTTTGGCACCAGGAACCGGTTCTGTAGAAGACAGTTTTTCCACAGACCAGGGGGTGGGGTGGGGTGGCGGGGATGGCTCAGGCGGTAATGTGAGTGATGGGGAGCGGCAGATGAAGCTTAACTCGCTTGCCCGCCGCTCACCTCCTGCTGCACGGCCCGGTTCCTAACAGGCTGCGGACCAGTAGTGGTCCACGGCATGGGGGTTGGGGACCCCTGCTGTATTAGATATCTTATCCCAACTCAAGGCCATTATGATTTTTTCCTGTTTTCTTTTAGAAGTTTTATGGGTTGGCATTTAGGTCTATGGTCCATTTCAATTTAGTTTTTCTATATCCTTACAATAAACTCAGAAAAAAGGAATAAACTATTGATACACGCAACAACATGGATGAATCTCAAAATCATTTATGTTGAATTACATAAGCCAGACCAAAAAAGAGTACATACTACAGGACCTCATTTCTAGAAGATTCTAGAAAGTGCAAACAAATATATAACAGAAAGCAGCTTTCCTCTTTTATCTCAGAGCAGGCCAAGGGGCAACTTTCTTCCGTCTTTTTGCATCCAGGTCTATCTGACACCAGCTGCCTCCAACATGTCGCTCAAGTTCAACCCCAACAAGATCAAAAGTTGTGTGTACTTGAGGTGCCTTAGTCGGGAAATTGATACCACGTCTGCCCTGGCCACCAATATCTGTCCCCTGAGTCTGTCTCCAAAAAAGCTTGGTGGTGGCATCACCAAGGCAACCAGTGACATGAAGGGCCTGAGGATTATAGTGGACCTACCCATTTAAAACAGACAGGCCCAGATTGAGGTGGTACCTTCTACTTCTACCCTGGCCATCAAAGCCCTCAAGGAACCACCTAGAGACGGAAAGAATCAAAAAACATCAAGCACATAGGAAACATCACTGTTGAAGAGATTGTCAACTTTGTCTGACAGATGTGGCATGGACGTTTAGCTAGAAAACTCTCTGGAACCATTCAAGAAATCCTGGGGACTGCCCAGTGTATGGCTGCAGTGTTGTTGGTCACCACCGTCATGACGTCATAGATGACATCAACTGGTGCAGTTGAATGCCCAGCTAGTTAGGAACTACTAAGGAAAATATTTCAATAAAGGATCACTTGGAAACCAGTAAAAAATACTCCCCAAACCACAAAAAACACCCCCCCCCCAAAATAAGAGCAAACAAACAAAAAACAGATTAGTGGTTGTCTAAGGACAGAGCTGGAGAGTAGATTTCAGACATGTCCAGTAAACTATTGGGCATTATGGAATTGTTTATTATGTTGACTGTGATGATAGTTACATGAGTGTATGCATATTTCAACACTGGTCAAGTTGTCCCCCTTAAATATGTGCTGTTTATTGTATCAATCATACCTTAATAATACCTAAAAATTTGTTCATTAATTGAATGGAAAAAACTCTTCCTCTAAGGAGCCTTGTAATTTAGCTGCCCCAAATGACTTCTGAATCAGACTTGGGTATTAATTTTCTTAAATCACATTTAAATTAGAAATAACTTAAAAAAAAAGATGATTAAATTTTATCAGTCTCCTCTAGTGCAGTCAATTGTCCTTAGATAGGGAAGGAGCACAGTGAACACATTTTTTGGCCTCATTGCAATGTGCTCTTCTTTTTGAAATTGGTGTCTTATCTTTTACATCTGTAATTAGCTGAAGCTGGCAACTTCAAGAATAAGTCCTGCACTCAAACATGTTGGCACTTAACCCTGCACCACCGAGGGCAGCAGCTAAAATCCAGATCTTTCCCTTAGAGCAGACACTTCATTTGGAATTGTCAGAAACACGTGTAGCCTGAGGTCAGGTGCAGTCTACACCTGTTTAAAAAGAGGGCCAATCTCTGAACACTAGGATTTGACCGTCCTAAAAGAAACAAGTCCCATTTTCTGCTTCTCAGAATGAGTCTAATATCCAGCTAAAAGGAATGCCGGATTACAATCTAGCTGGATGACTTCAACCATGCCAGCTGAATCTCTTGGGCCTCAGTTATTTCTAGTCTAAAATATTGGTTTATTGGGTTAGATAATTTTTAATAGTGTTTCCTATAATGCACTTCTAGAATTGGTTATTAGAAGCCATTTTGTGGCTCACCCTTAACCTACTGAATGCAGCTGTATTTTTGCTCCAAATGTTAAATATTTAATCAACTCTAGGTGAAACCCAAATGTAATTCATTAAGCAACTTGGTGTTGAGTCAGATGCAACAGACATGAAAAATCCTTTTTCATTAGTGTCCACTGGCTTCATTGGTTCAAGAATTCTGGCTGATGGCATGAATAGCAAAATTGTCCTCTGTTGAAATAAACTGAATGTGTATGAGTAAAAATAAAGTAAAATAAAAGCCAGGAGCCTTTCCAATTGGCTTTTACTAATTGTGATGTATTGATTTTCTATGCTACATTAATGTCTACAAGGCTGTCCTTTGGCTAATCCAAAAGATGAATGAAGTTAATGAAAACTGTTATTTTAAAGTGTGCATAAATGTAAAGGCTGGAGAAAGGCACATGTGCTTATGTGTGTGCATGTATATGCAGAATGTGGAGAAAAAGACACACGATGCAGTTTTTATGTAGGGGAAGTGGTGGAGACCACCACCAAAGTATCTTTTGTATATGGTCTTATTTTTTTTGTCCCTTGTCTACAGATCTTGAACAATTTAACCTCTCAAAAAATAAGAATATTAAACAATATTAACTGTATGTTTTAAGTAATAAGGATTTGGCTTTCCTATATTTCTATTAGTCAGAATTAGAAAAAAAAAACTCAACAGTTTAGATGTGAATTAAGCATATTTCACACCAAGGTTACGAAGCTAAAATCAGCAAAAGGAAGGAAGGAGGGAGGGAATCAAGTATTGTCAAAGTATGTTCTAGGTACCAGGTGCATCACTGGTGATTTGTATCCATAATCAATTTCTAGTAGTTTGGAGGACAGTGTTGCCCTTATATTGACATCCTAAAATTCAGCAGCCATGGGCTTAGTTAAGTAGGAGGAAGTCAGCATAGAATGTGACTGTCTTGGATGGTGACAGTAGCATTAGTTTCCACCCTCGAGTCCTCAGAGAAGGGCACATTTCTTTCTCTTTTACTGCCTTACTTCCAGGAGGATAGGCTCTCCTGTTTAATTTCCTAGAGCAGGGGGCAAATTCCAACCCCTGGTTCAAATCTGGCCTGTTGCCTGTTTTTGTATGGATTGTGAGCCAAGAATGTATTTTACATTTTTAAATAGTTGACAAAAAATCAAAAGAATAATATTTCATTACATGTGATAATTATATTAAATTAGAATTTCAATGTACATAAAGTTTTATCGAAACACAGCCACACTCACTCGTTTACATATTTAGGGCAGCTTCCCCCACCCCCACCCCCCCGCCCCTGTACGGGGGCCTCTCACTGTTGTGGCCTCTCCTGTTGCGGAGCACAGGCTCCGGATGCACAGGCTTAGCGGCCATGGCTCACGGGCCCAGCCGTTACGCGGCATGTGGGATCTTCCCGGATCGGGGCACGAACCCGTGTTCCCCTGCATCGGCAGGCGGACTCTCAACCACTGCGCCAGCAGGGAAGCCCTAGGGCAGCTTTTGAGCTACAATGTCAGGAGTTAAGTGGTTGCGATGAGACAGTATAGCCCACAAAGCCTACAGTATTCACTCTCTGGCCCTTTATAGAAAGTGTTTGCAGACCTTTGTCCTAGATCATAGCAGAGATTTCACTGAAGGTTGGTAACAGGAAAAGAGAAGTCCAACATGCAGTGATTTACAGCTGTGCTCCATCCCTAGGTCTTTCCCTCAGATTGGCTTCCTGCTTTTTTCTGGAACTGTGTCAATGTGACCAAACATCCGGTGAACTGAACTGGGTCCTGAGACTGAAGGAAAGAGATATAATTTCCCCTCTTTCATGGGGTTCTCCCAAGTCCTTTTTTTATTGCCTCCAAAGGATCTCTTTCCAGGATGGCTGACAGCTAAAATATCGTTTCACTTTAGGAAAACTCTACTCTCACCTACGGGGGTGTGATCTGGACCTGGGATCCTTCCAAGACAATTACACAGTAAACTCATATCAGTATAGTCCCCAAATTCTGGCATATTCAACCTTGTGACCAAGATTAGACTAAGTGCAATTTGGCATCACATAGTTTTTCAGTCCTTCTAAATAAAGAGATCAGTAATTTGGGATATAGCCACACTCAGAGTTGAATTTTTTTTTTTATAAATTTATTTATCTTATTTATTTATTTTTGGCTGTGTTGGGTCTTCCTTGATGCTCACAGGCTTTCTCTAGTTGCAGTGAGCGGGGACTACTCTTCATTGTGGTGCGCGGACTTCTCATCGTGGTGGCTTCTCTTGTTGCAAAGTACGGGCTGTAGGCGCGCAGGCTTCAGTGGTGGTGGCATGAGGGCTCTAGAGCACGGACTCAGTAGTTGTGGCTCACGGGCTCTAGAGCACAGGCTCAGTAGTTGTGGCGCACAGGCTTAGTTGCTCCGCAGCATGTGGGATCTTCCCAGATGAGGGCTCGAACCCGTGTCCCTTGCATTGGCAGGCGGATTCTTAACCGTTGCGCCACCAGGGAAGCCCCTCAGGGTTGAATTTAACCAGTATGTTCATCTGAGAAATGGGTATAATATCATTCACTTCACTGAGTTTATCATAATAACACTGTAGCATTAAGTAACTTGTGAAGTGTCACATAGGACACAAATGACAGAGCTGGATGTGAACCTTATTCTTTCAACTCCAAATTTTCTCTCTTCCTAATTCTATCTTTTTTTAAAATTTTATTACTTAAAAAAATATTTATTTATTTTTGGCTGCGTGGGGTCTTCGTTGCTGCACGAGGGCTTTCTCTAGTCACAGCGAGCAGGGGCTACTATTCGTTGCGGTGCACAGGCCTCTCATCGCAGTGGCTTCTCTTGTTGCGGAGCATGGGCTCTAGGTGCACGGGCTTCAGTAGCTGTGCATGCAGGCTTCAGTAGTTGTGGCTCGTGGACTCTAGAGCTCAGGCTCAGTAGTTGTGGCACACAGGCCCATCTGCTCCGTGGCATGTGGGATCTTCCTGGCCCAGGGCTCAAACTGGTGTCCCCTGCACCGGTAGGCGGATTCTTAACCATTGAGCCACCAGGGAAGCCCCCTAATTCTATCTTAAAAGCTAAAAAAAAAGTTTTTTTTTTTTTTTAAGTAAACCTGGGACTTTCTTGATAAGTAAATGTTTGATTTCTATTGGGCTTTTGGAAAATTTGCTGAGTTCATAGATTTCCATATCATGGCACAATAATTGGGGACCTAGGAGGGTGCTTACAAGCTCACACTCTGGGATCATAGAGAACTGGGTTTGAATCACCATTTTACCACTTACCAAATGAGGAATGTTTCTTAAGCATGTTTCTTGAGATCTCTGAGGGCCTCATCTATAAAATGAGAATGATAATGGTACTGACAGGAACATTGTGTTAGTAAATGAGATAAAAATGTACAACATGTAACTTAAAAAGTGCTCTGTAACTATACGGTATTATTTTCTCTCAGTTGGATAAAAATGGAATTCCCACATAGCAATAGCTCACTTTTTCCACTGTGAAAGGCCCATGTCTCAAATGTTATTTCAGATTTAATTTTTTTGAAAGCTCAGATATGCACTATTGAACTCCCCTTGAATTTTGCTGCCTGTTTCCCAAAGCCTTCAAATGCATTTGATGGCTGCATTGGGGAAGGGACACTCGTGGGATGTCATCATGACAACCATTGGTGCTTTTTGACAAGGTATTGAGAGTTGATGATGATCAGGGAAAAGGTGGCTTCAAAACGCTCTTCATAATCCATTAGGCACGGATCATTAGCATGGCTCAGAAGTACAATGGAACATTTGTAGGAGTCTGTATTATCAGCAGCCCACAATGAGCCCATTCTTGACACCACAGACTTTTAACATCTCAGTTCTAAGAACTGCAGTGATGGTTGACACTTTTCATTTCAAAGAACAGACCGAACATGCTGCTCTCTATAAAGACATTGTCAAATGTACTTTTAGAGTTTTAAAATATTTCCATGTGGAACAGTTATGTTAAAAAGCACTGTGTGCATTTATGCGCTGCACGTGAGAATATTAAAAAGTGAGATACATTTTGTTCATTTCATAATGGGTGTATTTTCCCAAAGTTCTGCCCTCATTTCTTTTTTTTTTTTTAATACCTATTTATTTATTTGGTTGTGCTGGGTCTTAGTTGCAGCCCGTGGGATCTTTAGTTGTGGCATGCGGGATCTAGTTCTCCCAGCAGGGATCGAATCCAGGCCCCCAGCGTTGGGCGTATGGAGTCTTAGCCCCTGGATCACCGGGGAAGTCCCGCTCTGCCTTAATTTCTACATGTATATTCACATACATAAATATCTAATTTATCAATAAGGTCTATTCATACCACACCACACTGGACCAACAACACATATAGAAATTATATAAATGTATCCTTGTCCTATTTTCAACCATTTCTCTCTAATGCTCAGTTTCATTTAATTCTGTCCTGTTGAAAACTGTTCTGTGATAAACTCTAGATGGGATTATCATCCCATCTCAGGACATATGTGAAGGGGAAAATGTAAGAGAATTTAACTCACTTTTCTTTCGCAAACTTTTCTATGTAGAATAAAATGAGGTCACAAGTCATGTACATGTTCATACAGTTGATTTGATGGGAAGTGCTGAGGATGAGGTGGAAAACCCATGTACTTTGTTTAATTAACAGTTTTAGTCAGTCAGCCAGATCATTGGTTGCCGTTCTTAGAGTCAGTTACAAAAGCGAACTATTTGTATCTTGTCTGTCAAATTGTCAAGAAGAAAGTCAGTGAATAGTATATGAAGACTTCCTTTATTTGAATCTTTTTCTCTATTTAGTGGAGACAAATCTCTTCTGTGATAGAGTCTGTTTGCATTTTATGAGCAATATTACAATACCTTCTTTCAAATCTCAGTGTTTAATTGGTTCCAGTTCTACAAGTCATCACTTAACCCAAACTTTTTAGGTTCTGTCCTGGATAAGTAACATGTCCTCTTCATTTGTATTTGGACCATTAAGTAAAACATTCCTGAATATAGAACACTTTAATTCCACAAGCAATGCTAATGATGCCGGTCTCTTTATTTTCAGATTCACATTATGGTGATACAAAGGGCTGGGACTAGGCATTTCAAATTTAACAGGGCCAAAATTAGATTGCCTCTTTCCCTCCCTGATGCACTCTAATCTACCCCAAATTGCCCTTTTTTGGAAGTGGCATATCCATCCTTCCCCGCATTCTAGTCTCATGCTCTAATCAAGCCATCTGACATCTCATATTTTTTCACTCCTTACTTATATCCAGTGACAAATCCTGTCATTTCTAGCTCCAAAATATTTCTCTATCTCACTATCACCACACCAGCTAAAGACACCCTTATTTTATGCCTCCTCTCCTTCAATGGTCTGTCTCCCCAGTGGTACTAGTTTTCCCTTCGGTATGATTTCCCACCTAACTGCTAGGTAGAGCATTTTAATAGGCAATTTCGATCATGTCACCATACTGCTGAAAAGCCTCCAAGGGCTTCTTCATGCCATTAAAAAAATCCCACATCCTAACATGACTCAGAGGACTCCACGTGGTGGCCCCCATCTATTTCTACAGACTCATCTTCTGTCCTTGCCAACTTGCTTACCATATTCTACCCACACTGGCCTTTTCCAGTCCCTTTAACTTGCCAAATTCTCCTACTCTTCCCTCAATGCTGGCCCATGCCTACTCAGACTCCAGGTCTCAGAATTGGAAAGGCTTTCTCTACACCCAGCTATACTCCTAGGTAAGGTAGGTTCCCCTTGTTTGCTCTCTCATGACACCCGTTATTTTTCTTTGCTGCACCTCTCCTCCATGGTTGTGTATCCCTGAACCTATTATTGGATGCCTTTTTCCTACTTGCTCAGGCTCCAAGAGGGAAACACCACTCTGTTTTGTTCACTGCCATTTCCCCAGTGCTTGATAAGAGTTTGGCAAAATGTAGGACCTCAATGAATAATGAATGCATGAATTTTCAGACAATTAAGTACAAAATAGATTAATGTTTCATTTTGATTAATTTAAGCAAATCATACCAAATTATACAATCAGAAAAGCTTGCTATTTTTGGCCCTTAATTAACCCTTTATAAAAGTCAGATGTTATCACCATCATCACCATCACCATGAGCTCAGTGTCCTTCCTGGATCCTATTGAATGGCTAAGGTGGGCAAAGAGGCAGAGTGGTCAGATAAAAGACAGGATGCTCTGTTAAATTTGAATTTCAGATAAAACACAAGTAATTTTTTAGTGCAATATTTAGGACATACTTATACTAAAAACTTATTTGTTATTTATCTGAAATTCAATTTTAAGCCAGCATTCTGCATTTTTATTTGCTAAATCTGGCAGCCCTACCACAAGGAAAGGGTCATTTGAAGTTTTTAGAAAGTTTGTTTCAGTGAAGTTTATAGACATACCAAAAGGAGAGGCACAGAAAATAAAGAAACCTTGGAAATCTTTGTGATGGAAGTATTTTTTTCTTCCAGTTTTATTGAGATATAATTGACAGCACCGTGTAAGTTTAAGGTGTGTAGCATAATGATTTGACTTACATACATCAGGAAATGATTACCATAATAAATTTAGTGAACATCCATCATCTCATACAGATACAAAATAAAAGAAAAAAAAACTTTTTCCTTGTGATGAGAACTGTTAGGATTTACTCTCTTGCCAACTTTCGTATATAACATACAGCAGGGTTAATTATATTAATCATGTTGTACATCACATCCCTAGGACTTATTTATCTTATAATTGGAAGTTTGTACCTTTTGACCACCTTCATCCATTCCCCCACCCCCTACCCCTTGCCTCTGGTTACCACAAGTCTGATCTCTCTTTCTGTGAATTTGTTTATTTGTTTTTTGAAGTATAATTGACCTACAACATCATGTTAGTTACTGCTGCACACATAGTGTTTTGATATTTCTGTATTATTACAAAACGATCACCACTGTGATGGGAGTATTATCCAAGTTTTAAATTCATTGCTGTTGTATGAGATGGTTAGGACAATTGCTTAAATGAAATGGCAATCCTTTGTTCATTGCTACAGGGGCAGTTGAAGGGATTTGGAAATTTGGTTAGTCAAAACATGTTGACCATAATCTTCATCATTATACAAATCCCATAATTGGAGTCCATTCTAAGTGACAGAATCAGCCATGGTAATGCTTATCTTATCATTGAGCTTACTGGAACCAAGACTCATTTCAGATAACTAAAAATGCATGACTATACATATGATTGTGCCATTTAAAAAACTTTGGTATTCAAGTTCTTTTTTTAAACCTGTGAACTTGTCACTGAAGGATAAATTAATAATATTCCATTAAAAAATTAAATGATAAAAATAACACATCCTCTTATCTGTCTTTGTCAAGTCAAACTTAACACTGATTTGTAAAGATTATGTGTTGATTTTAAGCATTTTGCCAAAAAATATATTTGTGTATTCCCCTAAGACCCTACAGTGTTTATTTAGAATATAATGTCTTGGGGGGGTGGGGGAGGGATGGACTGGGAGTTTGGGGTTAGTAGATGCAAACTATTACATATAGAATGGATGGACAACAAGGTCCTGGCATAAACCATAATGGAAAAGAATATAAAAAAGAATGTATATATATGTATAACTGAGCCACTTGGCTGTACAGCAGAAATTAACACAACATTGTAAATCAACCATACTTCAATAAAAAATGTAATGTCTTGATATAATTTGCTATTTATGGCCATACACATGATACAGTCATTCAAAAGTTTAGTTTATTAGAATGTTTAACATTTACCTTAAAGATCTAGTGTACTGTGATACTAAAGAAGATACTGTGTTGTCACTTTAAAGAAAGAGGGGGTCTAAGATCAGGAACAAGACAAGGTTGCCCACCCTCACCACTATTATTCAACATAGTTTTGGAAGTCCTAGCCACAGCAATCAGAGAAGAAAAAGAAATAAAAGGAATCCAAATTGGAAAAGAAGAAGTAAAACTGTCACTCTTAGCAGATGACATGATACTATACATAGAGAAGCCTAAAGATGCTACCAGAAAACTACTAGAGCTAATCAATGAATTTGGTAGAGTAGAAGTATACAAAATTAATGTACAGAAATCTCTTGCATTCCTACACACTAATGATGAAAAATCTGAAAGAGAAATTAAGGAAACACTCCCATGTTGTCCCATTGCAACAAAAAGAATAAAATACCTAAGAATAAACCTACCTAAAGAGACAAAAAACCTGTATGCAGAAAACTGTAATACACTGATGAAAGAAATTAAAGATTATACAGATAGATGGAGAGATATACCATGTTCTTGGCTTGGAAGAATCAACATTGTGAAAATGACTATGCTACCCAAAGTAATCTACAGATTCAGTGCAATCCCTATCAAACTACCAATGGCATTTTTCACAGAACTAGAAGAAAAATTTTCACAATTTGTATGGAAACACAAAAGCCCCCAAATTGCCAAAGCAATCTTGAGAAAGAAAAATGGAGCTGCAGGAATCAGGTGCCCTGACTTCAGACTATACTACAAAGCTACAGTAATCAAGAAAGTATGGTAGGGGCACAAAAACAGAAATATAGATCAGTGGAACAGGATAGAAAGCCCAGAGATAAACCCATGCACATATGGTCACCTTATCTTTGATAAAGGAGGCAAGAGTATACAATGGAGAAAAGACAGCCTCTTCAATAAGTGGTGTTAGGAAAACTGGACAGCTACATATAAAAGAATGAAATTAGAACACTTCCTAACACCATACATGAAAATAAACTCAAAATAGATTAAAGACCTAAATGTAAGGCCAGACACTATAAAACTCTTAGAGGGAAACATAGGCAGAACACACACTATGACATAAAGCACCGCAAGATCCTTTTTGACCCACCTCATAGAGAAATGGAAATAAAAATAAACAGATGGGACCTAATGAAACTTAAAAGCTTTTGCACAGCAAAGGAAACCATAAACAAGATGAAAAGACAACCCTCAGAATGGGAGGAAATATTTGCAAATGAAGCAACTGACAGAGGATTAATCTCTAAAACATACAAGCAGCTCATGCAGCTCAATATCAAAAAACCCAATCCAAAAATGGGCAGAAGACCTAAATAGATATTTCTCCAAAGAAAATATGCAGATTGCCAACAAACACATGAAAGGATGCTCAACATCAATAATCATTAGAGAAATGCAAATCAAAACTACAATGAGGTATCACCTCACACCGGTCAGAATGGCCATCATCAAAAAATCTACAAACAATAAATGCTGGAGAGGGTGTGGAGAAAAGGGAACCCTCTTGCCCTGTTGGTGGGAATGTAAATTGATACAGCCACTGTGGAGAACTGTGGAGGTTCCTTAAAAAATTAAAAATAGAACTACCATATGACCCAGCAATCCCACTACTGGGCATATACCCTGAGAAAACCATAATTCAAAAAGAGTCATGTACCACAGTGTTCATTGCAGCACTATTTGCAATAGCCAGGACATGGAAGCAACCTAAGTTTCCATCGACAGATGAATGGATAAAGATGTGGCACATATATACAATGGAATATTATTCAGCCATAAAAAGAAATGAAATTGAGTTATTTGTAGTGAGGTGGATGGACCTAGAATCTGTCATACAGAGTGAAGTAAGTCAGAAAGAGAAAAACAAATACCATATGGTAACACATATACATGGAATCTAAAAAAAAAAAAGGTTCTGATGAATCTAGGGACAGGACAGCAATAAAGATGCAGACGTAGAGTATAGACTTGAGGACATGGAGAGGGGGAAGGGTAAGCTGGGATGAAGTGAGAGAGTGGCATGGACATATATACACTACCAAATGTAAAATAGATAGCCAGTGGGAAGCAGCTGCATAGCACAGGGAGATCAGCTCGGTGCTTTGTGACAGCCTAGAGGGGTGAGATAGGGAGGGTGGGAGGGAGATGCAAGAGGGAGGGAATATGGGGATATATGTACGCATATGGCCGATTCATTTTGTTGTGCAGCGGAAACTAGCATAACATTGTGAAGCAATTATACTCCAATAAAGATGTTAAAAAAAAAGAAAGAAAGAGGGGGTCTAGCTATAAATATAAACAATTCAAAGCTATACATGGAGTAGGCAAGGGGCAACTATGTATAAATGGAGTTATTCATATGTCCACAGAATTTTAGAGCTGGAAGGAAACAGATCGTTAAGTCCAAGGGCTTCATTTTACAGATTGGAAATATCTGCCTAGAAAAGTTAGGTGATATCCATGGCACACAGCAAATGAGTGTTTCACCTAGGAGTAGATCCAGCTGCTTTGCACTGTCTTCTGTATCATGATTTACTTGTTGCTTTTCTGGTTGTAGAATATTTTGAGTCAATCTAAATCCAAGACTAGTTGTTGTAGGTATGCCCCAGAGCCCTTTTCACGCCATCTATTACATGCATGTGTGTATTCTTATTAAATATAAACTCATGTGATAATTGGTTTCAGGATATCATTTTGGAAGATCTGTGATGATTACTTTTATAAGAAAGAAACTCAAGCCAAATAAAAGTCACTCTGAGATGCTGGATTAACCTCATGATAAAACCATCATCCTTATTTTATAGATGAAGAAGCTGGGAATCAGAGAGGTTAATTTAATTATTTAAGGCACATAGCTTGGAGTAGCAGGTTTTGGATAGAAAACCAGGTTATCCAAATGATTACATCTATACCCTTTTCTCCTTAATTTTTCAACACCTGTCCTTTCTCCTTTCTTAGTTTGTGACCTCCCTTTTTATTTCACTGAAGCGAACTGAAGCAATCAGAAGAAAGTTGTTACAGCTTCCCCATGACAAATCTGTCTAATGCTGACACCTTCTGCTCATCTCCCTTTCATAGAGGAGGAAGTGTCGAGCTCTTATCTAATTTCCCCTCCCTACACACTCTGTAAACGAGATCTCATACCTGTAACCTGCTCAAGAGCTTCAAGCCTGCACTTAGCCCTTTCTCTTCCGAATCATCACTTAATCTCTTTTTGCTAGATTTTTCCAGTCAGCATAAACACATGGCCTAATCTATTGTAGCGCATCTTTAAAAAGTGCTGCTCCTGATACTATAAACTTTGTGCACTTTTCTTTATAGCAAACTCCTCAAAAGTGTTGTCTCTATTCTCTGTTTACTTAATCTTCACTGTGTATCCTGTCCTCAATCCATTTTTTTTTTTTTTTTTTTTTTTGCGGTACGCGGCCCTCTCACTGCTGCGGCCTCTCCCACTGTGGGGCACAGGCTCCGGACGCGCAGGCCCAGCGGCGACTGTCCACGGGCCCAGCCGCTCCGCGGCACGCGGGATCCTCCCGGACTGGGACACGAACCTGCATCCCCTGCATCGGCAGGCGGACTCTCAACCACTGTGCCACCAGGGAAGCCCTCCTCAATCCATTTTTGCCCTCCCTACTTCCTGAAACCACGCTTCTTATGGTTACTGGTGCCTTAGCTTGCTGATTCCGTTGGTCCCTTGTCAAACCTCATCTCATTTGGCCTTTGAGAGTCTTTGGAACGGTTGAGTATTCCTACCTTGTTGACCACCTCTCCACCCCCATATAATTTGAAGACATTCCACACTCCTGTTTTTCCTCCTACATCATAGGTTGCTTCTTCTAAGGTTCTCTCCAGCCTGCCCTCCTCTTTCTTACCTCTGTATTGGATCAGACTAGGGATCAGACCTCATACATCTTCTCTTCTTTAGCCTAGGTGATGTTATTCAGTTCCGAGGCTTTAATCCCCATCTGTATTCTGAGGGCTCCTAGTTGTACATCCCCTTGGACTTCCTGAGTTCCAGGATGTGTGTATGAATGAATGAAAGATATCACGTCTCCCTTTGCACAGAAAAGACACAGCAAGCCAAAATAAGAGCGCCCAAAGGATTCTCACCCTTAGTTCTAATCATCTTGTGCCACCGTCTTCATTTTTCTTCTTTGTGGTTAGAAAGATGTCCTATTTTAGCACTCAAAGTCCACTGACTGTTTTGATTGCTATGCAGAGTGTATTTTACATATAACTGTCCCTCCCCAAAGAGCCCCTTATAGGTTACATTGGAATGCCACTACTTGTGCCAAGACTTCAAACAATTTTATGATGATTTGAATTGAGTAGGAAATGAAAGCCGCTCATTGCAAATTGGCTTCTCTGCCTTCCCAGGAGTCAATTTCTACTTTCAAACAGTTAGGAAAATGATGAGTATTACTTTTTTGGTTATTAACTGTATGAGTGACACTAGAATTTCAGCCTCTGTTTTACTGAGGGTTTGTGGTTTAAAACCTCCGATTCTTATTATGAAATGCATGGTTGTTTAAAATGGATAAAATATATGAAGAATTATTTATCTCCTGGGAAAAGTAGAGCAAACCAATTAGTATATATCAGAATACAATATGGCCAGATGTTTGTGGATCATCTTCAAGATTGATGGAGCTGCCTCATATCCTTTTATTATGTGGTAAACTTTTACAGGTTGTTCAGATTTGTCCTTTTCAAACTTCGGTGGTGATATCTACAGTGGTTTAATATATTAGTGGTTTCCAGGAGTGCTAAAATTCAAGTGTTAAACAGGGCACATTGTCCTGGAGTGTCTATTTTAACTGACAGTTGTGAAGGGAAATATTTTGATATTAAAACAGGCATGATCATTTTATTAAGCATGCCTTTACTGATGAACAACATTTCAAGGATATGTCACACTTGGGGTGAACTACTTAAGACTTTCCTGAGAGCCCCCAGCCCTAGGGTCATGACTTTATTCTTCCCTGGAGTTAGAACAGCATTGGTGAGAAATTTGAACAGCACATTCACTTCTGGGGTGGGGGGCAGTCACATATATAATATCATCTTTCTTTCCAGTAGGCTCTGAGCTCCCCCAAATTCAAGACTGTATGTTACCTTATTTTGTAGTCCCATAAGGAGCACAGTGCTTGGCACATAGATGAAATTCTAATAAAACTTGTTGAACGGAACTGAAGTAGATAGAACATAGTGTTTAAAAAAATAATTTCTAAAGCAATAACAGAAAATCTACAAATATAGAAAGGTTGTATTGTTCTCAGGGAAAATGAGTTTCTTGAGTTTTCATGCAGGGCAGTTTTTGGTTGAACCTTAGAGATGGAATTTGGGAATTACTGACTTGGACAGAGGATGACAAGGCAGCTCTGTGGTTGCTGTCAGATGGTCATTAGAACATTACTAGAAACTTAAAATACAGGGATTTGAGGTGTGCATTCACAGACCCAAATATGATGGGATAATTTCAAATAAATGGGAAGCGTCATCAGTAGTAAAATGGACAAATAAGTCATGTTACATTTGCCTTACACAGTAATGAAAGGGAACAAACTACATCTACATAGAGCAGTATAGGTGAATCTCACGAATTTACAGATCCCTCTGTGTGATTCCATTTATATAAAGTCCTGCCCCACCCACAAAGAGGCAAAATTAATGTATGATATTAAAAGTCAGCATATTTGGTATAGTAGTTATCTTTGGCAGGATAACTTGAATGTAACAAAAGCAGATGTTATACAGAAATGTTCACTTTGTGAAAGTGCATCAATTTATACAATCATGATTTGTGCATATATATGCACATCAATTTGTGTGTGTGTATATATACATATATATGCAATCTATATATATATATATATATATATATATATATTACATCAACAAAATGTTGAAACAACTACCTAAAAAGTTGTGATCATGAGATAGAGAACACCTAGGATTGCTAGAATCCATCCAGAAGTACAGAGACAGCATCATAGGGTACACTGACTTGGAGAAGCATGAGGATCTGGGGGTAAATGGATGGGTTATTTCAGTGCACTTACGTTCAAGACTACTGAGTTTTATCCTTTTTCATCAAGCTCTAAGCATTCTGGATATCAGGCCAACAATGAGGGTTAGGCTGTTAGAGGGACACATTAATGAGGAGGCTTTAAAAGTAATTTGGAATTTCTAACCCGAGAAAGCAGCAGTGCAGACTTACAATTTTTACTGATTTTTCCAGTGGATTCAGAAGGAAGGGACACAAGTGTGGAGCTGGCTTTGGGACTTCTTTCTTTGCTGGTCTAAGTTTTCAGGTAATGGAAGGAATTGATGGTAGCTCTTGTTGAGAAATCATTTTAATAATCACCAAAAGCCTGATAATAATTGGAAGGAGTTCAAAATTATTTATACTGGTGCTTTGTTCCAGGTTCTGCCCAAGTAACTCCAGGTAGAAGGTAAATGCTGGTCCTTTTACTCCTTTTATTTCTAGCCAAATGAGTTAGCATCGGTTCCTCTTCTTACATGTTAGGTGGCATTCAGAGGGGTGAAAAATGTACTTTTTATCATTCTTCAGCATGGACTCAAATAATCTAGGCTTTTGAGGGCCAATTAGTAAAATCATGGGTTATTAGACAAAGATCACGCTTTACACACAAACTCACTTGTGTGTGTTTGTGGCCTATGGAGATGCCAGAAGAAGTTGCATTTAAGGGGTAATGAATTTCATCTCATAAAAGCTTTTTAAAATTAAAAAAAATTTTAAAATTATGGTAAAATACACATATAACCGTCTTAACCATTTTTAAGTGTACAGTTCAGTAGTAGTAAGTATATTCACACTGTTGTGCAACCAATCTCCAGAACTTTTTCATTTTGTAAAATTGCCACTCTATACCTGTTAAAAAGAAACGCCCCACCCAGCCCCAGCCTCTGACAATCATCATTCTACTTTCTGTTTTTATGAGTTTGTCTGTTCTAAATACCTCATGTAAGTGGAATCATACATTACAACTTTATTTTAACTTTTCATTCTGAGCCTGGTTTAGACAAGTCTATGGGCTAAAATAATTTTACTGACTGCATGATGCTGGTTTACAGGATCATCCTGTAAATTATTATTATCAGATGGTTCATAATAACCACACCTTAGAGTTACTATTAACATATTCTTGAATCATTTGCTGACTACGTTTTCAATAGGAAAAGGAGGAACAGGACAGTCAAAGGCCCCAGCCCAATTAGAGGGCTTGATGGCATCACTGACATCCGTGCCTCTACTCCAGATGAAAGAGGTAGGTAGAGGCAGTAGTCCTAGAGTGTGCAGGGTTAAGCTTCTATTGAGTTCCTATGATATACTGGCTGCTTTTGCATATAAGTCATCTGATTTTAATCCTCATCTTAATATTATAAAGTTGGTTATTATTGTACCTGTTTCACAGATGGAGAAACTGGAATTAAGAGAGTCGAGTGGTTTATCCAGGCTCCCAAAGCTAAGGGCAGAGATGGTACTTGACCTGGTTTCTTCTTACCCTTCTTTATCTTCTGTCATGAAGAGGTAGCTGTAGTAACATATTCATGATGTACGTTATCTTTGTATTAGCAATGATCAAACTGAGTTAAGTTGGGCTACGTAAGTTTTCCAAAATTACACATTTAGCAAGTGGTGGAAATGGGAGTTGAAATCAGGAGATTGTTAGAAATAAACTGCAAGCCCTTCCCAGGCTTGTGGCTATCTTTACACAAAGGTTTACAAAATTCTTGAAGTTAAAAACATCGGTAGGTGGGAAGTCTGCCTGTGCAGAAATAATACAAGTGTTGTGACATCTGGCAATGCCTTCTTCATAAGAGATGAAGGTCAGAGTGGTCACATTATGGAAGACCTTGAATGACCCACATAAGGATTTGTTCTTAATTTGGTAGACTATCGGGGGCTTTTGAAGAACCTTGATGGAAGGTGATCAGAGCTGTGCTTTTAGAAAAATCAATGCATACGTTAGAAGGTGAAGCCACTGAATGTAAGCACTCTCTCTCAACAGTTCTAAAATTGGAATGACTTTATTGCCTCTCTGTATTCCCTTGACCTTTTCCCAATATCAGTTAGGAAACCTAATGTTATTTAACATTTAACACAAGGCATTATTTCTTTTTCCCCAAAGGCATTTGAATGATGAGGCTAAGATCCCAAACTTTTGCATATATACAATGAAGACATTTTAATACTGAGTCAGTAAGTCAGAACAGTCAGTATTTTAGTGACGAAAACTGAAATGTAAAACATTACATTGTTTCTTGGGTGACTTTTAAACCAATGGATATGATGACTATGTTGAAATGAAGTATACATACATAAGTGTATATGTGTAGTTATACATATATAGTTATGCACATATATACATATATAGTTATATTTGTATCTAGGATTCTGCACTGTAGGCTAGTTTCTATTTCTCATACTTACCTCATATTCCTCTTAATAACACTAGAGGTCACTCAGACCCTGTCTTTAATTTAGTTTTGCCATTGTTCATCTTCATTTAAGTTCCATCTGAATTCTTGTTGCGGACTTGGTGTTTTCTTTATGAATTATACAGCTTGCCTCTCTTAACCTGCTAATGTTAGTTTGCAGCATTCCCTATTACACTGATAGTTTAATTGACAAATTAACTTGTATTAGTTTGCCAGATACTGACACAAATGAGATTCTTCTTCATCTCCTCAATGGTTGATGTCAGCTATAGAGAGACAGGTTGATTGGATGCAGAATGCTTCTAATTTCAGAAAAATCAATGATATAACCATAGTGTTCAAAGGGTGGTTCATTTCCTCCCATTCCTTTTAATTTTATTTCCCCCTTCTGACTTCTTCCAGCAGGTATACTGGTGGGCACTTGCTCCTGGGTCTCCATGTAGCTGGTACCTAAATGGCATCTGGGGTTAAATGGTATTTCTGGCTACCTGAACCTGTTGTGCCCTCTAAGATACTGGCCATCAAAGGACTTGCCAAAACAGAACATTTTCATACAGTTTTTGAAAAGTGCTTGATCGGTAAAGTTTTGTTATGAGCATAAGGCTGTTTTCTGATTATGATAAAAAAGAAGCAATCTTTGCTTTTTCTTCAGTTTCTTCCACGAACAGCTCCTTGGGAATGTGAAGACAACAGCATGGTCAAGAATAGTGATTCTCAGATTTTAGTGTGAATCATCGGGAGGGATTTTACAAATGCACATTTCTGAGCCCAGTCCTTGGCGTTTCTGATTCAGTAGGTCTGGATGAGACTCGAGAATGTACATTTCTAACAATTTCCCATATGATGCTTAAGCTGTTGGTCCTGGGACACCTTTCTAAATCACTGATCTATAGGATAGAGCAGCATATTTGGAGTTGGGAGGCTCAGCTTCTAGTTTTAGTTTTGCCAGAAGTAAGTGGACAAGTGATCTAACCTTATGTGACAGGAATATTTCATACTGCTTTGCTTGTAACTCCATTATGGTCATTTCAAAATAATCACATTGTGAGAAGTGTTTTCCTACATCTCTCCTCCTCACTTTCCCCATCTCTCCTGGGTCCAGTCTAATCTAACTACTTGGAGTTCCCTGAAGACAATATGTTCTTCCATAATTCCTTGCTTTTGTATATGCTATATCTTGGAGCCATTTTTTCCCCATTGATTTACTTGTTAACTCCTATACATCCTTCATATACCAGTTTAACAGTCATAACTGTAAAGCTTTACTCATTTGCCCCCAGCTCTAACTTCCCTTGTTAGAACTGGTAATTCCTTTTAAGGTCTTCTCATATTACCTTGAACATAATACATATCATATCAATATAGTGTTCTTGTTGGTTCATTGGACAGCTGCTTCTCTCAGAGGAGATAGAATCTTATTCATCTTTGTGTCTGTATTACCTAGTGCAATTCTAGTACAAAGCTGGCATTTCATAAATGTTTAGTGCATGATAAAATCTGTATATGTATCTGTTTTTCCTTCTATATTGTGAGATCCTCTAGATGGATATCTTGATCATTTTTGCTTTTTTGATACATTCCTGTCTTTACACATAGTTTTTTTTTTTTTTTTTTTTTTTTTTTTTTTGCGGTACGCGGGCCTCTCACTGTTGTGGCCTCTCCCGCTGCGGAGCACAGGCTCCGGACGCGCAGGCCCAGCGGCCATGGCTCACGGGCCCAGCCGCTCCGCGGCATGTGGGATCTTCCCAGACGGGGGCACGAACCCGTGTCCCCTGCATCGGCAGGGGGACTCTCAACCACTGCGCCACCAGGGAGGCCCTACACATAGTTTTAATGAAGGTTAAATTGCATAAAAAATGAAAAGGTTAGAATGAGAGACCTTATATGTCTTTTAGTTAAAGTGTCTCCAGATTCTAAGTACAAAACTGACTTGGTATTTTTTCATTGTGCATTTATTATAATTGGATCTGATTTTAATAATAGTGTTTAACATTTAGACGTGTTTTTGAGCTAGGGACTTCACAAAACACACAGGGATTTTTGCAATATTCACAACAATCTACAGTGTTTTACTGTTACCTGTATTTTACAGAACAAAATACTGAGGTTTAACTAAGCAAGGTCATATATTTAGTGATGAATCTGGGATTCATATTTATTAGATTATTATATTAAAAATAATTTTGAGAGAGAAAAAACATATAATCAATGAATTTGAGTTGTCATACATGTGTCAACATTTAATGTAATACTCAGAAAATGAAAGTAGGATACAGTGAATGTCCTTGTCCCAGAAATAAGATGGAAAGAAGTTGTCCAGAGTTGTACTAAGATGGAATGACTTTGTGAAGCTTTGATAATGTGTCACAGCTTTGTGGCAGGAAAAGCAAGTATACAGATTATATGTCATTGGTCCTGTGGCAGAGCTCATGCTAAGCAGGAAAACTGGCATAATTCCTGTACAGTTGTTAGGCTGTCAAAAACTCAGGCTATAAGGAAGAGTTACTGTTGAGTGAGGCTAGTCTTCCATACTCATCATGTTCCTACGACCCTAATTCTTCAAGGCCAAGAGTTAGAAAAGGGGAGGTTTTGCCCATGGGCTTGTGAAAGCACTTGCTTATTTTGTCTCAGTGCCTGGCACAGTTCTGTGTGCTAACAGCACATCTAGACAGAAAGGAATTTTGTTCCAGTTCCATTCTATGTGGAGGTTGCTTACACAGTCAGTTTAATTTGGGAACCACATCCATCTGTTTTTAAATTTATTTTTTATTTATTTGATTTTTGGCTCTGTTGGGTCTCCGTTGCTGCACGCGGGCTTTCTCTAGTTGCGGTGAGCGGGGTCTGCTCTTCGTTGCGGTGTGCGGGCTTCTTATTGTGGTGGCTTCTCTTGCTGCGGAGCACGGGCTCTAGGTGCGTGGGCTTCAGTAGTTGTGGCATGGGGGCTCAGTAGTTGTGGCTCCCAGGCTGTAGAGTGCAGGCTCAGTAGTTGTGGCACACGGGCTTAGTTGCTCCGTGGCATGCGGGATCTCTCCAGATCAGGGCTCCAACCCGTGTCCCCTGCATTGGCAGGCGGATTCTTAAGCACTGCGCCACCAGGAAAGCCCCGGGCACCACATTCTAATAAATAAAATGTTAGCTGCAATTCTCATTAATGACATTGTTATCATTAGTGACTTGAAGACTCTTCTTAACCAATGAATTATAATTATGATATCTTACTGTGGGTGCAGCCACACCTCCTCCTGCCTCTTAAAGCTGACCCTAAGACAAGGAGTTGATATGGGGAATTTATTTTGAAGGTGATCACAGAAAACAGAAGTGTGGAAAGTAGAGAGAGAGAGACAAGAAAGGAAGAAAAACAAAGTATGTGATAATGAGCTGATTACTGCTTAGAATTGTCCCACTGAAAGACAAAGAAGTTGGGACATTTATCCATAGACTTTTTAACCCTCCATAATGTGAGGACTGCACTGGGGGTAGATTCGCCCACATTTTTGGGTTGCATCTGCATGTGGCTAAGCCATCTTCTCCAGCTTTAGAGAAAGCAGTACAGAGAGGCACCATGGGATATCGGCAAAGATGCATGGAACTGTCTACCATACAAGTGCTGAAATTAGGTGGACTGAGGGAGGGAAATGGTTCATTACAAGTATCTGCTACAGACGACAAGAAGTCTTACCTAAGAATAATGGCCAAAATGATGAAATAAATTGTATATGCTTTACTAATTATTTATATATGATTTTTTTCTATGTTTTGAGAGATTACAGTCATGTCAAGTGATATTCAGTTTAAGGTTGGTATTTGTGCCAACCTCACCTCCTAAAAAATTGGCAAAATGCCAATTTCTGGCACATTTTGAAATAACCATAAAAGAGAACTAAAACCTTAGTGTTTTTTTTTTTTGCGTTACGCGGGCCTCTCACTGCTGCGGCCTCTCCCGCCGCGGAGCACAGGCTCCGGATGCGCAGGCCCAGTGGCCATGGCCCACAGGCCCAGACGCTCCGCGGCACGCGGGACCCTCCCGAACCGGGGCAAGAACCCGCGTCCCCTGCATCGGCAGGCGGACTCTCAACCACTGCGCCACCAGGGAAGCCCTAAAACCTTAGTTTTAAAGCTTATTAATAAATTAATTTTACTAGAAGGTCAGATCATGGGATGGGAATAGGTGGGTATAAGACTAGAATGACACATTTAATATAATGGCATCCAGAATTTTGGATTTAAAAATCATCTTATTTCTCATTTAAGAAAATTTAAAAAAAACCTAAATAAAAAATATAAAGAAGAAGGAAACTGTATCAACCATAACCTCCCATCTAGAAATAATCATTGTTACTGTATTGGTGTAGTTCTTCCCAGTCAATAAATGTCAGTTCCCTACTGAGTGGCAGGTAAGGAAACATATTTATTGAATGCCTTTTATTTGCTGGACATCGAGTTGAACATTCTACACACCTTCCCTAATCCATTAGCCCTTGCACTGTTTGTTTTTAGGAAGCCACCATTCCAGCTCCAGAGGTCAGCCTACGTGTGTTGGGTACTGCCCAGAGCCTGTCTCCAGTCATTGAGAGAATGCTTTGCCTTCCACAGGCCCCAAGTGAGTGAGTCAGAAAGGTTAAGGGCAGCCTGGGAAATGCTGAGAAACGTTTTTTCTAATGGAAATGAAAATGGAATAGAGAGAGGCAGAGGAATGGGGGAAATGTATTAGAGTAAAGCAATGGAAAAAAGAAATTTCCTTAAATTTATTTTCCTCCCAGCACTATGTTATGTCTGTTTTTAGGTCTGCTTGTTCAAATGACTAGGCAGATTTTCCCAATTAAACCATCATTTACAACCCTGCTCATCCTAAACGTGTAAATAAGCTTCCTTTGGGTTTGTCTGACAGGCATTTACTTTGCATCATCATTCGTGTTTTGACAACATTACTGGAGATGAAAACAATTCTGCCATACTCCCAACTCCTTCCAAATGCCTTTTTCCTGCTTTTATCTTTGATTCATTGGTGTAAATAAATAAAACCTGCCCTACTGTGTCTTGCTTCTCCTCCCCCCCTTCCCTCTACAATTCAGGATTTTAATTTGAAAATGGTTATTTTTAGCCTTGTTCTCTACTGTGCCTGTGCTCTGTCCTCACCATGCTGCTGATTGCTGATAACACAGCTGGCTTCGGTGGGGTGGCCGGTGCAATCTGCAAACATTACAGATAAGATTGATTGAAAAGTGGGCTGCAGCTGATAGAGACCCCTCTGAGGCCTAGGAAGCAGGAGCTTCCTAAAGGGTTTGCTTTTAGGGGGAGGTTTTTCAGCCACACTTCCATGGGGGGCCTGTGGTGGGGAGAGGCAGATATTAAAAACTTGTCCCTTCTTGGGTAGTCTTGGGACTCAGGGGTGGGCTGATTTTAGAAAATTAGGGACTGTGTGGGCAGAGAAAGGGCTATTTTTCAAACTCTGTAGGATAAAAGAGTCAGGAGGTATGCCATATCCAGAGGCAGTCCAAAATGAGGTTTTCAGTGAAAGTATAAGCAGGCTCCCAATCTGATAACCTGTAGGCCACAAGTGCCCTGGAGGTGTGTTTTGCTTGGCTTTCAGTGTTTTTCTTTAAAAATGTATTATTGTTGTCATTCAATTACATATTAATATTTAGTTATATATTCAATATCCAATTATATATTCAACATGAAATTGAACATTATATATAATCACATATTCATAGATATATATATTTATATATGTAAACACTTACTATGTGCCAAGAACTGCTCTAAGCTGTTCAGAAATACCATGTAATTTACTTTTTATAGCAACCCTATTAGTTAGGTTCCAATATTGTCCTTACTTCACAGATGAGGAAACTGAGGCACGGAGAGGTTAGATAACTTGTGCAAGGCCATATACCTTACCCGTGATATTAAAACAGTGAGAGATTTTTACATATAAAACTAAAAATCAGTATTTCTGAATATTTGAAACTTCTAGTGACTCTTGGGCTCTCAATCCTTAGGGCAACAAATGTCCTTATTAGATAGGATATGCATGGCTATTGTTTATTGGAGTCTTCACACATCCCTATTCACTGTAATTGGTCGACTTTTAAAACTTTTGTTATTTTCCTTACTCCTATAAGTAGTTAAGTAAATAACATCTGGGATAGAGTCATAGTTTTCAAATCAGGGAGATGATGTTTAGCAAAAGGAGGCACTAGAAAATGGCATTGGGGAATGGAGGAAGTCCTGAGAAAATGCTTAGAGTTCACTCGTCCCAAACTGCCTGTTACCCGCCTGGGTAGTGATTACAGTCATGCATCTATTTAGCCATATGTAATAGACAACTAAAACTGAGCTAAAAACTAAGGACACAGCTCTGGGTAAAAACCAAACAGAACTCTAAGTCTCGAAGGACAGTGCTGGTAATCAATGACCATACAATCATGCAGTACAAAGTGGGGGGGGCACTGAAAGTGGTGAGGTCTGCTCTGAGTCAGCTCTGAGGCGGTGCCTTTTGTTCTAAGAGCACGAGTCGAAGTTAGCCAGGAAGGAATAGGTCATCACTTATGGTTGTGAAGACTGTGCCCTGAAAACATATGCTCTTTCCTGAGACAGTGTTAGGAATCAAGAGCAATCCAGTTGCAAAGGCTTGAGAGAGCAGGGCAGGCAGAAGAAATGAATGAAGGACACTCACCAGCTTTGTCTATTAGTTGAAGCGTTGGTCTCTGAGTATCAGTTTTCTTCATTTTAAAAGTGGGGATGAAAAAAAGTGCTGACCTCATAGTTTTGTTGCAAGACTTAATTGTGATAATATAGGTAAAGTGCTTACAGAGAACATGACACATTGCATTGCTCATCAATATGGCTATTATGTCATACTAAGTTTTTGTTCTGTGGTCATTGGTGTTAATAATAATGATGAGGTTAATAATACTTATATTATTGTTATTAGCGACTCCAGTTGGTGCTGTGGGAAGAGAAAACTTGCTGTTTCCATAACTGTACCTCATGAAGATCCGCATAGCAGAGCCATGGATGAAACAGTGTGCAGTGAAGTGACCCTGAGATGGTGGGGCATTGGGAAGGGGCGAATGAAAAGAAAAAGCAGAGTAAACAGAACAACCAAAGAAATCCACTCTAAAATGCATTCCCATTTTCTTCCTGCTATTAAAGTATAGTAAAAATATTTCTCCATACCCTCGACCTTTGTAACTGATTGGTGAGGTTATAAGAGGTAGACTTCAGGCTCAAATAGGTTTCTTTCTCCCATCCAAAGTGAAGCTGGAATCTGAACTTCAAATCCTAATTATAATCTTTTTTTATAGCACTTATGACTCAGATACATAGTACGTTTTTTGTGTAAATAGTCCGTCTTGGCATCCGTGTGAGGTCCTACAGGAAAACAAAGTGAGAGCCTCCCAGTAGCACAGCCCCACCCTCCTATCAATACATAATCTGGATCTGTTGCTCTTCGCCTCTATTAACATCTGACTTCATTGCGCTCAAAAAAAGTTGAGAACAAACGTCCTTCTCCTGGTTATCTGTTCTCTCACCCTCACTTTCTATCAGTTCTTCCCTCCAGGAGACATAAGAGGGCAATGAGCTAAAAGGAGACAAGCCAAGCCTTAGACACCTAAAATTTGGTTCAGAGGCTTTTGTTTTTTGCTCCGTCTGAAGCTATTGAAAGCTATGGGCTCGATGTTCAAATGTGGGAACTAAGGGGACATTTCTGCCTTTTTCTTTCTCCCTTCATTAGTTCTCTTACTAATAACAGCTTCTGGAGACTCATTTGGGAAATACACCTTCTCTCTCAGACCATTAGCTGACCCAGCCTCAGCTGCAGGGATGGGCGAGCAACCAGCCCCACCAATGTTTCATCCTGGAGCCTCGGGGCTTTCTTCAGGGATGGAGACATACCCTAGTCTATCCAGTCAGAGCTGATGTTTGGATGTTTACTGAGGAGATTGGAAGAAATTGTTCTTCTTTGTGCTGGTCTTATAGTTACAAAGATGAAAGACCAGAGCTGCCAGAGGCCACACAAAGAGATCCTGTTTGAGCATGAAACATACACAGAGGAAAGCAGAGCCAAGGCATGGGGAAAGGAAAGAGAGATAGAGAGATAGAGGTAGAGTGGGGAGGGGAGAGGCCAGAGGAAAGGGAAGCGGGGGAGGGAGAGAGAGAGAGAGAGAGAAATCTCTAAAATGAACTCTACGACTAGCCCGTTTTAGTTATATGATTTAGTAATTTGCCTGTTTTGCTTAAGCCAGTTTGACTTGACTCTTCCATAATTTGCAACTCTAAGAGTGATGACTAATAAATGTATGTTCACAGCCATCTGGGCCCCAAGCAAAGCAAAACGTTTGAAATTGGTTTGTTAATTCAGAAGGAGGAAGACAAAGAAAGTCCATCTACAAACATCCAAGTAATGGACTGTGCTAACTTGGAATTGGTTTCTGAGCCATTGGATGTGACAAATGGCATGTATGAATTTAAAGGGATGCAGTAAAAGGTTGCAGATCTTGACAAGGACACTTTGTGGCTGCAAAGCCCTGATGTGACAACTGAAGTCACACTTCCTGAGGGTGTATGAAAGATTATCAACTTCAAATTCTGATTCCATCAAGTTGTGTATCCTACTCTTCCTTTTCTGGATTCTTATATGTTATCCATGAAGGTCGTGGTAAATTGTAGGGGTGAGTTTTTTTAACATTTATTTATGGCTGGGAACTACAAGCACATGGTTTTATCTTTGGCTTGCAGGAGAAGGAACAGGATGACTGGTAGAAGAACTTAAGCACTTTATCATTATTACTTCTCTGGAATGCTGTGATTTTAGGTGGTTTCACGCACCACCCTATGAAACTTACATTTACAATGATGTTGCAGGTGGCCAGCAGGTGCTAGATAGTGCAGAGTTTTGTAGACAATTGGAAGGAGCTCAGAGGAAGCCATTCTACATCCTATCATATATTTTAAGACAAGACTTATGCCACCTCTGATTCTTTCCCTTCCCAAGCTAAATAACGTCAATTACTCCAAATAATCATCACAGGAATTTATTTCCCCACAATCCGTGAATGCAGGAATCTGTCTTTTTTCAAAGGTGCCTTCTCAGATTTTAGCACACTTCCTAGCACATATTAGGTGCTCAATACATTTTTGGGGTTGGAATTAATTTCCTTATCATATCAGCTTTGTTTATATTTTTTTTTGCTCACCCTGATTCTCCTTCTGCAGGATGCTAGTTTTTAATTTCAAACTCCACTCAATTCTTCCCCATCTCTCTCCACCTCTCATATAAATGAAGGGGGAGAGAGGAGAGGGAGAGTTAGTTAGTTCTGGTTTCTTATGAAAAGGGGAACTCCGTCGTGGTGGCCAGAGCCAATTGATTCCTAATTAAATGAAGCATAGAATTGAGCTGGGATGCATTTGTTCTGATTCAAAAGCCACCTTTCCTTCCTGCCTGATGATTGTGTCTCTTTCAGTGTCAGCACAATGTGGGCAGGGAGGAACTCTCTCTGCTCTGTTCCACTCCACACAGGGATAAAGGGAGATGTAAGCACAGAATGCTTTGTGATGAAGCAGGAGCCACTTGTTAGAGCAAGGGGAGAATCGACAATAATAGGAGACTGCCCAAATGGAAAGGATGGGATCACAGGCAGCCGTTCTTTTAGCAGCAGAAACTTTTCACTCCCCAAGAAGCAGGAAAGAAGCCAGCAGAGGTGATTAAGCCAGTGATCAGGATGAAGAGCAGTCTGAGATACAGTCAATGAGCAGAAACGACTCAGCAGGCTCGCCAAGCTGGGGCTGAACCTGTGGCTCTGTGAACCAGCCTGAACACTTCATCACGGGAATCTGCCAAGAACCAGGCTGTAATTTATCTGTGGCCGTGGACGCTGCTCATCAGATATCCTGTTTATACCCACTCACTCATTCATGCATTCAACAGCTATGGAAGGTGCTCCGTCTCTGTGCCAAACCACTTGCTAGACAGTGGGGATTCATAGGTGGTTAAGAGAGTCTCTTTTACTAGAGGAACTCCTAATTTATTTTATTTTTGGCTGTACCGCGCAGCTTGTGGGATTTCAGTTCCCTGACCAGGGATCGAAAGGGGGCTCTCGGCAGTGAAAGCGTGGAGTTCTGACCACTGTACTGCCAGGGAGTTCCTGAGGAGCTCCTAATTTAATGGAGGAAAGTAATAAATGAAATCAGAGTAAACCCTCCATAACTGGTATCTGTTATTTTCATATTCTGGGGACCCAAGCAAACATTCATTAATGATTATTTCATATAACAACTCTGGAAGGTAAATTCTATTTTCCTCTCTGTTTTTAGGTAGAAAGCACTATGATAAACATTATCCCAAAATCAGTGGAAAAGCTGAGTTTGAACCCATGTGGTTAAGAAGCAAGCACAAAGTACCATAAGAACATAGGAGTGATTGACTCACCTTTCCTGGGAGCATTCAGAAAAATGTTACCAAATAAGTACTTTTTGATTTGGGTCTTGAAGTATAACTAAGAGTTCACCTGACAAAGACAAAGGTTGACAGGAGGTTATTTCAGCATTTGTAACATATAAGTGGAAATGGCCATAGGGAATATTTTTGGATTCTTTTGTGAAGCCCACTTAAGTAATAGTTGTCATTGAACAGCATATTTTGATAATCTGATTTAGATTTAGTTTTATGGCTTTAAGCAATATAGTTTTGGCTTCAGTGTGATGGTCGCATTTTACTGACTTTCAAAAGTTGAGGTATAATTGACATGTTATATTAGTTTTAGGTGTATAACCTTATGATTCAATATTTGTATACATTGCAAAATGATCATCACAAGTCTAGTTAACATCCCTCACCATACATAGTTACAAATATTTTTTTCTTGTGATGAGAATGTTAAAGATCTACTCTTTTAACAGCTTTCAAATATGCAATACAGTATTATTAACTACAGTCACCATGCTGTGCATTACATCCCCGTGTCTTATTTATTTTATAACTGGAAGTTTGTACCTTTTAACCCCCTTCACCCATTTCATCCATTCAGGATGGATTTGTGAAGGGCTGTGAGATTAACTCTCAGAATCAGTCACAGAATTTAGAGCAAGATCAGAAAAGCCATAATGGAAGGTGAGCCCATAGTGATTGTCATAAGCAAGATTAGGGTGTGAGCACCTGGCCTTTATCATCCATCTGATATGGGGCACGGGGATGTTTCCATTTGACTTAAAAGGGTTGGGTTTCAGAAGACAGACATGGCGTATGAGCCTTTAATTTCATTGGTCCATATGTTCCTGATGTTGCCTTAGTGTTCATTATCTCACTTCCAGCCGAATGGTCTCACAGGCTCTATTCCTGCTCTCTTCAAATCAGTGGTCTTGCCAGTAACCAGAATTAAAATTCAAAAAAGCAAAAACATTTCTCATGTCACTCCTTTGCTTAAAAATCCTGTAGTCTTCAGGATAAAATCCAAAATCACAAGCAACTCATAGTGTTACTGAACCAAACTTGGGTCTGCTCATCCAGCGTTGCAGCAGAGCCAATCTACCAACACCAGATTGTGGTGAAGGAAATACAGCATTTATTGCAGGGCACCAAGCAGGGAGAATGGGCAGCTTATGCTCGAAAGATCCAAACTCCCCAGTAGCTTTCAGGGAGGAGTTTCTAAAGACAGTGTGAGGGAGAAGGTCACAGGGTGTGTGATCAGCTTGTACACAATTCTCTGATTGGTTGATGGTGAGGTAACAGGGTAACATTTTGAGGATCTCAGTCATCAACCTTCTGGTTCCAGCTGTTCTGGGATCTGCGTGCTGGTGGGCAGCATACAGTTATCATCTTCCACCTGGTGGGGGTTTTATAGTATCTGCAAAACAACTCAAGGATATAGCTTGGAATATTATCTGTAGCCCTTCAGGAGGAACTAAAGTTCCTTGACCTTTTTTTAACGGCTAGACTATTACTATTTTGTCTTGAATGACTGTTTTCGTTTGTTTTAGCATTTTCTCACTTCTCTGAGTAAATTTGCTCTTTGGAACTTGGGGAAGGCCTAGGAGGCTAAAGCTTTTCTACAAACAAGAGACAGGGGACACTGAGGAGTTCTGTCCCCAGGAAGGCCCTGCAGGCTCCTGCTTGATTTCCGTATAAGGCTCTTGTTTGATTCTTTAGTTTTAATTGTTTTGTAACCTATAGCCTTCTCTGCCCTTCACTCCCAGTGCTCTGCGCCAGTGTCTTTGCATATCTTGGGATATTATTGCTCTCCCACACCTCCCTCATCTAGCCAACTCCTCTTCTCTTATGAGTTTGATATTAAACATCCTCTTTTTAGGAAGGTTTCTCTGGTCCCCCTGAAGACTGGGTGAGGATTGCCCCTTTCTGTGGTTTTACCACGTGGCACACAGTGTCAGACGTGACTCTGTGTGTCTCTCTTCTGCAGGCTCATGAGATCAGCATCTTCGATCATTTCATATAAAGACTCTCAATAAATATTTGGTGAATGAATGGGTGAATGACAAGATGAGAACTTCATTAGAAATGTGGAAAATTTTGACCAGATTTCTAGAATGCAGTTTTGGTTGTGTGGTTTACACAACAATATGTTTGGTTTGATTTGTGTTGGGGTATAGTTTTTACTTTTCAGTCATCTTCCCCAATGGCACTATTGAGTGAAGAGAGTCTTCACTATGAGGACAAGTTAAAATGGTAAATTTCTTTTCATATAGAATAGCCCCCATTTAAATTTTTTATTTTGAAATAATTTCAAAATTACAGAAAAGTTTTAAGAAAAATACAAAGAATTTCTGGTATCTTTCACCCAGGTATCCCAAATGTTAACATTTTGTCATATTTGCTTTATTATTCTTTCTATATATGTTATTTTTTCTTCTGTAACATTTGAAAATAGTCCCAACTATGATATCTCTTTAACCTTAAATACTTTAGGGTGTATTTTTTACAGTATGGTGATCAAAATCAGGAAATTAATATTGATACAATACTATAATCTGTAGACTGTATTCAAGTCAAAGTTATTTTATAAAAAGCATTCAGTATTTTAAAAGGCATTTGGTTTGTCCTGGGTCCTCATGCTTATCCAAGTGGGACATCTTTGAATCGGGAACTTGGCAGTATGGACTTGAGGCAAGGAGAGATCAGGATTTTCACGTTAGCACACAAGGGACAGCAGTATGTTGAAGTCACAGTGCTTTCAGGAAATAGGTAAAAATAGGTAGATGGAGATGGAGAGAGAAAGAGAATGAGAAATGAGAATAGACTTCGGATATCCATGCATGTGAGCACAGGCACTTATCTCTGTTCCCCTCTGTCCAGCTTCTAAAGTCCCCATTCCCTGGACTCTGAGAAAGATATGCCACATGCTAGACTGTGCTCTTTTTGGTGAATGAGCCAATGTGCTTTTATAGTAAATATGGTTTAGACACATACATGCACATAGACATGCCTCCTAGCTGACCTTTAAAACACTGTTCTCTTTTAGAAACTGAGCAAGCCTTTGCTTTCTCCTGTTATACCAGTTTCCCTTCTCAAATAATTCGCCCTTCCATTCCTCTTTCTATTTTACTCCTCACGCCCCTAATAGATGACTAAATATGAATAAACAGACCAGTCCTTCCAAACACAAACTGATACTCTTTTCACAGTATATGTATACATATAAAAAAGCAGATTGAAAACACCTAATGAATTGAATCTGTTTCTTCCCACCAGTGTTTAGGAATGGCTGAAATTTAGCTATCCAGAACCACCATGTCAGGGGCGGCTGGGACGTGGTTGTTCTTCAGTTCTCATTTTCCATTGCAGTGATCATGCCATCTGCCTCTTGTCCCTTGTTCTTATCAGACACACCACCACAGACCGCCTGGATACGGGAAGCAGGCAGCACTGTCTGGTTAGACTCAGACATCCCTGGGAGTTGCACCCACCCATTCTTTGCTATAAATTGAAGCTTCTTCTCTTGGCGTGATTAGCCCTAGACCTGGAATACGAGAACAGCACATTGAGAAATATGGGAAAGAAGGCCAAATTTGTGTCTTTGTGCAGACTAATCATTTGTCTATGCATTCTGCAGTTATTACAATTCTCAGCTATGTGGTCTTGATCTGTTTAGGAACAGAGCACACTTGGTTACAATCTACATGTCAATGTAAACCTAGCTTGTCAAAAACTATGTGGATTTGGCAGCTAAAGTAGTAATTGAGTCAGAATTAACATTTTGCTGTTTGATAAACATATTCTCTGGCTCCATGATTACATCTCTAGTTCAGGGGATATTATTGTTTGGCACTAATTTAATCAGATAATTTTTTGGCTTGAAAAGATCCTAAAGATGGCATACTCCAGTCTCTTCTTGATCTTCCCATGAATATACCTCAGTTTACTCAGTTGTGCACCAACCCCGCCCCCAGGAGCTGCCAGATTTCACGTGGCAGAGAGAGTGTGACGCTCGCTCCTGAACCTCTGGAGGAATTTGGTATTCAGCAGGAGGTGTCCACTTCATCCTGCTAATAGGGATGATTATCTTCCATGACCTTCAAAACAGATTCTAAATAGAAGATGTCCTTCTGTGAGTTAGGGGCAGAGAGTGCGTACCAAGACAGAGAGTGGAAATGGCTTGGGAAGTGGACCCAGAGCCCTGATCTTGAGTAGTTCTCTACTTAGTTTGACTGTGGGGTCATTGCTTGAATGACCTAGAGACGCTGAAATTCTTTATTCTGGGACTCAGACCACAGGGAGAGTTTTTATTGTAACTCTTCTGGTAATGAAAATGAAATATTAAGAGCTCTTCATTACAGGCCTTAGGGAAATACGCAAATATGTTACAACTTTCTAAAATATGTCCTGATTAAATATCCCACTTCTCCACCTCCATAATCGGGAGATAATAGACCAGCTGATTGCGCTAAATGGATTCCAGCAAGCCTTACTGTCTTGTTGCATCAGGAGGGAATACTGATTTCTCCACTGTGTCATCTTCATCTACAAAGGATAACTTATTCCCACTATTCAGTGTAAATTTCTTTAAAAAAAGAAGAAAAAAACCTAATACTCAAAGCTCTATTTCTGTTTTATGTATGAATATTTTAGATACAGATATAGATATATATATATAGATATAGCTGTAGATATGCATAGACCCATAATGTTGAAAGTGTTTTTCTGTTTAGGGAGATCAAGGAATTTTTTTTTTCCATCCTTTATAATGCATTTCTTTTTTTCTTTTGCTTGTGGTTTATTTTATTTTATTTAATTTAAATTTAAATTTGATTTTATATTAGAGTATAGTTGATTTATAGTGTTGTGCTAGTTTCAGGTATACAGAAAAGTGATTCAGTTATACATATATCCATTCTTTTTTCAGATTTTTTCCCATGTAAGTTATTACAGAATATTGAGTAGAGTTCTCTGTGCTATACAGTAGGTCCTTATTGATTACCTATTTTATATATAGTAGTGTCTATATGTTAATCCCAAACTCCTAATTTACAATGTGGTTTCTTTTTTTTTTTTTGCGGTACGTGGGCCTTTCACTGTTGTGGCCTCTCCCCTTGTGGAGCACAGGCTCCGGATGCACAGGCTCAGCAGCCATGGCTCACGGGCCCAGCCGCTCTGCGGCATGTGGAATCTTCCCGGACCGGGGCACGAACCCGTGTCCCCTGCATCGGCAGGCGGACTCTCAACCACTGCGCCACCAGGGAAGCCCCATTGTGGTTTCTTTTAAACTCCTAGAAGCCTCCTATAACCAAATACCTGGGTAAAAGAGTTCAGTTAAATTAGACAAATAAGGATGGAGAGCTTACTATATGCCAGACACTGTGCTGAGATCTGGGTATATAAGGATGAACGAGTTATAGATGCTTAGTGTCAAGTAGTAAGACTATTATTTTTGTGTGCGTGTAAATCTTGTTTCATGCAATAAGAGTAAAAATCTCGATGAGGTTTTGGAAATAGAAAAATTACCTTTATTTGGAACAAGCAAGGAAAGGTCTCTCAGAATAATCTGGATGGGGTTTTGGGGGATCATCGTCCAGCGTTTTGAAGTTTACCATCCAGCCGTAATGAAGGTGGTCATTCCAGGTAGTGGGAACAGCATGTGCAAAGGAAGGAAAGCTTTTTTAAAAGATTGCATGATGTGTAGGGGCAAGAGAAGTACATTAGGATTGCTGGAGTATAAAGGAGTGGGACAGCAGGGGGGCAAAAAGATCGATATGGCTCAGATCATGTAAATTCATGATGAGTGGTCAAGGAACTTGACCTTTATCTTTTAAGAAATGGGGAATGAATGAAGGGGAGCTAGAAAAAAAGGCACCTAGTTACTTTCAAGACCTTAGTTTCACTCCTGTCCAGAGCTTTGCTACTTAGCCACAGGAATACGGGTGATCACACCTCAGAAGATATCTGCCAGCATTCATTAAGACCAAAGCTTAATCTCACCTGCAACATCAGTGTCAAAATCAGAGCTTGGAGCTGGCAGTATTTCAGCAGAAGAGTCTTTGGAGCTTTCATGAACTGGTTCAATAAATAATCTTGCTGTGAAACACAGAGCTTGGTATTTAGAAGGGTTTTAGCTGGCACATCCACAAAGTTGCAGCGTCCTGTCCACTGACTAATTCCCCTGTGAAATGTTGAAATACAGCTCTTAGCTCCAAGAAAGCATGCAGTCCTCCATTTGCATGCAAATCGCTGCCATTCATGTGTGAACTACAGCAGGTAACAGCTCTGCCAGATGGAATAATTTGGGGTAGGGCCATCCTCCTTGCAAAAGGCCACAGGTATCCACACATACTGCAGTGTACCTCGTTTCTTTTTCCACATCACCCCCTGGGGAATAATCATCTTAATAATGGCCATCAAGGAAAGGAAACGCCCTTTCACCCTGTCATCATCTAGTAAACAAAATGGTACTAATTAGTGTAATTCTGAGCTAATGCAGTATTTGATGCAATTAGAAAATTGAGTCATAGATTTTGAGAGAGAGAACAGGGGACATGGTAGATGGATGGATAAGGAAAACTCCCTTGGATTTTGAAAGCGTACACAGTGCAGTTTTCAAAGGAAAACGGTTGTGGTCTCAACCCCTGAAGTTATTAGGGGTGTGTGTCTCTGAGATCAGAGTGCTTGGGTTTTAATCACAGCTCTACCTCTTACTAGCCACGAGACTCTGAGTAAGTGACTTAAACTTCCTAAGTGTCAACTTGCTCATCTGTAAAGTGAAGATAATAGTAGATGATTAATTTTATTTATTTATTTATTTGGCTGCCCCGCGTTCCCAACCAGGGATTGAACCCACACCCCCTGCCGTGGGAGCGTGGAGTCTTTACCACTGGACTACCAGGGAAGTCCTGTAGGTGATTAATTTTAATCCTCTCATGATCATATGAAGTAGATCTGATTTAAGTAGTTTAACAAATTTCCTTATATATAGTAAAGCTTAATAATAATAATTATTATTACTATTAATAAAATAACATAGAAGCTGGTTGAATTATATGTATTTATCCATGTAGTTGCTGATGCTGCTCTGTGAACACTGATTCACAGATCTGATTTCCCCAATAAACAGGAAGCTCCTAAGGACAGAAGCCACGTCTTCTCTCCTTATTGTCAGCAGTTTGCTCAGCAGCCTGACACTTAGCAGGTGTTCAACAAATAACTGTTAAATGCACAGGTTTTTTTTTTTTTTTAATCTTTAGTAGTATTTGTCGTATTCTTTCTTTCTCCACCTTCTTCATATCTTCTCTTCTGTCATCATCATCATCATCACCATCACCTTTTATCCTCTCTGTTTCCAATGACAAAGAAATAAAATGTGTCCCAGCAGGATTCATGCAGATGACGTGAAAGCAATATTGCAGATATTCACATGTCCTGTAGGGACACCTACCAGCTTGTGGATCTTTGATATTTTTCGTTTGAATCTCCAGGCCTACTTTTTACCCTTTCCCAACTCTATGGAGTAATCCTCTGGACTTCATTAATCAGTTTGCTAATTTTCTAGCTTCCTGTTGGATTAAGCCAGTGAGGACCTAGGAGGGTGAGAGGAGAGTGAGGGCAGATTTTTCTCTACTGGGTTTAGCTGTTGCCTTTGTTCTTTTCTCTGTGGCAAGTGCTTGTCTGCGTGCACATATTTTAGGGCATGACATGTTCTAGGAAGTGTGGGCAGTACAGTATGGCTGGCCCATAGAGTGTATTATTGGGGAAGTGACTGAAAGAGGTTGGAATGGGAGATTAGTTTTGCAGAAGCTTGAATGTATATTAAGGCTAGACTAGGTCAGTGTTTTTCAGCCTCTCTTTTTTTCTTTCATTGAAACTCTTTATTGAAAAATTCTTATTCAAAAGACAAATGTGTAACAAAGAAAAAGAGGTTCACCTTCAGTGGAAGCCAGGGAGATGGCCAGGAGTCCTGCCTACTTTCCTACTCCACCAGTTGCCTCTTTTTCAAAGGCAGCTGCACATCTACGAACTCCCTAGGATTTCAAAAAGCACAGTCTGAGGGCTTCCCTGGTGGCGCAGTGGTTGAGAGTCCGCCTGCCAATGCAGGGGATGCGGGTTCGTGCCCCGGTCCGGGAAGATCCCACATGCCGCGGAGCGGCTGGGCCCGTGAGCCATGGCCGCTGAGCCTGCGCGTCCGGAACCTGTGCTCCGCAACGGGAGAGGCCACAACAGTGAGAGGCCCGTGTACCGCAAAAAAAAAAAAAAAAAAAAGCACAGTCTGAAAACCTGCTCAAAGTTAATAGGAAATCAACAGATCTATGTTTAAGAAAGAGCACTGTCAGCTCTATGGAGAGAGGAAGACCAAATAGTCTATTGCTGTCATGGAAGGGAGAGGTGATGAGGGCTCAAATTAAAGTTGTGATGGTGAAAGTGAGGAAGAGGGACAGATGCACAGCCAGGTCCGAGGTAGAGTCAGTATGACGTTGCAATTTCTTAAACAGAGGGAGTGAGGGAAGTGGGAGTATCAAGATTGTCTGGGGTGTTCTAGTCAGCTTAGATTGATTAGGAAATTCTGGGCAACACCAGGAAACAAACATGAGAGAACTATATTCCCCATATTCCCCTTGTTCCGGAGCATGGGGCCGTCATGCTGAAAATATAGAGGGCAATCCTCAAGAAAGAAGAAACGCTCTCAGAAAGAGAAAGGGATGATGAATGAGTGTCTAGAATAGAACACAGTCCCATTATTCCATTTAACCAAACATAAACTCCCCAAAATAAGGACTCACGATGAAGAGCTCTAAAATCTTCATGGTTTGGAAAGGGTATAGTGGACTCTTCATAATATTGTAGACTTGTGTTGGGTGTGATATGACTGTGGGGAAGGACAGGCAAAATTTGAAAACATAAAAGAGGTCAATTAAGAATGCATGAAAAAGATATGAGTTCCCCAAACTGATACACAGATTCTGGAATTTACCAAAGCCCATATCCATCATCTGAAAATGATTCAGGAATTAATGGAGAGTAGGTACTTAAAGAGACTTAGTAAAGGAACAGAACATCTCATGTCACCATCATCCACTCTTCTGAACACACCAAACATACATGTGTTGCTTGTATTACTTGACAACATAGGCAGCTAACTTCTACACCCCTCCTTCCGAATGTCTCAGCAGCCTGTTCCCTCGACTAATGGGCATTTCCTCTCATCTAACATGTCAGTAAAATCTATTGGCTCTACCTTCCAAATGTCTTCTGAGTCTATAGGCTTGTTTCTATCCCTCCTGTTACCATTATCATCTTTCCCTGGTTTAGTAAAATGTCTTCCTTATTTCCACTCTTGTGTTTTTACCTCCACCCTGCACCCAACAAAATCCATTTTTCAAAGAGCACCCAGAGTGAGCTTTTAGAAATGCAAATCGGATCCTGTTACTCCCCTTCTCAACACCTTCATGCTTTCCCATACCTTTCCCGAGCCGTCAAGGCTCCTTACAGTTTGGCCACTGCCTAGTTTTTAACCTTAACTCCTATCATGTTTGCCACCTCCACCCAAGAATACCTACAAGTCCCTGGTTACCCCATCCTGACTACATTGCCTTACCTGTTGCTCCTGAAATATGCAGGAGCAAGGCCTTTGGGTTTACTTTTTCCTCTGTCTGGAATGTGATTTTCCTAAATCGAGCTTCCTCCCTCACCTTTTTTCAGGTCTTTTTTCAAATGTATATACTAAGAGGCTTTCTTTGACCACCTAACAAATAGTGTTGTCCCCTGTTCCCATTCCCAAGCCACCCCTTAATCCTTTCATGTTTCTTCATATACTTTTGTACCCTAGAAGTTGTATTTTATTTGCCATCATGTATCTCTTCAAAATATAAGTCTTTGAGGCTGGGAACATTAGTTTTTATTCGCCATTGTTAAATCACCAAGACCTCATACAGTGCCTGGCATATGGTTGACAGTATATGTTTTTTTGATGGTATTTTTTTCTTTTTTTAAATTGAACTATAGTTGACATACAATATTTTAAAAAATTTTATTGAAGTATAGTTAATTTACAATGTTTTAATTTCTGCTGTACAGCAAAGTGATTCAGTTATACATCTATATATATATACATTCTCTTTTTAATATTCTTTTCCATTATGGTTTATCACAGGATATTGGATATAGTTACCTGTGCTATACAGTAGGACCTTGTTGTTTATCCATCCTATGTATAATAGTTTTGCATCTGCTAATCCCAAACTCCCCATCCATCCTTGACCCTCCCACACCTCTGTTGGCAACCACAAGTCTGTTCTCTATGTCTGTGGGTCTGTTTCAGAGATATGTTCATTTGTGTGGGACATACAATTTTATATTTGTTTCAGGCATACAACATAGTAATTTGATATTTATATACAGTATGAATTGATCACCATGATGTCTACTAACCATCTGTTACCATAAACAGTTATAGCAATATTATTATTATTATTCTTATTTTTTTTTGCGGTACATGGGCCTCTCACTGCTGTGGCCTCTCCCGTTGCGGAGCACAGGCTCCGGACATGCAGGCCCAGCGGCCATGGCTCACAGGCCCAGCAGCTCCGCGGCACGTGGGATCCTCCCAGACCGGGGCACGAACCCGTGTCCCCTGCATCGGCAGGCGGACTCTCAACCACTGCGCCACCAGGGAAGCCCTGCAATATTATTGACTGTTCCCTATGCTGTACATTATTTTCTCATGACTTATTTATTTTATAACTGGAAAGTTGTACTTCCTTTTTTTAAAATTTTTATTGCAGTGTAGTTGCTTTACAATGTTGTGTTAGTTTGGAAGGTTGTACTTCTTAATCCCCTTCACCTATTTCACCCAATGTCACACCCTCCTCCCCTCTGGCGACCAACAGATTGTTCTCTGTATCTATGGCTCTGTTTAGTTTTGTTTATTCGTTTGTTTTGTTTTTTTGATTCTACATGTAAGTGAAATCATACAGTATTTATCTTTCTCTATTTGAGTTATTTCACTTAGCATAATACCCTCTAGGTCCAACCACCTTGTAGCAATTGGCAAGATTTCGTTATTTTTAATGGCTAATATTCCATCACACACACACACACACACACACACACACACACACATATCATCTTTAGTCATCTATTGTTGGACACTTATGTTGCTTCTATATCTTGGCTATTGTAAATAATGCTGCACTGAACATAGGGTGTGCGTGTATCTTTTAGAATTAGTGGGGTTTTTTTGATGGTATCTTGATGTATTAATCAGATGTCTGCCTTCCCCGTTACGTGTTTTTTCTCCTGGCTCTTGCGTGAGTATCTGCTGGTTATCTAACCTGCACCAGACCAAAGCCTGCCTTAGACTCAAGTAATAAGATTTTTCCAGTGCAAAGGAGAACTTCACACTTGCCCAGAAGTTAGAGCATCTGAATAGAATAATTTATTTTGCAGAACATTGTGAAATCTGGATAAATCAGTTGTGAAATAATGGCGTGAAAAATCAGATATCATCATATATACACCAGTATACCAAAGTGTTTAAGGATAATTTCTAGGAGGAAAGGAACTTTAAATCTGTAAACATTCTGTTCAGTGACTTATTAGGGATTTTTGCTGAGAATTTGAAGAAAAGGGTCAATTATTCTACTACTGTTTTAGAATTTCTTGGATAATTTTGAATCATGGTGGTGTGAGAATTATTATCAAAGGCATTAGAGTTCAAAAGAATTTAGGAGGGGTTTTTCCCTTGTTAAACATTTTTTAACATTCCTTTTGTTTGTTTCTTTTTTTTGTTAGTTTCTGCTTTATAACAAAGTGAATCAGCTATACATATATGTATATCCCCATATCTCCTCCCTCTTGCATCTAACATTCCTTTTTAATATTCTTTTCCATTATGGCTTATCCCAGGAGATTGGATACAGTTCCCTGTGCTATACAGTAGGACCTTGTTGTTTATCCATTCTAAATGTAATACTTTGCATCTACCAACCCCAAATTCCCAGTCCCTTTATAAACTTTTTGAACTATTATACAGTTAATTTAAAGTACTTTAAGAAATGGTTCACTTACTGTTCTCCTTGTGTGAATATTCTGCTACCATCTGACAGGAGTATCAAGGAAAATTTTTTTTCCTGATCTAAAGCTTAAGCTTTCTTTTTCTTAATCTCATCCCATTACTCTTACTTGCATCTCCTTGTTCATATTAAATATTCACTCTCCATTTTCAGCCTTGCACGCCTCAGCTGTGTTTCTGGAACTAGTGAATTGGATTAAGTTCTTCTGTCTCTCTCTTGGTTTTGCTCCTTCCTTTCCCCTTACTCTTCTTGGCACTTTCTCCAGGTTAATTCCATATTTTGGGAGTTAAAGTGCTCAGGTCTGAGTCCAGCAACTCACTTCAAGGAATGTATCGAAGACTGCTTTATATCATGTTTGCTGGACTATCGGTCATGCCAGGCATTGAGCTTGTTGCTTTTTTGCATATTCCCTCATTTTAATCAGGCAGCAGTCCTGTGAGGTGGTTATCATCATTCTCATTTTATAGATGAAAAATTGAGATGGAAGACCTGGGTTTGAATTTCAAATCTGTCTTACTGAATCCAAATCCAAGGTTCTTTCTGCTCTACCATACAGCAGTAAGCCAGAGTTCTTTTTGGCACCCTTTTCACATTATAAGCTAAGATCTAATTGACTTTACTTTTCACTTTATTTTTCATTCAGCTTTATTGAGATATATAATTGAGATATCACGTTGTGTAAGTTTAAGGTGTACAATGTTGATTTGATACATATATATATTTCAAAATGATTACCTCTGTTGTCGTAGCTAACATCTCCATCATATCACATAATTACCATTTCTTTTCTTGTGGTGAGAACATTTAAGATTTACTCTCTTAGCAACCTTCAAATATGTAATGCAGTATTATTAACTTTAATCACTATGCTCTACATTAGATCCCCAGAACTTATTTATCTTATAGCTAGAAATTTGTAATCTTGACTAATAACTCTCCTTTTCCTCCAGTCCCTGGTAACTGCCATTCTAGTATCTGTCTCAATGAATTCAGCTTTTTTAGATTCCACATACAAGTGATATCATAAGGTATTTCTCTTTCTCTGTCTGACTTATTTCAGTTAGCATTATGTGCCCGAGCTCCAACCATGTTGTTGCAAATGGCAGGATGTCCCTTCTCATGGCTGAATAATATTGCATTGTATATATATGTATATGACATCTTTTTTATCCATTCATACAACTCAATAGCAAGTATATATATAAGCAATCCAATTAAAAAGTGGGCAGAGGAACTGAATAGACATTTTTACAAAGAAGTCGTATGAATGGCCAACAGGTACATAAAAAAGATATTCAACATCACTAATTGTCAGGGAAATGCAAATAAAAACCACAATGAGATATCACCTCATTGAGATCAAGAAGACAAGAGATAACAAGTGTTGGTGAGGATGTGGAGAAAAGGGAATCCTTGTGCACAGTTGGCGGGAATGTAAACTTGTGCAGCCAGGATGGAAAACAGTACGGAAGTTCCTAAAAAAAATTAAGAACTACCATATGATCCAGCAATCCCACTTCTGGGTCTATATCCAAAGGAAATGAAAACAGGATCTCAAAGGGGCATCTGCACGCCCGTGTTCGTTGCAACATTATTTACAATAGCCAAGATACGGAAACAGCGAAGTGTCCATCGGTGGATGACTTTTTACTTTAACTCCTGGGTTTCTTTTAGAAATAATGCTTTAGAAGGCTTTTAGTTGATGGCATCATAAAAATTAGTAACATTTCCTCTATTAACTTTCTCCCACATCCATTCCTGTTCTCAACTCTTATATTTCCATGGTACGTTTTAGGTTGTTCGTTTGTGTCTATATATCTAACCTCTTCGGGTTTCTTTTGATAATTTAGCAGTCTTTATCAGTGTTTGCAATGCCTCCTCATATATTACCATTTGTGAATTTCATTAACAAGTTATTTGCTCCCTCCTTCAGGTCATTAGTGAAGATGCTAAATGAAACTCAATCCATCAACCCCTGTGCCACCCCAGTAGCAAACTAGGTACTCAGAGTTTTATGATTATTTCTTCTTCGTGACTTGAGCCAGTTCCCAAGTCAACTGAGAGTACTCATAGCTAAGCCAATTTCAGTTAATTCTGCAAGGAGAAATTTCATGAGCTAGAGTAGCACCTGCTTCTCTAAAACTAAGATGGATCACTTGCATTCACTTAACCTACTAAAATTAAAGTTGTGTCCAAGTAGCAATTGTGGAACATTTCTCTGGTGATATTCAATCTTTTTAAAAATTTCTCTTTATCTCATATTTTCCTTGACCAGAAACTGTTTCTTAAATATGTGTATTTTTCAGCTCCATGTTTGAAAACAAGTATGAATATATATGTTTTTGTCTTTATAGTTCAGAATATTACTTATATTTTACTTGTCTCCTTCTCTACAGCAGCTAATAACTTTCCTGCACACAGTTTATGCTGAAAAAAGTCTTATGCTCAGCATTGTGTAATAAAAAATGTACAGGCTTTGGAGTCAGCAGTCAAGTTCAAATCTCTGCTCTACTGCTTCCTATTGTATGATTTTGGACAAATAATAACTCCTCCATGTCTATACAAGCCTTGGAATAATGTCACAGTGTAATAAAATTTATAAAAATAACAAAAACTTCCGAATAGTAATTCCTATCTTACTATCTTTCAGAATTTTCATGAGGAGTAGAATTGATGAAATGTAATAAATACTCAACAAAAAAGTAGCCATTATTGAATTGAAATTTTTTCCTTCATTTGAAGATTCTTCTGGACCTACTCTTGTATTCATATAATTGTGTTCCATAAATTAATTTAAGAGTAGCCAAAAGTCCAATAAGAAAAAAATAAGAAAGTCTAATATGAAAAAGCGATCAACCTCACTAGGAATTAATGAATTTAAAGTTTAAAAAATGAGATACTATTTCATACCCACCAGACTTAACAAAAATTTCATCGGCCAGGACTCATCAAATTGGCAAAGGTGTATGGAATAAAAAATGCAGACACTGTTTATGGGAATGTAAAGAACCATCACTTTTCTAGGTGTTTTAAACTGTTCTCCAAAGTTGAATATCAGTATGACCTTATGAACTTTTTTTTTAACATGTTTATTGGAGTGTAATTGCTTTACAATGTTGTGTTAGTTTCTGTTGTATAACAAAGTGAATCAGCTATATGAACTTTCAGTACTTCTAGGGAATCTCAGATATGTGTAAAGAGAAGTTCATTATACAAGGATGTTCACTGCAATACTGGTTATAACTGTAAAGAAGTAGAAGTAAATAACTTATTGGAATGGATAAATGGATGTATATATCTATAGCATATTCATTACTGGAATTCTATTAGTTAGGAGTTAATAAGGCTGCATGTTGTAGAGAACCAACTACTGTACTTTAACCAAAAAGAGATTTTACTTTTCCCACTTAATATGAAGTCCAGAGGTAGGACTACTTGTAGCTGCTATGGTACCTCCACAAGGCCATCAAGGGTACAAGCTTCTACTTAGTATGATAATCTCTAGGTCCATCCATGTTGCTGCAAATGGCATTGTTTCATTCTTTTTTATGGCTGAGTAATATTCCATTGTATATATATACCATATCTCCTTTATCCATTCCTCTGTCAATGGACATTTATGTTGCTTCCATCTCCTGGATATTATAAATAGTGCTGCAATGAACACTGGGGTGCATCTTGTCAAATTATGGTTTTGTCTAGATATATGCCCAGGAGTGGGATTGCTGTATCATGTAGTAGTTCTATTTTTAGTTTTTTAAGGAAGCTCCATACTGTCCTTCATAGTGGTTGTACCAATTTACATTTCCACCAACAGTGCAGGAGGGTTCCCTTTTCTCCACACCCTCTCCAGCATTTATTGTTTGTAGACTTTCTGATGAGGGCCCTTCTGACCAGTGTAAGGTGATACCTCATTGTAGTTTTGATTTTCATTTCTCTAATAATTAGCGATTTTGAGCATATTTTCATGTGCTTTTTGGCTATCTGTACATCTTCTTTGGAGAATGTCTATTTATATCTTCTGCCTAGTTTTTGATTGAGTTGTTTGTTTGTTTTTTGATATTGAGCTGCATGAGCTGTTTGTATATTTTGGAGTTTAATCCCTTGTCCATTGCTTCATTTGCAAATATTTTCTCCCATTCTGTGGGTTGTCTTTTCATTTTGTTATGGTTTCCTTTGCTATGCAAAAGCTTTTACGTTTAATTAGAGCCCATTTGTTTATTTTTGTTTTTATTTTCATTACCCTAGGAGGTGGATCCAAAAAGATATTGCTCCGATTTATGTCAAGGAGTGTTCTGCCTGTATTTTCCTCTAAGAGTTTTATAGTATCTGGTCTTACATTTAGGTCTTTAATCCATTTTGAGTTTATTTTTGTGTATGGCGTTCGAGAGTGTTCTAATTGCATTCTTTCACATGTACTGTCCAGTTTCCCCAGCACAACTTATTGAAGAGACTGTCTTTTCTCCATTTTATGTTCTTGTCTCCTTTGTCGTAGATTAACTGACCATAGGTGCTTGGGTTTATTTCTGGGCTTTCTACCCTGCTCTATTGATCTATATTTCTGTTTTTGTGCCAGTACCTAGAGATCATCATACTAAGTGAAGTAAGTCAGACAGAGAAAGACAAATATCATATGATATCATTTGTATGTGGAATCTAAAAAGATGATACAATGAACTTATTTACAAACAGAAACAGATTCACAGACTTCGAAAACAAAGTTACGGTTACCAAAGGGGAAAGGTGTGTGGGGGGAGGGATAAATTAGGAAGTGGGGATTAACATATACACACTACTATATATAAAATAGATAATCAACAAGGACCTACTGTATGGCACAGGGAACTCTACTCGGTACTCTGTAATAATCTATATGGGAAAAGAATCTGATAAAGAATGGATATATGTATATGAATAATTGAACCACTTTGCTGTATACCTGAAACTAACACAGCATTGTAAATCAACTATACCCTAATATAAGATAAAAATTAAATTAAAAAAAAAGAGTCCAAGCTTCTATACATCCTACTCTACCATACCTAGCATGTAGCTCTTTTTCTTATGGTTACAAAATGGCTGCATTGCCACCATGAATCACATCCTCATGCTAGGTAGGAGAAAAGTAAAAAGAAAGAAACAAGGAGGAGAAGGCAGCTGAGAAATCAGATTTTCCAGAGCAATCCCAAGCAGACTTTGCTTAATGGCATTAGCTAGAAATTTAGCTGCAAGAAGCCTGGAAAATATTGTCTAATTTTTCAGGCACATGACTACATTGAAAAAAAAAATTATGTTTCTCTTAGAAAGAAAAAAGATGAGGCATGGTATTGGGTAGGCAACTGGCAGTGTCTGCTCCTTCTTTTTAGAAGCCGAAAAAAAAAAAAAAAGAACTTTATTCAGATTTATCAGTATCAATCTAGATAAACCTCAGAAGCACAATTTGAGTAAAAAGCTAAGGAACAGAACAACATCCATGGAATGATACAGTTTATGTGATTTTTAAAAAGCCACACACAAAATAATACTATCTGCTGTTTATGGATAGGTAGATATGTATTAAAAATGAAAAAACGTGTCTGGGAAAGCCATACGACTTGGGAGAATAAAGAGGGAAATAAATCAGGGCTGGCTACAAAGGGGGTTTCAATTGTTTCTTTAATATATGATTTCTAAGTGAAAGTTCTAAAATTAGATAAAGGAAATATGAACATATTTATGGAATTATATATTTAAGAGTTTACTTCTCAGTTAGCTGAATTGAGTCTCATCTTCCAGGTGCCTAGCTGCAATGGTTTTCTGTTTTTGGAATCTTTTCTGTTCCAAACTTCTTAGATATGAAAGAATCGACCCTGAGGTGACAATTAATTAAATTGATATAATCATTTTCTGAGAATGAAATCTGTCATTTAAAACCCATAATAAATACTTTGAAGAAAAAAATAATAAAACATAAATAGGAATTTGCTTTTGGCAATCTATTAAAATATTTAATTTTGCATAAGAATGAAATAGTTCCTTATGTTATCCAGTGCCCTACACACTCTGAAATTCTTAGGGAGGAAATTACAAAGATGAAAACTAAATGGCATT